>NC_056522.1:31939637-32001057 GCF_019175285.1 Sceloporus undulatus | reverse complement strand
ATTATTATTATTATTATTATTATTATTATTATTATTATTATTATTATTATTGCTTTGTGGGTTGTAGTAGGAGAGTTGGTATTTGTGTGTGATCTGTAATATAGCGTTGGTGATTTGTAGCACTGTAAATAAAGATAGCACTTCAGGAGATTCAGCTTGTCAGCAATAGCTGGAGAGTTCCCGAAGCCTCTGCATTCTTCAGTTCCTGGAAGACATCCAGCTGCTGTTATCTCAACTGGGAGCTGAGAACCACATTTCTGAATTTTCCAGTCATACTCTGCTGTATGCCAGCATTGGCTATATGGCACAGATGAGTTGCTGACAATACAATACTAATAATTATGCTGCAGCAGGGTGACCAGATGGCCTCCTTTTCCAGGACATGTGCAGCATTTCAGCCTTCTGTCCAGGAGGAACTCCAAAATGTCCTCCAAATTGAGCATAGCTAAGAAGCATGAATTTATATTTATATGAGTGTTCTTAGATTTCATTTGATAATGTTGTACATTTTTCTTGAATGTCTTACATTTTGTGGTGCCTTGTTCTCCTTTGATGTTATGACATCTGGTCACCCTGTGTTGGAGAGAATGTTGCAAAATTGGGGATTGGAGTCATATGTCAGGTCTGGCTTGGTGACACATGCATTGGTTATAATTGTGTACTGTTAAAATGAAGTGATTTTATTTGTTTCAAAAATTGTAATATTAAGTTTTTAACTAATTGTATCTGTGATCCTCCTTGGACCCCACCCTGGGAGAAAGGCAACTTATTAGTTAATTAATTAATTATGTGGTTAACATGCTGAAGGTATAAAGATTCTGGGAAAAGGTCTTGATTTGAATTAGTCAAATATTGGGGCGCGGGATTCATTCAGATGAACTACTGGTTTCCCTGTTTGAGAATGAGAATAAAAATTTGCTAAATAAAGATCTCATATTATTTATCTTATGTGCAGCAAGGTTAGAATTGGTGAAAAGCTGGAAATCATGAGAAAATTTATTAATACAGTATTGGATAAACAGGATATGGGCCATAGCTTTGCTAGAGAAATTAACACATATAGTTAGATTAATCAGAGGTAATATAAAAGACTTACTTGGAAATATATGGAAAGCATATGTAAGTTCTATGTGGCAAAGGAATATTGGGTTTAACCTTGTAATGAGCAGCTGAAATTTCAGATTAATAACTGATGAACATCATAAAGATCATTAATAATAATAATTTATTATTATTATTATTATTATTATTATTAACCTTTATTTATAAAGCACTGTAAATTTACACAGCGCTGTACATACAATCTTTTTAATTGGACGGTTCCCTGCCCTAAGGCTTACAATCTAAAAAGACACAGCACAAGAGGAGAAGGGGAAGAGGATGAGGGCCAACAGTTCTTCTCTACCTCTGAGGCCTGGATCAGGGGAGATGGACTGGAGGGAAGACATAGCAATACAGGAAATGATTCAATAAAACAGGCAACAAAGGAACATCAAATAGCAAGTGACAATTATGCAATGCCTGGGAATGCTTCTCTGAACAGGATGGTCTTCAACTCAGTTTTGAAGCTGGTTAAAGAAGTGATATATTGTTATAAACGTGAAATGCTAATGGTAAAAGGATTGACAGGGAAGCAGTATTATAGTTGGGGAGAGAAGGAAAGGAAGGGGGATATAGAATGAAGAACTGATTTGAAATGTAGTAATATTGATAAATTGTATAATGTATCAGAATAAATTTTAAAAATTGGATTAGATTCCATGTGTTGGATAACAAATCTCAAAATACTTATGCAATATTCAATATAACACTCTTTGATTATTCACCTATAGAACAGATGACCCAGATTAAATAGTACTTTCCCACTCAATAAGTAGACCAAAAAACTCAAAATTTTCCAGAGCTTGATGAACTAAGTGAACTTCAGCCAAGATTTATTTTGATTGGCTTCGTTATCCCTATTATCCAGAATTTAAAGAGTTCTTCATTTCTGTGTGGAAGTTCAATATAAAAAAATAATAGCCTTCTGTTTTCTCTTGAATTGCTTCTACTTTTATTGCATTTTCAGAACAGGGTTCGGAATAGTTTATGCTTAATCAAACATTATTAAAATTTATTTTATAAAAGATTTGGGTAAAGATGAAAGGAGCCCTTCTTTTTACCAAAGATCTACTGTGATACTGATTTGGTTTTTTGGTGTTTTTTTTAAGGAATTGAAATTTTTGACATTTTACTGTCCTTTGTCCCTGGTCCTCACATATCCAAAATGAAGAGTTGCTTCTGCCTGCACTGAGATCCCTCCAGACCATCTTAAATGATAACAGAAGTAATATCAGAAGCAACATGTAGGCTATTGACTCTAACACTGCCATTTTTCTTTTCCTGTATGAGTTTTAACATCTTTCCTGATGTTAGGAAGAGAAGCACTCCTTTCTGTGCCTATTTTGTTTTGTATATTTGTTTGCCTAATGGCAAATCTGATACTTACCTGCATAAATAGAAAGGTTAATTATAGCAACACCCTTTTCTGTTTCAACAGACTACAAATGAAGTTGTACTTGCAGTAGCATTCCATCCGACTGATAAAGACACAATAATAACATCTGGAAAATCTCATATCTTTTTCTGGACTTGGAATGGTAATTCATTAACTCGGAAGCAAGGGATATTTGGGGTAAGAAACATTTTGGCAAATTTCTTAAAGCTGTTATGTGATGAATGGGATTGTATCTTTCTAAAAAAAAAAAGATATAAAAAACTGTTTTCCTTTATAGTCAATATATAAAATTCACTATGTCACTACACATTGTATGCAAATGTACGTTACCACATACATTTGTATACAATGTGTAGTGAGATACTGAACATAAGGACAAAGAACAGCATCATAGAAAACTATTTTGTGCAGGGAGGCTGGGAATGATGTGTCACTTCTTCTTATTGCTACCTGTCATTTTTCTATTAAAATCATACATTTTTCCCCTCTCTCTTTCCACTCAGTATCTTGCTGAAGACTCAAATGCATCATAATACTGTCCATTACATTTCCACTGGGGGAAGGGCAGGGCTTGGGGAGCATGAGTAGAAGGCAAAAATGAACAGTTGGACAGATGGAATGACTTGCTTGTTTGCTTACTTTTTTCATAGATTGGAAAATTGTTCATTTTTTAAGTGATTGGTTATCCCAAATCTGCTCCCCAATATTTGGTTACCATTGTTACAATAATTCTTCCTTCTTGCCAAACTAATTAAAACATCTACTTTCAAAAGTCTGAATGCTACAAGCTACTGGCCTCTAGTACAAAACATACTTCAGTGTCATCCCACCATCTACAGCAGAGCAAAAGGCTTTGCAGAAACCAGCATTTCAACTATGTTGTATTATTCTCCCCCATTTAGTGAGCCCACAATCTTGTAACTGAAAAGATGTAGTTTTTCTTCATGGTCTCTGTGCCTCACACAACAGAGGTTTGCGCCTGCGCAGAGACTCCATTTGGAAGCTGAAAAACTGAGCAGAAGGCCCCACCCACTCCCATGTACTGAGCATGCCCAATACCACGAATCTAACTCCACCTTCAGTTCTTTTTCGTCCACTGCAAGAGAAACACTCCTTTCGGATTGCTCCTTAGCTGAGTCCTTTAGCGTACAGTAGAATCAATGTTTTTTCTTCTGGTTTGATTTTTTTTTCCTGTATACTTCTTGTGATTATCGCCCTTGCAGAGCTTGGATATGAGTTTTGTTTGTTTTTTCTTTGCCTGAATGGGTACCTCGCTTCTGGGCCTCTTATGGCCTCCAGGTCTATTCAAGCTCTGCGCCGATTGTAACCATAAGGTTCCCCTCACTGATGTACATTCTAAATGCCTTTTTTGCTTGGGTGAGTGTCACGTTGCTGAGCATTGTTCCATCTGCCACTCCTTTACCAACACAACCCTTCGCAACAGAGCCCAATGCTTGAAACTTTTTTGTTAGGAACGTTCCCTTTCCATTGCGGAGAAATCTTCTTCTCAGACTGATTCTTTGGCTTTGGTGCCCATCTCCAAACTCCCAAGGATCCCTAAAATCTCCAAAACATTGGCTGGCATCAACATCGAGCTTGACTTTGACTCCGAAGGCCTTAACATCTACAGTGCCTTCCTTGACACTGAGGCCCTTGACATCAAGCACTTTAAAGCCTGCTCCCTCAATGTCACAGGCTACGTTATCTGCTGCCCAGTCTCTTTCATTGCAGGAGGTTCCTTCTGCCTCCCAAGAGAAGCAACATCACAAGACCAAAAAGAAGCCTGACATCTAGGGTGTCTATGATGCCAAGAAGTCTAAGAAGAAGCACAAGTCTAAGGCATCTCTTCTGCCTCGCTTCTTCGGCCTCAATGTCTGCTTCGACCTCAACACTGGTCTCAATGGCAGCAACCATCTTGGAGACTACTCTGGCTTTTTTGCTCCTGGCATCGATACCATTGCTGGCTTCACAGCCACCTGTTTCAGACTCAACAACTGTGATTTTGACCTTGGCATCTTTGAGTGCTCCAGTACCACCTGGCTCAGTACTCACTTCATCTTTACCGACGTTGGTCTCTCTTCTGCCACCAGTTTCCATCTTGGTACCATCACAGATATTTGCCTCTCCGGCTCAGGCTTATAGGCTTTCCCTCTCACCTTTAACACCTTGACACCATGATGTATCTCCAGCTCGATCTCACCGCTTTCCAACATCATCTCAAGATGAGGATGAGTTGTCAACATCATCTTCTAGGCACTGCTGCTGAGATTCGCCTTATACCTCCATGTCGTATATTGGTTGTTATTGAGCGAAAGAATACTGGAGAAAATGCTCTTCTTCCTACCGGTCTTACCCTCCTCCTTATAGAGATTGTTACCACCATAGGGAACCACACTATGACTCTCCCTCTTGATATCATGCTCGATCTCGATTCCAAGCTTCACACCATGTACATGAGTCTAGGCTTGATTACAATACCACCAGAGTGCCTTCACCTTTGCCTCGCACTACTGCTACGGTCTCTCGACTTCCTGAGTCTCTTGTTCACTCGATGCCAGTAGCTCAGATTTCACTGTCGACGTTGATTACAACATCTATCCCTGCTATTATTCCAATTGTGTCTTTGATGTCGATGTCTCAATCTATGCCTCCTCCTGCTGTCACACAGGTTCCTCAGTTTGCTACTCCCTCCATCCCTCAGCAATCTGAGGAATCAGCTTACGACACAATTGTCACTTGTTTTGTCCTCTCCTGTTATTGCATCTGCTCAGGAGGAAGTTGAAGACACCACACCTTAATTCCCTAATGAGAATGTTCAGCTGTTCTCAGATGTGGTCCAGAGAATGGCTTCAGGTCGAGGTCGCTCCTAAGCCGGTGAGTGATCATGTATTTCAGATCATCGATACCACTGCAGTTTCACCAGCTGTTCTTTCCTTCTTGGCCTCATTGTCTGATGTCATGAACCTTTCTTGGCTGAAGCCTTCATCTGTACCACCTGCTTCAAGGAAGCTTGAAGGCCTGTACAAGATTCAACCTGACACAGCAACTTATCTCTTCACTCACCCTACTCCTAACTCCTTGGTAGTTGAGACTACATCCAATCTTCTGGCAAGACCCATTCTGCTGCAGTGGACAAGGAGGGGTGGATGCCTTGACATTTTTGGACGGTGCTTCTACTCTTTGGCTGCCCTTTCTGCTAGGGTGGGTAACATGCAGGCTTGCATGGGTGCCTACCAGAATTTTTGTGAGATGAGATGGCTGCTTTCATCCCTTTCCTACCAGAACAAAATACGGCTGCCCTTGTTAGTCAGCCAAGAAGTCTACTCAGGTAGGCATTCTATGGACTGTGCAGCCAAAGTTATGTCAGGTGCACTTGAGCTCTATCTTGGCTCAAATCTACTGATCTCACAGATGAGGCTAAGAAGTGTATTGAAGATCTGCCCCTTGAAGATAATGGCCTTTTTACGGCTAAGACCAACAGGTCTCTGGACACATTGGCCAAGGCACGCCTTACAGGCCAGAGGTTGAGTGTCAGCAGTCAGAAACAACAATACTGGAAACAACAGTGGCCCCCCTGCCTGCCTCTTCCAACTACTCCAGGTCTATGGTCTCTACTCAATACAGGGGCTCAACAGAGATCTCTATCAATATACTATCCTATCCTTTGGCCTCTCCAATGCCCCCCGTGTCTTTACAAAATGCATTGCAGTGGTTATCTCTCACCTTCACGTCCAGGGAATTAAAGATTTTTCCTTATTTGGACAGTTGGTTGCTGGTATCGTCCTCCGGCACACAGTTGTTCCGAGATGTTCACACCACTCTCTCTCCCCTCACTGACTTGGACCCCACAGTCGATGCCTCCAAGTCCACCGTGGAACAGGTCAGAGTGATAGAGTATATAGGCACATCTCTGGATTCTGTTATGGTTTGTGCCTACCTACCCACCAGAAGGGCAGAAGCCCTTTGGACCCACCTTCGCTCTGTTCTCTGTATGGACCGTCCTACAGTGAGAGACATTCAATGGCTTCTAGGCTTCATGGCTTCCACCACAGTCATAACCTACTTGGCACACCTAAGATTCCAGACTCTACAAGAATGGTTTCTGTCTGTGTTCAGCCACCTCAACAAGAACAGTGGTCAAGGGCTGACCTTTTTATCTCACAAAGTATATTTGTCAGCTGTTGTGCCTAACCAGCCCCCCGGTTGCCGTCTGCAGAGCTCTTCACCTCACCTACCTTAAGAGGTTTTTCAAGGGTCTACACCACCTTTACCCTCCGTTACCCACCTTTACCTTACTCTGGCTCCTTCCTAGTCACTCATTGGTGCTTATGCACTTCACCAGGATACCCTTTAAACCGTCAGCCTCCCTGAGATAATTTATGCTGAAAATGGCATTTCTCGTGGCCATCACCTTGGCCAGGAGGTCTTCTGAGCTGACAACTCATCGGGTTGTTTACCTGTAACTGGTTCTTTGACTGATAATCTGTACCCTCACACAAACCTGCCCTACCTCCCCTCAGTCAGGTCCCTTTCTTCTGTGGTGGACTTGAATTGAAGGTGGAACTAGATTGGCAGGATTGGGCATGCTCAGTTCACAGGAATGGGCCAATCTGATCAGCTTTTCAGCTTCCGAATGGAGTCTCTGCGCAGGCGCAACCCCTATTGTGTGAGGGCACAGATGACCACTTGAAGAACCACAGTTTCATGTAAGCAATCTGTTCTTACCATACTAAAGGTGTAAAGTTCAGCTTCATTACTTCACAGTTAAAATGTAATGATTGGTCCAAGTTCACCCAGTGAGTTTGATGAATCTCTAAGGACTTGGACTTGGATATCGCAATCCTCAGCCCAGTACTCTAACTATTATATCGACTCTCTTATATCTTGCTATTTCTTCATCCAATCTCAGTTTCTCAAAAATGCTTAATTTTACAAAAAAGCATTGTCAGGCCTTCATTTCAAACAATCATGATGTGTCTAGTTAGCCTCCTAATGTTTATTTGTAGAGTGAAATATTTTAGGGGCCATCTAGAGTTCCAAAGACATGGATGTTTCTTCTTCTCACTTACAAAGAAATATTTTTATTATGATGATGCTTTGACATTGGAAGAGGCATTTGTATCTATATTTTCAAATCAGTTGCTCTGGAATAGGTTAGGATGCTATTGCTTCTTTAGACTAAAACATAGATTAATGGGTGAAAATTCAAATCAAATCATTTGAATTATAGCTATTCTGCAAAATTTTGTATTTTTGAGCTTTACCTGTGAATGAGTCACTGTTCTTTAAATGTGGTCTGTTCTTTTCAGAAATACGAAAAACCGAAGTTTGTTCAGTGCTTAGCGTTTTTAGGAAATGGAGACGTACTCACAGGTGACTCGGGTGGGATACTGCTTATATGGAGTAAAACTACTGTAGAAGGCACAGCAGGGAAAGGAGCAAAAGGTACTGCAGTTATTAAACTGACCTGTCAGTATTGTGAAAATACATTAAAAAGTTCATAAAATATGAGAAACTCCAGAAAGGAAACAATACAGTTTCAATCCATTCAGTGTATGCAAGTTGTAGATGCTTTCAACATGCTATATTCATAATCAGGTGTATCTTGAGTATCAGATATATCTTGAAAACTGTATTTCTGTGTGTTTTGCTTCAGCAGGATGCCTACTCATTATCCATTTTTTTGGCATACTGGAAAAGTCATCAAAAGAGTTTTAAAAACACATTGAAATGGATTTAAAAGAGGATTAAACTAATCCATTGATGATAGATTAGTTGGCAGGTACTTGCCATGATGTCAGTATGCTCCCTTCAGGTTTTGAGGCTGTATTCCATGGAAGACCAACTACTGGAAACTGAAAGGAGAGAAATGTTGCCTATTTCAGTACCCCAGAGTCATGTTTTGTTGCAACTAGATCTACAGTGTAGGCATTCTACAAGTTTGTCACCTGGAGTTTTGTAAACAGTGTCCCCTCTTCTGTTTGTGATCTTTCTGGCTATGGAAAGTCTCCCCAGAACTTACTGCTTTGTCTAGTGTAAGAGATAGTATACTGGCCTATTGGTCTAAACTGCCAGCCTTGTGCCCACATATTCAATACTGCTGAACCTCTTTTCTTAGGTGCTATTTAAATATACATATGGTTGTCTACATAGTCCAATAGACAGATTGTGAGACTCACAGTTTCAACTGTCCAATGCTTAGCATAAGTCATACAAAAAATTATGCATAACCAAGGCAAAATGTATAACTTGGATGTTATAACATATAGCTTTGGTGAAGCTATTTTAATATAAAATCATATAATGTATTATTATTCATCTCCATGCTGACTCACATATGAAAAAATACATAAAAATGTTATGTAAAATTATCATACTTTTTAATCTGAACAGATATCAGGTATGAGTTTTAGAGCTTACTTTATTTTTCATACACACACATACACACACACATATATATATATGGCTTTAGCGTGTGATATGCTTTATAGGTGAAGATTTTATTTCAGTTTTAAAATTTAAAGAAAAATTATTATTTGCAATAAGGCATATGTAGGTCTGGCACTGCAGAGGCCTAAGGTAGCTCTTAAATCCAAGGATAATTATTTTCTTTGGCAGTTAATTAAAATGCTGGGGCTCAAATGGGCATGCCAGCAAAAACACAGTGTCTGAACTGGACATTTTAACAGCAAATATATATTTTCAACAAATTTTATTTTTAAAGAAAGGAATAAAATAACAGCCCAATTATAAGATAGATCATACCTTTAATAATATTATAATAACCTGCCTAAAGCAAATTGCTCTTTGCTGTACTTGTCATAACAAATATATCATAATGAAAAGTTGAATGTTTTAATTATTTAAATGGACCCAAGATTTTGTTGAGCTGGGCTTTTTATGCTCAATATGTGTCCTGAATTTATCAAGGGTTTAATTATATTTAAGTCAGAGTGTGTGTGCATGCGCATACATCAAAAAATAAAGTAAACCACTCTCTAGGGATGGCTTGTTAAGTAATGTTGGCATCTTGTACTTTCCTTGAGTTTTATGGGATGCTTTGAAGCTAGGTATACATTTTCTTCATATTTTGTATGCTAGAACAGATGGCAATTTGCAGTTTATAGTATCTGCCCTTTTAAATATTGATCTTGAAGATAGAAAAACCTTTGCAGTAGCAGCCAACTGAACTCATGTTAGTTTGCGTGGTTTTCTAATTTCAGTATTTGGACACGTTCTTATGTGCAAAGCCCTTAAAAGTGGTAATCCAGTTTGCTCCTAAACTGCACTTACCACTAGTTTTATAGAGGTTTCTAATTCCATATGGAGTTATTGTGTGTGTGTGTGTGTTTTGAAGCAAGTGCATTTTAGGCCAGGGTGTTGCTTCAGTCAGTTCATATACATGAACACAAACTCTAAATTGTAAAGACACAGTTAATGTAAGATACCCTCTAAATACTAAAGCAACAGAATGAGAATGAGAGGCTGGGCTTGTTTAGATATCTTAATAAGCCAAAACTCTCCTTTTTGTGCTCAGGCAACATGCTCATACATGATAACTAATTGCTCCCAAATTGTCTCTTTTAACAAGCAGAAACAGCTAAAGAAGGCCCAGATCTTATGTGTATAGTTTTCTGGCCTGTTATGTATGAACAGAGAACTCTGACTTGTCTCCCCTGTCAAGCAGATTTATAAGCAAAAAGCAACCAAGCCACAGTCCTTCTTGATACTGACTGGTAGATCAAATACTGGCCCTGGAGGTTTGGAGCCTTGAGTTGTCTTTAAAGATCTCTTTTAAGACTTCTACAAAAATTGCTTCTACAGCTGCAGAATGCAAGAGCTGCTTACAGTTTGCAATTACTCTTGCCTCTGAGCACTTTTCCATCATCAAAGGCATAGCTTTAAGGAATCAAAGTTTGAAAATATTAGTCTTTATGTCTGTTTCTCTGTTCACCTTGCATGGTTTATGTAGAGAATTACCAAAACTTTATATTTCTAACTTTTCCTGAAATTTAGATTTAAGTAAAAAATAAGAAAAAAAGATTTTAAACCTTAACCTTAATTTTAAAGGTTTGAATCTACAGCATATATGTGTAGTTTTGGTGGTTATATAATATTAGTACTGACCCCTATATGTCCAGAAGCACTTATTTCCTTCCTCCTTCTCTTCCTCCTTTCTTTGTAATAAGTAGAAATGGAGAGTCAGATCGTTACAGCTAATAGAAGTTGACTATCTAGTTGAATATAGCTAAAAGTTCATTTGAGTCACGATTGGCCACAGCTAAGTTCCAGTATGCGTTTGAAATATATAAAGTCTGCAGAGGTATTTTTGTTCTCTTCAACATCAAAACTAGATTTTTTTTAGACTGCCTCAGAACTCCTTCAGAGTGCAAAGATAGGCTTAAACATTAAAGCTGGCATGAGTATAGAATACAAACGCAAGAGGCTCATCCATGTCTCCATTTATTAAGCCCAGATGTAATTGTCTGAATTAGCCCTCTGTGTCTTTGAGACTTACTCATTTTGAAACCAGGTAGGAGAGATTCCATAGTGTAATTAGATTGCTGCTTTGCAACTTTAACCCTAAGATTTTTATATCAAAACTTACTAATAAGGTATACAATACTAATGTTAATTTGTATTTTAACTGTTAGTTGTGTTTGTTTTCTTTTTAAGTTCCAGTATGATAAGCAACTAAGAAAATGTTGTCAATGTTCATCCATTTAAACAAGTACAAAAAATGTAAAGGAAGGAGAACCCCACATCCTCAATCTAATGCCTAGTCTTGTTGTAGGCTGTAATGATTGTGTACTCTTTTTGTTATGACAACAGGTGTATATCAGATAAGCAAACAAATCAAAGCTCACGATGGCAGTGTGTTCACACTCTGTCAAATGAGGAACGGAATGCTGCTAACTGGAGGTGGGAAGGACAGGAAAATTATTTTATGGGATCATGACTTGAATCCTGAAAGGGAAATAGAGGTAAGCAAGATAAATTGCTGTCACCAGAAATATGCAGAAAAACTGCAATTGTGGGGTTTGTGGAGGTGGAGTTGAGGTCCTGTTGGGCTTACTCCATTTATTTATTCAATCACTTCCCCTAACCTGAAGATTTTTATTAGTTGCTATATTTTTATCCAGTCTTTCCAGATCTTAGAATGGTGTGCAAGTTTCTCCCAAGCTTTATTTCCCCAATAACCCTATAAGGTAGGATAGGCTGACCGTGTGCCCACATTTACCCAGTGAGCTTCATGACTGGGTAGTGATTTGAACTCAAGTTTCCCACATATAAACTGAACATTTCTACCCACTACCTCATGGTGGCATTTTTCCTTTTATTGTATTCATCTATCTCCATCAGATAACTTATGACCCAGTTTCACACATTTGATATTGTAGATTCTACTCTTGAAATATCTATAACATAATAGATATCTTAGGGGCCAATACACAGAGAAGTTCACCAGCCCCACAGAAATGAATTGGGGTACATCAACCCACACAGCTTTCTCGGCATTTCAGTTTTATGCCAAAGATGCTCCTGGCTGATTCCTTCCTTGAGTATTTTAAGTTATGCTTTGGCCCTAAACAAGTCCAATATGACCACCATTTTGCTAGCAGGAAAAATTGTAATCTGCTTGACTGATACATTGAACGTCTTCACATGACAGAATACCCTTGTTTCTCTTCAGATTGTGACACAATAAATCAGTAGTTCCCAAACTTGGATTCCTAGGCATTGTTGGTCTATACTGTTCAAACCCCTGGTCATTGGTTATGCTGGCTGGAGCTTTGGAAAGTTGACATCCAATAATATCTGGAGACCCATGTTTTCAAACCATTGCCACAAGCCATAGTTTGTGTTAACAGTGATTGGTTATTTAATATGTGAATTACACTTCAGAAAACAAATCAGATGGTGGTCTGCCTATTCCATTTTTGTTTTGTTTTTCTCCAAACCATTTGTCAGTTCCTTTTTATTAATAATAATAATAATAATAATAATAATAATAATAATAGCTTTATTTCTAGCCCGCCTTTCCAGAGATCAAGGCGGGTCACAATGGTGGATTTAGCAATCCAACAACATACAATTTACAATAAAAACATTGTCAGAAATTTACAATTACATTATATAAAACATTATATAAAACAACAACAATAACAATTCCAAGCTAGCAGCAATTGTAACAACGGTGAGGGGGAGAGGGATCACAACAGAGCTATTGGGGGTATGCCTGTTTAAAAAGATACGTTTTCAGCCCTTTTTTAAATTGGGCTAGGGAGGGGGTCGAGCAGAGCTCGTTGGGGATTGAGTTCCAGAGCTTAGGGGCTGAGGTGGAAAAGGCCCTTTGTGTAGCGATGGCTCGTCTAGCATCTGGAACTCTTAGGAGATGTTTTTCAGTGACAACCCATAGCTGTTCTGCCATCACAGTAAGCCATAGTGTAAACATGACAAAGTTTGCAAGCCAGCAGCAAATGACAGGATATTTTTGGTTAATTCCAACTAGAGTAGACCTATTCAATAAAATGTGGAATGATGAGTCAACATGTAGGTATGTACAGTTAATTAAATGGCTCTACTTTAGTCAGGATTGACAGCAGAATTTAAGATCATAAATTCAGATTATGGTTTGTAACTAGTTCATAAACAGTCACTTGTTAGCAGTGTGCATCACAAGAAGGAATTAACACTTCATTGAAAGCCATATTTCAACAAAGCACATCATGCCTTGTTGTGAGGTATGAATGGAGACATCATAGATTGCCTTAAAAATACAGTTGAGCAAAGATTCGTATCCAAAATTCCCTTATTCCAGTTAAGCATTCCCTTCCCCTGACTGCAACAATTCCCAGTTATTAGAAAAAACAAAGGACATTCTACTCTGTATTTATCAAATATATGGAGTTACCTCATTGCAGTGATAGATTTACAGCCTTTGGGGGACTTTAATATAGCTGTTAGGTAGGGGAAATAGCTTCAAAACAATTCTTTAAAAATAATTAATAAAATGAACTAATGGATGCCAAACTGGATATAAATCAGCATTGTGTTTAGTAAATAGTAACATGAGTGGTGTAGATTTTTATCTTCCCATTCTCTTTGTTAATGTGCCACATTCTCTGTATGTACTCATTATTTAATGCTGAAAACTCCCTCCAGTACTTTAAATAAAATATAATAGTTAAAATAAAATAATGATCTATTTGGCAGCTGTTCAGATGGCTCACACGAAAGAAAAGACAAACATTTATAGGACAATGTTATTAAGAATCTGTTCTTTGTTTGGTTAGTTTCTTAATTTTCTCACAATGCTACTTGGCATAAGAGAGTCAACTAGCCAAAAAACAAACAAACAAACCAGTGGTAGAAATAATAGGGGCTTGACTTTCTGTACTCATGTGCCAAGGTGTTCCCCACAATGACCTTGTGAGATGGTAACAGGTTCTAGTAGCACCTTTAAAGCTAACTAGGAAGAAAATGTTTCTAGTTGCTAGAAATTTCTTCCTCCCAGTTAGTCTCAAAACTGCTACTTGATTCTTCTGTGTCTTTTTATGCTGAAACCATTTTGCTAGCATAGTTTTTTCTTTGAATACTACCTGTGAGATAAATTAGATTGAGAGGGAACAATTGAGTCATAGGGGTGAAACAGGCCACCCCTTTGAGTACCGGATCTGGGCCGCAGCAACCACATCCTGTGGTCCTGGTCCAGCATTTTCCCAGTGCAAAAACAAGCAGAAGAAGCAGAAGCAGAAGAAAGGCAACTGTTCAGAACAGTACTCAAAAATTGCCTCCTCTGAGATAGATAGAGAATGGAATGGGGGCTTCTGGCAGCATTCAGTGGCGTTCTGGTGTGTGGTAAAATGCATCCCCCTTCCGTTCCCTTTCCAGCCCCTTTTGTACCGTTCCATTTGCGTGCCAGGAGCCCTGTGTGATAAACCTACATGTTGGCAAATGTCAGCTTAGCTTTACTTCACCAAGTTGTTAACATAAAATGCTTTGACTCCATTGAAGGCAGGAGAAAAAGAATACAAATGTGAAAAAAATAGCACACTAAAATATGCAAGTAATTGTCAATGGACATCCTCTTGTATATGATTGAGAATTATTTGCTGGAGAGCATATAAGCAAAAATGGCTGTAGCCTTATTATGATGACTGTTATGTTCTGAGATCTATGATACGTAGTTAAAAAGAATGTTTTCTCCTTAGGTTCCAGATCAGTATGGAACAATCAGAGCCGTGGCAGAAGGTAAAGCAGATCAATTTATACTGGGCACTTCCCGGAATTTTATTTTGCGAGGAACATTTAATGATGGTTTCCAAGTAGAAGTACAGGTGAGTTCATTTTCTTTCCCTGTACTAGTCTGTGATGTTTTTGTTTATCATATAACTCAATAATTCAATTTAATTTTGATTTTAGGGTCACACAGATGAACTCTGGGGGCTTGGAACACATCCCTTCAAAGATCTGTTCTTAACATGTGCTCAGGATCGTCAAGTTTGTATGTGGAACTCGGTGGACCATACACTCGAGTGGACCAGGTTGCTAGATGTATGTAACATTCTTTTAAGATAATGTCAGTCATGGTTATAAGATGCTTCTGGTCATAATCAAGTAAAGCTTTTACTGTACTGTAAATTTGCTGTTTAGAGAAAGAATGAATATAATGCAGTGGACCCTTGTTATACACTGGAGTTTGGTTCCAAGATCCCCTGTCGATAACAAAATCTGTGGATGCTCAAGTCCCATTAAATATAACGACATAGCAAAATGGTGTTCCTTATAAAAAAACGGAAAATCAAGGTTCGATATTTGAAATTTATACTTTTTTGAACATTTTTAAACCGTGGATGCTTGAATCCGTGTATAAAAAATCTGTGTATAACAAGGGCTGACTTTAATAGAATTGTAGAGTTGGAAAGGATGCTGAGAGTCATGTAGTGCAACTGAAGTAGAAGAAATCCATAGCTAGTAGTCTGCCCAACCCTAGTACAAGAAATCCAATTCTGTTTAAAACCTGCAAGAAAAGAGAGTCCACCAGATGCTATGGGAGCTTGTTTCACTATCAAACATGTCTAACCATCAGGAAGTTCTTCCATTCCTAATCATTTTTTTCCCTGTAATTTGAATTTACCGAATCAGTTCTGGAGCAGCAGAAAACAAGCTTGTCTTACACTTTTGTCTGGTAGTTTTTCCAATATTTGAAGATGGTTATAATATCTCAATATTTTTTCTTCAAACTAAGTATATCAAGTTCCCTCACCATTTCTCAAAGGGCTTAGTTTCCATACTCACTCCTCGGGACACCATTTTTGGACATGTTCCACTTCTGTCAGCCATAACAAGGAGTGACCAAAGCAAGGATAAGTTGGGGGTACTGCTTTCCTCAGTTGGGGCATTCAAATAATCAGTGGCAGATAACCTGCCATTTATACAAAAGGGCTCATGTTATGCCCTTGACATCTCCAAATGGGTCAGGTTATAGGAGAGACCTACACTAGGGAGATCCAGGTGCCATAGTCATTCAGAGTTCCTGTACTCATGCAGAATGTATAGCTTATGCCATTGAGCTTGATTATAGCCATTTGGGGTTGGGAAATAATGTTTGTATGAACAGGACAAACTGGAAAACAAGACATCATAATAATATGGTTATTAATTTTCTTATACTTGAACCTAGGTTTGACCCTGTATTTGCCTCCTGCCCCACTTCAGTAAATCTAACTCACTCACATGGGATGAATGTATTATTTGTTTCATTTACACCCCATCTTTCTGCCCACAACAGGGAAGGCAAAATGAAGCAAAAGATGAGAATCCTGTAAAGTTCCAACAAAAACAAAGTTAAAATAGACAAAGAGATTAAAAACACATTAAGAACATTTGCCTGCCAGTAGAAGGTCAAGAAAGAGGGAGCCAGCCTAGCATTCCTCAAAAGTTCAAGAGATTGAGAGCAACCACAAAGAAATCCCTGTCTTGAACACTCAGTAGAGAACATAAAGGCAGGGCCCTAAGGGATAATATGGTCATTCCATTCTGTATTATGATTCTTATGTTCCATACAAGATTTGTGAATATTTGAGCAGCATAGATGCCCTCATAACTTCTTTTGAAATTTGGAAGGGATTGCAAAACCAACCACTATATTATTCTGGGGCATTTGGAATTGAGAGCTCAAACAATTGTGGAGCCATATGATGGTCCATAACATAAGAGCACCCAGGTGAATAATTTCATTGACAGACATGCTGTTCTTGTGGTAGAGTGTTCCTTCATTTGTTACTGTGTTGAAGATCAAGATTGTAGGAAGCATGGAGTATGTTGTTTCGTAGCAGAAACTGTAAAATTTGCTTCATTTGGCTTCTTTTAGTCCAGATGGGAAAATTCAGTATGTAAATATCTGTATGAATGTTTCTAGATTTCACCCTCAAATCATAAGACCAAAATGTTTCTTCCAGGAACCAGGACATTGTGCTGACTTCCATCCAAGTGGAACAGTGGTAGCAATAGGCACACACTCAGGAAGGTAATTTTGAACTTTCTTTTTATACTTCTGTTCAGGTAAAACACAGGGGTGAAATATTATCTCCCTTGAAATTTTTATTATTTGTATATGATTGTGAATTGTTTGTTATTGTGGGACATTTAAATCCCACCTGTCTTCCATTACAGAACTCAAAGCAGCATAGAAGCAGCTTAGATGGTCTTCCATTTAAGCCATAACAAGATCCAAACCTAAAGCAAAATGATGCATCTTATGCTTTCAAGCTACATTCCCTTTATTTCCCAATATGAAATCTAACAGAAAAGGAAGACATGTTCAAGTGAAAAAACAAAAGAAAAACTCTTAAATAAGCTTAAATTTTCAAAATGTGAATGGAATTTACCAGCATGCAAACAAAATTAGGCTGATGTGCTCCAGACAAAAATCTTGCCCTTCCAGATTTTTTGTCTGTTTTCCCACCCACCCTGCTTTTGGCAGAAAAGCTGAGGGTCAATTAATCAGCTGTGTAACTGGCTGCCTGCATGTTTTTGCACTGCAGGTTACAGAATTTAACCATTGGCTATGCTGGTTAGAGCTGATGGGAATTGTAAGCAAAATCTTCTGAGGGCCACAGATGTCACCTGTCAATTAAACATAATTAATTAATTAATTAATTAAATTAAATTAAACCACCTGTCATAATCATCTTCATTGTCATCTTCACTTATACCCCACATTGACTCCAAAACTGGAAGTGAAGGTGTGAAGACAAATAAAAATGCATAGAAAAACAAAAGTACAATATACATAATGTTAAATCATGATTAAACTATCTATTTATTTTATATTTCAGAATATTTATACCCCATTCTTCAGCCAGAAAGGGTGTCAAGAGTGGCTTACAAATTGTTAATTTGACAGTTTCCTGCCTTGTAGCTTACAATTTAAATAAGACAGGACACAGAAGGGAAAGGGAATGGCGGTGAGACAGGGAATTAAGCCCAGCAAAGGCTGCATGGTCTTCTCCCCATCCAAAACTATAGTAGTGGCAGTTAAGATGTAGGAAGGGCTTTTCATTTATTTCTGGACCTAGGCATGATGAAGCCATACCTGGCTCTTCTTTTCTCCTTTCAAGGCAAGGGCAGTGGCAGCTGGGAGGGGGGGGGAGGGTATTTCATCTGCAATAGAATTGAAACTAAAACAAATTAATTAAAAGGTAAAAATGAGTAGAAGAGCATCCTATTAAAAGCCCTGGTAGTCAGTTTTCAAAAGCTTATTGGAAAAGAACATTTTTCACCTATCCACAGATATACAATAAAGAGGGAAACATCTTAGTCTCCTGAAGAAGGCAGTTCCAAAGCCCAGGAGAAGCTGCTAGGAAGGCTTTCTCCCTCAATAGAAAGGTGGGAAGACCAAGGGTATAATCTGGAACAGTAAGGAAGTGTCTCCCAATCAAATGTTCTTTCCAGTATTAAAGATCCAATTCTCCATATTTAATTTTGTGAAGATAAATGATTTGGTAGAGTGAAGAAACTGAATGCTAGGAGTTTTGGGGAAGCAGCACAGAAAGGAAGAAGCTGCAGACACAGTACAGCACAATCTTATTTAAATTTTTGTGAGCAGAAAGCAGAGACCCAAAGAAACTTACATGCCATTAGCTACCCAGCCCCAGCCCTCCAAACATTACTATTCATTGAGATTTCCAAGCTTGTTTAACAATTGAATCACCAAGCCTGCTTGAAGTTTGCAGTGAAATCTGTGAGCTGAAACAACGTATTATTTTGCTATTGCTGATTTGTAAGAGTTTTTTTTCCCTCTGATCATTTTCTTATATAGATGAAATGTATTAATGATTAGCTTGTACCAAAGCCTAGCCTTTCACAGGCTGCTATAATTTTACTGGGCTAGTTTACCATCTGCTTGCTGCATAGTTTTCAGTTGGAAATGAGAGATCTTCTAGGAATGTATATTCCCCCAAAGTGAAACCCAGCTGTAGTAATAAAAACTCAATTGGAGCTCACATTGAACTGCTAGATTTTAGTATCCAGGAAATTTGTCTCATGGAGACATGCTATCTATTAGCATGTGTTAAATGGATGAAAGAGCTCCAGTCTTCTTCAAGAGGGACTCTTGAGTGTAGGTTCTCACAAATGTAGACAACTATGGATCTTTTCAAGTAATAACTGGCTGGACTGATTGCTGGATTAAATGAAGCAATAATCTGTTGGTGTTAATCTGTTATATTTTTATCTCGCCCAATTTCATGGCAACAAACAAGCCATTCATTGAAATAGTTTCAAGCAAGTAATACTTTTTGTACTTTTTATGTGCCTTCATGTCAACACTGATTTATGGCAGCCCTATCCAATCTTTGCATAATTTATTCCAGCCAGTCCTTCCCCGAGGTCGAACAGCTCTTACTGTCAGGGCTGTTCGACAGTAGAACACACTTCCTCAGAGAGTGCTGGAGTCTCCCTCCTTGGAGGTCTTTAAACAGAGGCTGGATGGCCATCTGTCAGGGATGCTTTGACTGAGAGTTCCTGCATGGCAGAGGTGTAGAAAGGATGGCCCTTGTGGTCTCTTCCAACTCTATGGCCTGTTACAGACAGCCAAAATAAAGCTGCTTCGAGTCACAGTGGAGATATGGTGTTTCAATGATTGCATCTAAGAGTCCAGAACTCACCCAAAGCCATGCTCAGCCCTAAGGTGGAGCATGGCTTTGGTGTGGCTTCTGGACTCTTAGGACGCATGCATCATTGAAACACCATATCTCCACTGTGACTCGAAGAGCTTTATTTTGGCTGGGCCTATGATTCTATAATTCTGTGATTCATTGCCTTCCTCTGATGCTGAAAGGTTTTAATAGCCCAAAATCTCCCAATGAGTTTCATGACTGTGCAGGGATTTGAACCCTCATCTCCTAGGGTCAGTCTCCAAACCACAACACCACACTGGTTCTCATGAGGTATTACATCTTTAGATAAATTTTAACAACAAAATTCTCTGTTTTATAATTCTAGAGAGTTGTAACCACTTCTGTCTCTTTCTGATTAAAATGAACTACCTGGCAACAGCTATTGGACATCTAAAATGGATGCTACAAATCTAGAACTGCACACAACTGCAACTAGTTAATAAACTGAACTCTCAGCAGCAACATCAAAAGTACAATATTAACATTTAAAAAAATAAACTAACAGTACACTAATATTTACTTTGTTCACAGAGTCTCTAGAAAGTCTGTCACTCACCAATACTCATGATTTCCAGATTGATACATTATTTTCACATTACTGTACATGGAAGTGGAGCATTGTGAGGATGCCAACTATATATTAGGGCCACCCCCCCCCCCCCAAATGTTTTAATGCTCTCTAAGATGAAGAATGAGATGGTGCTCCCATCCACTTATGTATAAAAGCTAACTAGACTAGCAGTTTAATCTTTTGTCAATAATCATTATAGGGCAGCGTTTTCCACTTCACCTGAAACCAGCAGGCTAGGTAAGGGCTGCAGGACAGATGGTGTTTCACACACCTCTCCTCCAACGCTTTGCAGCCATCTTCTAGCATTTGCTGCTTGAGGCAAATGGCTTGTAGTAGAGCTGGTTCTGTAAACCACTGTCTGTCCTCTGTCTCCCATAGTTGTAGTTTTGTGAGATATGAAAAAGGAGGATAGAATCCATACTTTCCTCTCCAGGCTCCAAACTATCACTTTCGATTAAATGATCACAGGTGGAAGGACAGTGGTCCATTTCCTGAGGTCTGTTGCTGTCACACTAGACAATGCTAAGCTGGATGCACTCATAGATTGATTTAGTTCCTGTTTATTCCACTTGAATTTTGGAATAGATTTTAGAGCATACCTTTAACTAATCTGCTCCTGAATGCAAAATTTCTAGAGCTGAAGTCACACAACAACAGTAACAACTGAAACAAATCTTGCATTAAGGTCTTAAGGATGATCATCTGCAGGAGTGGAGAAAGTGTAGCAAAGGCTGACTGCCCCTCCCAGCCCATTTGTGCACCCCTCCAAGCCCGAGACAGTGCCACTGATTGCCCCATGGGACAAACCTCAGAACATATGAGACCTCCTGGCACATCTGGAGCAAAAGGGGGAGCGAGCCCACCAAGTCCCCATTCAGGAAATATTGGGTTGGTTTTGGGCCCTCAAATTACCTCAAATGGATTGAATTTGACCAGAAATGCTTTGTTTTGCCTCCTTCACTCTGCTCATTGCTTTAATTGCTGGTAACTCCTCAACTGCTGCAAAATCCACCCAAATGGCAATGGGAACTGACATGATCACTTCTAGCTCAACAGGGATCTCCCAACAGCTAGAAGGACCAAAGGCTGAAAATCAAATTTTGGTAGGCTGCATTTGGTCCACGTAATTAGGATTATATGACTACGATTTTCCTCTTGCTGATACTGTTTACGTCAGTCTGTTTGCATTAAACCCACATCTGAATTGTTCCAAGGAAAGAAAAGATCCAGAATAGACTGTTGGTAAAATCCGAAACTGTTCATAAAAGAATGTGCATGCTTCTACATTACTTTTATATGTTCCAGTTACAAATGTGTTACCATTCCTACTTTGATCAGCCTGAGTTCAATACAGATAGCAGAAGAAAAAGTTCCCTAGTAATTTGGATGGCATTAAAAAAAGCCACTGATTTTTTTTAGTGTAATTCAGTACCAAAGCAACAAGCTGAAACTCATCATTCATCCAGCTGCAGTACAAAACTTGCCATTGGTGAACCCACATTGTGTGTATGTGTTGCCCCTGTGATAAAGTGGTTTCTGCTGCTGTCCAACAAAAACATTTCAGCCATTTTTTCCACTGGTTTCATCCATCTTACGCACAGCATATTCACAAGCTGTGGTGGTATGTTGAGCTGCTTCATGTTTTATGTCTTTCATGTGGTCCTGTAACCACAAATTGGTTTTAAGCCATTTAGAATAGGCCATTTTCCAGATATCTGGTTTTAAGACTTGGCTTTTTAAAAAGGAGAGAAAAAAGAGAGAGAGGTAACTTCTTTTCACAAACATAACTCTAAGTAGTCTCCCTGGGGGTGGGATTTTAAATTGTAATAGTAAGTTTTGTTTTTGTTTTGTTGACCACATTTTTAATTTTCCACATTTATAGGCAGCCCTGTGATAGTTTAGGTAGCTGGCCCCAGAACACTTGCAAAGCTAGAAGCACCACGTTACTGTGTCCAAAGTTGATTGTCTTCTGTTTAATAAAACACAGTGTATGCAAACAAATGAGCCATATAATGATTACTTTTGAAAGTGATCCTTTGGTGGCATCATTTCAGGTGCAACAGCCTGAGATGTAGATCCAGTGGTTTTATACACATAGCAGATGGAGAAAATGTACTTTTCTGGATCTAAATTAAGCACTCTGTCTGTCTGGGATACTGTAAATCACACCATAGTGAAGCCAAATTGTATTCACGGTTTAATTAATTAATTTACATAATATTTTGCATTGTCTTTTTATATTGTGTGATGTGTATTTTTAGTTAAACCTTAGATGTTATATTCTGTTAATAGGTATATAAATGCCACAAATAAATGTTGGTTACTATTACCATGCCCATATTGCAGTTAGGTAAAGGGTGGAAGTATGATTAAGAGAGTAGTATCCTACCTAAGGCTACTTTCTAATGAATTCATAGCTATGATATTCTTTAGCCTTTAGATTTCACTGGGCCTCTGCTGCTACTGAGAGTTCTGTTTGATCACCACATGCATCAGAGCCTGGTGTTTTGATTGAGTCATTTGAGTTTCCACCTTTCAGAATCTGAAATTCCAACAATTGTCCACTGATGCTTTAAATGCATCAGTGTGTCTTGTGGAATCAGAAGTCTATTTTTGTCCCGTTATAGATATAGATACAGTATATAGGTACAGTAGATATACCATCTCAGAAAATTTTGTTTACGAAGAATACAATTTTGAGTATTGCATGTCACCAGGAGTACATTTCAGAAGTATACAATTACTTGATCATAACTTAGGAATGTTATTTATTTATTAGAATGTTTCCCTACTGTGACTCCTTAACAGGTGGTTTGTTCTGGATGCCGAAACAAGAGATTTGGTTTCAATACATACAGATGGCAATGAGCAGCTTTCGGTGATGCGCTACACCGTAGGTAGGGTTACAGTGCTTGATTTTCTTTGAAAATATGTGTTTTAATTTCTTATGTAAAGTGGAATTTTGTAGTAGGCCTGTACATTTTTAATGTGCCTCAACACCTCAATCCAATTATGCTCCAGTATTTAAAGTGCATCATTATTAAAATAGGTGTAGAAATTAAGAACAGCAATTGTACTTTGCTTGCACCTGAATCAACAGTATTGTTTATCAGCCATGAATAAAACTTTCACAGGCTAAATAAAACATTTAGAGATGTGAATTGAAATGGAAAAGGGAACTCACCAAGTGCATGGAATGGCAGGAGTATAAAATATCTATGAGCTTATCAACATTCCATCCAGAGACAACATGCAAATGGCATATTGTCTCTGGATCAAGGATTTGTGTTTTGGTTTATTCTTGTTTTATTGTCTCCTCCTTCAAGCATTTCAGGTAGAGAGGTCTATAATCTGATGAAATAGGGGTGACATGCTTGTTACCCAGCATAACAGGTCTTCACTTTGCTTTGTAGATGGCACCTTACTTGCAGTAGGATCCCATGACAACTTTATTTACCTCTACACAGTTACCGAAAATGGAAGAAAGTACAGCAGATACGGAAAGTGTACTGTAAGTATTTGTGCCTTATAAATTAGTTTCAGTAATATGGTTTTGTGAAGTGAGACTGCGGCCTTGTGTATTATCCCCTCTCTCCCTCTCTTTCTCTCTCTCTTCATGCCAAGCACATTGCAACTTTAAAAGTGCTATCATGTATCGCTCTCATAAGCAGAAGTGAAAGTCCCTGCAAATGTCCTCCCCACCTGCCACCAAAAAAAAGGAGGTGGGTAGGTGGGTGTTTACATCTAAACCCAGAACTATATTAATTAATCTGGAATTTATATATGACAGCAATCCTCCTCCAATGATGTTTCCATAGACTTTTAATACAAAACATAGTATTTGAAACCCATAGTTACCTTTTTGGTTTTAAAGACTTTTTCCTATTAATATCACATTGCAAAAGTATAGCCCAATAAAAATGCTTCATTGTTTTTCCTGAAATGCAAGTGCTCTGCATTTTCACGTAGTATAGCATTGCTTTGATAGATGCATAGATATTTCTTTCGCCCTGCACTTGCTTCAGAGGAATGAGAACTTCACAAGGGATTCAGAGTGTGTGTGTGTGTGTGTGTATCTTAGCACCATTCCTTGCAAGAGTGGGAGCAGCCTATTGGTAGAGGGCAATACTGCTACTTTTCCAAGCATATATTCCTTAACAAAAGAGCCAGTGTGGTGTTGTGGTTTGGATGTTGCATTAAATCCCAGTTCAGTCGTGGAAAATTATTGAGTGCCCTTGAGTAATCAAATTCTCTCTTGCTAAAAGGAAGGCAATGGCAAGGCAATGGCAAACCTCCTCTGAACAAATCTTGACAAGGGTGATAAAAACCTAGAATAGGATCACCATAAGTTTGAGTCAGCTTGAAAGCATATACTAAAAACTAAACAACTCTTGTAGGGAAATGGTCTAAATGTGAATCACTTAATTTCAGTACTAAATTTGATTATATACCCATCCTATAAAACCCTTCATATATTATTGTGACAGTTGCAGTTCAAGAACCATTTACTAGATTTTGTTTAACTTCATCACAGTGGTTACATTATGTGACTTCTGACAATGCTTTGGGATGAATCCTCTCATTTTCCAACAGATGGCTTCATTTCATTTCATAAAGTCACATAGGAAATACACAGACCATTCCCATGCAGACTACTCCCATTACAGTGGTCTTATTGCTAGGTCAGTGGTTCTCAAACTGTAGCAGGATCCCCAAGGGGACAAGAGAGGGGATCACGAGACTTGGAGGCCCTGATGTCTCCTTGTCCTCTTCCCAAACTTGTTAATGTGTAAAATTTACACATACATTGAGTAAATTATTGAATTTACTTAAATAAAACTGTTCTAATTGAATGATGTTATTTCCTTATACAGTGGACCCTTGTTATACGCTGTGGTTTGGTTCCAAGATTCCCCAGTGGATAACAAAATCCGTGTATGTTCAAGTCCCATTAAATATAATGACATAGCAAAATTGTGTCCCTTATTTAAAAAAATGGAAAATCAAGGTTTGATATTTGAAATGTATACTTTTTTGGAACATTTTCAAACCGTGGATGCTTGAATCCGTATATAAAAAAATCCATGTATAAGAAGGGCCATCTGTAAAATGTTAAAATGAGAATAAACACAAATGTATGAATGAAAATACTCGCCGTAAATAAAATATTTTTAGACATATACGATGTCGAGTGGAGAGGCATGACATCCACATATAGATTTAAAGGGGGGGGGGGGGTCCCAATGATAAAAAGTTTTGATTACCACTGCACTAGACTACACTGTCCTAGTATTACAGTGCAATTGGGTGTGTATTTGTTGCATCTATTGCCCCCTTGTGGAGAATTTGAAATTTCACATAATTATTTGTCAAATGTTTTTTTAAAAGGTTAATTGATAAATATTAACATTATACACTGCAAACACAAATCTAAAACCCACTCAAGAAATAATCCAGTTTGAGATCGCTTTAACTGCCCTGGCTAGGGAATTCTGGGAACTGTCGTTTTGTGAGACCTTGAGCCTTCTCTGTCAGAGAGCTCAGGTGCCACAATAAACTACAGTTCCCAGGATTCCTTACCACTAAACCAGGGCAGTTAAAGTGGTCTCAAATTGGATTATTTCTGCAGTGTGTTTTGGACCACAATCAATATAGACCTGCCAATTTTGGGGGATGTCTGAGTAGCATCTATATTTTTGTTGGCTACTACTACTACTACTACTACTAATAATAATAATAATAATAATAATAATTTATATTCTGCTTAATCTCGGGGAATCCAAGTGGATTACAGCAGTAAAATACAGTACTATTAAAAGAGATAGATTAAAAATTCCAAAATCTCCCACCACCACCCCCTCACATAAAAACATAATCAAGTCCTAAAAAGAGACTGAAAAAAGAGTTAAAACATTAATATACAATACACTGAAATGAGATAAAAATTTCAAGCCAAGTCCAGGTAGGGTACATAAAGATGATTTTTAGCCATCTCAAGTCACAAAAAAACAGGAACATCTGTCTGGTGTAGATGCTCCTGTTCTTGTCCCCAGAAAGCAAGTCAGAATTAATAAGCTAGTAACAGATCTGCAAACACTGAAGTATTGCAGGGACTTCATTTATGGAAGAGTCAAGGAGGAAGACAATAATGGAAAAAGTAGCACAATATTGGCACCCTTTGGTAACTATCACTTTGACATGGTGGGAATTGGGAGGGCGATAATGTTGGAGACTCCTTCTCATTTCCTGCCCTGCAGACTTCATAGTTAACCACAGCTGGGACCGATTTGGTAGTTCCCCCCTCCCAGCTCCTCAGTCATAACCTCTTGTAAAAGGAAACAGGAGAAGGAAGCTGGTGAAATACCAGCAGATCCCATCTGGAGTTAGTTTGAGTGGCCTCCATACACAACTCTTGATGGCTGTCTGTGCCCTATATCCTGAGTCTTTTATTACTACTTTCCTAAGCCTACTGTGACCCCTTTTCATCTGATTCACCTGCTTGATCTGATCTGTATGCTGGTTTGGGAGGTCTTGTGAATTGTAGCCTCTAAATGTAGCCTCTAAATGTTCCCTTGCTTTTCTACCCTTTTATTCTTGTAGCCAAAGCATACGTCCCAGACTGTGATCCTTCTAATGTCATTTACATATGTTGTGACCTGCTGGAGTTGCATTGTCAAACACCTGTGTAGTGGTCCATAGTCATCTTTTCTATTTTTCACATTCAGCAGACCTGTGTTACATGCAAAAACCTTCTGGATTGTTCTCCCATTCCCAAGCCTGTAATTTCCTCAATAAACTCTAAATTGATTTCTTGTTGATTTCCTGGTTAGCTCACTAAGTTGTACTAGAAGCTCCTTCCAAGTTTAAACAAAGCAAAAAAAACAAAACAAAACAACAACCATGATTCCATTCCCATTATTTTAATTGCTAGTTTTGTGGATGTTTTTAAGTCCAAAATGGCTGTTTTGGGGTGCAGCTTATGTATATTGTATTCATGTTAAAAATTGGCCCAGTACAAGGAGGCCTGGTTTAACTCAACCCTTGAGCATTTTCTTTTTGTTAGTTAGTTTGTTTTACATGCTGAGGGGTGGAATGAAAATTTGGAATGTGCATTCAGGGCACAATTGTATATTTCAGGTTCAGTTCCCAAGCCCATACCCCAAAAGAATACAAAATTACAAGTGCAGTACTGCAGCTCCCAGAAAATGTGAGATTTTCATCCATTGTGATGGGTAACAGAAATTTTCTCTATTTCAGAGTCTGTTTGGCATTTGGCACGAGTTAAAAAGAGGGCTGTGTAATAAATCTCAGTTAGCAGTATATTCCAGTTTGCAAGGAAGATAACTGTAAAAAGTTGGTATCGTGCTTGAGGATGAATTTTTGCAATTCACATTCAAACCCAACTTCACTATGCAGAGGTATTTGCTAGATAGGTAGGAATGAGCAAAACCTCTTGAACACTAAGCCATACTGGTACATAATTAGAGTATTTCTGACACTAGTTTCCCTTTCACACTATGTAATCATAGCAGTTTTAATACTACTTTAACTGTCATGGCTGAATCCATTGAAATCATGGGATGTGTTGTTTTGTGAGGTATTCAGACTTCTCTGCCAGAGAGCAGTAGTGCCTCACCTAGGGTTGCCATAAGGCAGGACCTCCAAACCGGGACAAATGTAGGACCAATGTAGGGCCACATTTTCAAATGTAGGACACGTTTTTAAAAAATGGAGGACACATGAAAAAATTGATAATTTTTTTAAAATGTTAATATAAATGCATGTTTCTTAGGCATGCTCAAAATGGAGGACATTTTGGCATTATTCCTAGACAGAAGGCTGAAATGTACTTCTCTTTCTGGCCAAACACCCCCCCCCAATTCTACAAGAACATTTCCCACTCCCAAGCAGGCATAGCATTTGCAAGACCACAGGCAGTCCCTTGTGCCACTGAAAACTACATTTCCCACTTCCAAGCAGGCATAGCATTTGCAAGACCACAGGCAGTCCCTTGTGCCACTGCAAACTACATTTCCCACTTCCAAACAGGCATAGCATTTGCAAGATCACAGGCAGTCCCTTGTGCCACTGCAAACTACATTTCCCACTTCCAAGCAGGCATAGCATTTGCAAGATCACAGGCAGTCCCTTGTGCCTTTGAAAACTACATTTCCCACTTCCAAGCAGGCATAGCATTTGCAAGATCACAGGCAGTCCCTTGTGCCATTGAAAACTACATTTCCCACTTCCAAGCAGCCATAGCATTTGCAAGATCACAGGCAGTCCCTTGTGCCATTGAAAACTACATTTCCCACTTCCAAGCAGCCATAGCATTTGCAAGATCACAGGCAGTCCCTTGTGCCATTGAAAACTACATTTCCCACTTCCAAGCAGCCATAGCATTTGCAAGATCACAGGCAGTCCCTTGTGCCATTGAAAACTACTTTTCTCACTCCCAAGCCTTCTTAGCAATTCCCCCCTTCCTCCTTTTCCTTGGCCCCTCCAACCCCCCCAAACCCCTCACCCCCTCTTTTTCCCAGGTATGTCTCAACTTAGGAGGGATTTATGGGACAGATCCGAAGCCTTTTTTCTTTTCTAATGCAGGGATGTAGAAAAGGGGGGGGGGGATCTGGGGGTCCGGACCCCCCCCTTCCATTAGAAAAATGAATGGTGTGTGCTGCTGCGCCGCCGCACTCAAGCCCCATTATAATGGTGGCACTTAGTCTGGACCCCCCCCCCCTTCCTAAAATCCTAGCTACGTCCCTGTCTAATGGGGGCAAAGCCTTGAGAAGCCCTGGACCCCTGAGAAGAAGAGGAGGGGGGCTTAGAGAGAGGAAGAAAGAGAAAAAGAAGATGAGGAGGGGGGAGAAAGGAAGAAAAAGGAGAGGAGGAAGAGGAGGGGAAGAGGAGGAGAAGAAAAAAACGGAATAACAAGAAGAAGAGAAGGAAGGGAAAGAGAAAGAGGGGAAGAACAAAAAGCAACTTGCCTGCAAAGCCCTCTCCGCTTGGAATTTGGAGCATGCCCAAATAAGGAAGCAGAGGGCTGGCCAATAGAGGCAGGGCAGTGCAGCAGACCCCGCCCCTGCTGGGTTCAGTCCTCCTGCTGCTGCTCCAGCCAAGCTGCACAGGCAGCACTCTATAGAAGGCAGGCAGCAGCCCTGGGAGCTCAGAGTTGGGCAGCCACCCGGGAATGGGGGCGGGACGGGACCGGGCACGCCCCCCAGGGGGTGGGAAAGTCCCACCCACCACCGTGAAATGGCAACCCTAGCCTCACCACACTACAAATCCCACAGTGCCATAGGATACACCCATGGCCATTCTCCTGTGCCCCTTTCACACTGTACAGTATGTGATACCATTTTAATTATGTAGTGTAAAAGAAGGCATATCCATTGAGCATTAAAATGTATAATGTATTTGTTGTATGCTATAATGACTTCATCTCCGTACTGCCTCTTCAAAATCTTACCATATCCTTCACATTGTAAATTTGTACACACAGAGATAACTAGATCAGACAGACAAAAATCTGTATGCTGTTTTGCTAGCTATATCCCAGTATTAACTATTCACAAAGTTCCAGACATCCTTCTTTTGTGTAGAATGAAAAATAGCTATTAACTTACCATATATACTCGACTATAAGTCAGCCTCATGTATAAGTTGAGGTTTGGGGGCCAAAATCGTGGATTTTGATATAACCCGTGGATAAGTTGAGGGTAAAACTTAGGGTCATGTAACAAAGGATCTAAAGGAGGAAGCAAAGGAAAACAATGACAAATGATTTACAAAATTCCAGCAGGCCAAACTGTTTGTGTTCAGCCTAAAAGCTGGATGGATGAGAGAGTGCATGTGTGTGTGTGTGGGGGGGGTGTTTCAATGCTTCCAGAACAGATTTTACTCTTGGCTTTCACCAGGAGGTGGTTCCTTTAAAAAACAAAAGTGTTAAAGTACAGTACTTATTGACCCATGGATACATTGCCTAAGGTTTTGGAGGCAATTTTTTAATTAAAATTTCTAGACTAGATGAGTATGTACAGTAAATGCAGTTGTTAACTCCAAGTACAGTAAACCTAATGAATCAATGAGAATTTGTTAAGTCACCATTTATGTATGCTCCATTGCTCCAGTGGGTTTACTCTAATTGGGAATAATAATTGGATTTTTCATTTCTCATTTCATTCTTGTGTCCAGAGGTAGATGTGATAATACTTGTCAAAGTTTGAATCCCGTCTGCCACCTCCACCCTGAAGCTGAGTTCAGTTGCAGACCTCATGACCAGAAGTGGCCTTAATTTTTTACTTTCCTTCTACAAGCCCTACAGTTTGCTGGTTGTTCATGGTGGTGTGTGTTTTTTAAATACCAACTAGCCTGCTGAAGGGTTTTCAAATACATAACAACATGCTTGCTTTCACTGTTTTTTTGAGTGACCTAATAAAGAAATTACCCAGAATTCTTTGAATTTTGTTGTTATTCTTACTGTTTATACAGCATGGCCGAAGCAAAGTGTAAAATGTCGGCTCCACTGTGGTAGCAATTGAAGGATTTTTTTCCCTTTTTTCCTAATGGAATGTAAAACTTCACTATCTATACTATTGCAACAATCTAAAGAGTGGACCTCAGATATTTCCTGTCAGAGTTACTTGCTTGAAGGTATATTCCAGCACAGAAGAGCTTCTTTCCAATTGCTTTTCTGTGTTTTCTGTCTCCCATAGGAATTTTAACAGCTGCCAAATGTCTGGCAGGGTCTAGTAAATGATTGTCTCCCTGTTAGTGTTGGCTTCCAGTATCATAAAAATCCAGGATGAGGGATTGGAGAGAAAAGTTGGGAAATATTGAGTGGAATTTTTCTTTTTTATCTACAGCATGTCTTCAACAAATGTCTTCCATTTGTTCAGCTGGACTTTGATCTCCATCTTTTTATTAACCATTCTATTGGGAATTGTTTTAATGGTATTTGAGGATGAGAGAGAGATATGGGAACTAGGATCTAATATGTCCTGTTATGCTTTTATCTGTTGATATTCATCTTTGATTTTATTGTTCTTGTTTGCTATTACCCGCCTCTATCCAATACAGGGAGAGGCAGAATACAAATAATAATAATAATAATAATTATTATTATTATTATTATTATTATTATTATTATTATACAGTCCGCCCTCCCATATGCATGAGATCCATCCACCTCCCCACCCCCCACGTATGGGGAAAAGAGCATGTGCTCAAGCTCCATAGAAAATAATGGGGCATGTGCTCGCAGAGGCGCGCACGGTGCGAGTACACACCCCATTATTTTTGCTGGGGCTTGCCTTCGGTGTAAGCTCAAAGCCACGGAAGGCAAGCCTGCCTATAAGGAGGGCCAGCTGTACAGGAGGAATACATGTGACTCCTCCTGTATAATGCTTAATTAAAAAAAAGGTGTTGCTCCTTATTTTTGTTGCTGTTATGTGTCTTCAATTCGAGTCCAATTTAGGACAACCATATCCTAGGGCCTTGGGGTCCTTTTTCTTGACAAGATTATTCAGAGGAGACTTGTCATTGCCTTCCTTTTAAGATGAGAGTGTATTATTTCCCACAGTCATCCAGTAGATTTCAGAGATTTCTGTCCAAGGAACACCATTTTATTATTTATAACTATTTATGTTTTAATCATAAGTTTATACTGTTTTATCCAGATTATTTTAATTTTTTAAAAAATGTTTTCAAAGTGTTTTTATCTTGTGAGCCACCCTGGCTCTCTTTTTGGGAGAAAAGTTGCATAAAAATGAAATAAATAAGTAAAATAATATTATTTAATACTATTATTTAATGTTATTTTCTTCACAGAATATGTTGTTTTTTGTGAAAAACAACCATGTGTGAATTTTGCACAGAATAAGTCCTGAATTGTGAATATTTTAGTCCAGGATTTAGACGGATTGAGACCAGCTACCTCGATCCCATGCTGTGAGAAAAGCAGGGAAACAAATAATCTATCTATCAATCCATCCATCCATCCATCCATCCATCATTGTGTGTGTGCAGGGTGTGTGTGTTGAATCTTGATTTTACTGTTCATAGAATCATAGAATTGTAGTAGAGTTGGAAGAGACCACAAGGGCCATCCAGTTCAACCCTCTGCCATGCAGGAATTCTCGATCAAAGCATCTCCAACAGATGGCCATCCAGCCTCTGCTTAAAGACTCCACTATACTCTGGGGGAGTGTGTTCGACTGTCAAACAGCTCTTATTGTCAGGAAGTCCTTCCTAATGTTGAGGTGGAATCTCTTTTCCTGGAGCTTGTATCCATTGTTCTAGGTCCTAGTCTCTGGAGCAGCAGAAAACAATTTAGCTCCCTCCTCAATATGACATCCCTTCAAATATTTAAACAGGGCTATCATATCATTTCTTAATGTTCTCTTCTCCAGACTAAACATCCCCAGCTCCCTAAGTCGTTCCTCCCTAAGTCGCTGGTTCCACATTTTTTTGAATTTGAGCTCCACTGATACAGAGGAATGCTCTGGGAGAGCTGAACTTGCTAGAATATTCCTGTGATCTGTTGTCAACTTATGTTTAGATCAACCTTTTATCATGGAACAGAGAGAAGTAATTCTGACTGCAAACTGGAATTTTGATACCTTCTTTATTTTTCTTTTGTGTGTCGATGTTTTTTTAGGGACATTCCAGCTATATTACTCACCTTGACTGGTCCCCAGATAACAAATACATAATGTCAAACTCGGGAGACTACGAAATACTATACTGTGAGTACAAGGCTCTAATTACTTCCAACCTAGAAAATTGCCTGAACAATTATAAATGGTAAGCAGGAGTGGCTGGGTGGGGAAGAAAGCTGATGCAAGCCAAGCTGTTAGTGCAAAATACTTGCTGACAGGGGATCCTGGGATGACCTTCTGTAATTCGACCTTTCAATATTGTTCAAAGCTGTTCTTCACCTAATGGCATTTCCAAATATAACCCATGTCTCTGCAAGGGCATCAATCAGTTTAACAGTTTACAAGGGAGAGTGGTGCTGGTGTGTGATATGTCATGAAGCTGGTTTGCAGCTTTGGAAATGACATACACACTTGCCTAATTAGAGCTTCTCAGCAGTTACTCATGCAGACACCTGCTGACACTGAAAAACAATATTCTAATCATAATCGTCCTCTAGAACTTTTTCTTTTCAGCCCACAGAACTTGAAACCTCACTAAACTAGGGACTAGTCACTGAGGCAGGACAGGGCATCTCCAGATGTGGTGCAGGAATCATATCCTCACTTACTTACCATGCAGAGGCAACTTCCTGTTGCATCACTAAAATTTGATGATGAGGTAGTAGAATACCCAGAAATTCCTTCAAATGCAAGGTGCACAAGGAGCTGACATTTTGTTTTAAACCACAACATACCTTTATTTCAGCTAACAGGCCATTAGGCAACAGAATGTATATAAAACATATAAAACATGTTAAAATAGCGCTATAAAACAAATATTCATAACATACTCGTAATACATACATATATATACATATGCATATACGTATACAAAGTCACTCACAGATACATTAGGTGTTACTAGGCCATATGACCCTGGGACAAGGTAGATATTTGTATGGGTACTTTAAGGAACAATAGACAGGGCTGTTTGTTATGTGTGGGTCATAATCTTATGAGTTTTAGCAGCAGAGAGGAAAAACTTTGCCACTGCTTCTGTTTTACTTTTCTCAGAGTCGTTTAACAAGTACACCAGGTACCAATTAATTGGTCTACCTGGAAACTTAAGCAGGAGGGGTGAAATTAATCTTAGTCTCTCATCCTTATAAAAAATACAGAAAAATAGGACATGCTCTAGAGACTCAACCGAACCTTCACCGCAAGGGCAGACACATTCATTATAAGGGGTTCCCTTAAAGTGGCCCTCTAGCAAGGCAGATGGGATAACATTAAATCGTGCTTTAGTAAACCTAGCTCGATATTTTGGGATGGTCAAATTTTGTAAGTAATGTGCCCCTCTCTCAAGATTGAACTGCAACCCTAGACTGATGGGAGAACAGGTTGTGCAGGCAGAGGATAAAGAATACTGTGTATCAGTATATTTTATATGGCGTACCAGAGTCTGCTGCACCCTGGGCAAATCATGTGTAATGAAGAAGTTGTTTGAAAAGCCCACTCTCTGCAATTTTTCCTTACTATTTTTAGACCAAAGGGTAGTATAATTGTCTTTCATTACAAGGTACAAATATCCTGACTCAGGGCCAGCAGAGAAAAGTTTAAGCCAATACTTTAAGGCCCACGTCCAGGCTGTACATTCAACTGAATGACAACCTGCTTCAAGCCGTAAAATGGCTGGTGGGTATTCTGAATAATTTCCGAAGGTAGACCAAAAGGATCCGTTCTAATGCTAAAGAAAAACCTATGATCCAAATAGGGATGCCAGATAACAATTGTGGCAAGGTCCTAGCCCGGAACACCCTAATTGCAGCAGATAGAAATTGGCCTCCTTTAGTGTAAAAAAATGAACTAATGCTTTAGCACTGTTATTTGCTGACTGAATAGCAGCAAACCGCTGGGATACGCAGCCACCTGTCAATTGAAATATTACTCCTAAGTACTTGAAGTGATTAACTTGCTCTAACTTATGTTTGTTGATGACCCAATTGGACGGACTTTGGTTCTTGAAAAAAAACATGATTTTAGTTGTACTATAATTGATGATTAAGCGGTTTTCTCCACAGTAACTCCCAAAAGCTCTCAACATTTGTTTCAAGTCTATTTTAGTAAATGAGACGAGAACTGCATCATCTGCATACAGCAATAAAGAAATTATAACTGAGCCCAATTTTGGTGGGTGACGGGCTCCTGAAATGATAAAGACTGAAAGGTCATTAAGATACAGATTGAATAATAAAGGTGCCAAAATGCAACCTTGGTGCACACCCTTATCAACAAGAATAGATTTTGTGAGGTTACCCTGGATACCACATCTCACTTGTATAGTCATGCTTCTATACAAATTCATAATCAGCCATAATAATCTCCTGTCAATTGAGGAGGCGAGAAATTTGGTCCATAATCTCTCTCTTGGGATTAGATCAAAAGCTGATTTCAGATCAATGAATGCAGCATATAATCTCTTACTTTGGGAATTAGAATATTTCTCAACCAGATGGTTCAAGACTAGGCAATGATCGTAGGTTGATTTACCCTTTCTAAAGCCAATTTGTTCATCACCAATAATGTTCTCATTCTCTATCCATTCAGAAAGACGATTATTAAGAAATCGACCGTAGAGTTTACCCACAACTGAAAGTAAACTTATAGGACGGTAGTTGGATGGATCATTCCTATCTCCCTTCTTGTAAATGGGGATTATAATCGCTTGTGACCAGCTAGTAGGTAGTTTGGCTGTCTGATTAATGAGGGTAAAAAGGGAGGCAAGTAGAGGTGCCCACCACGAGATGTTTGTTTTCAAAAGCTTGGGCAAGATTAAATCAGGCCCTGGGGCTTTTCCAGATTTAAACTGAGTAATTAGCACCTTTAATTCATCTTGAATGTGAGGGCAATCTGGCTGCGACATCTGTCACCCCATTGATCACCAGGGTTGTTTTAAATTGAGTTTCTGGGACAGTGATTCTTAAAACAAAGTTTTCAAAGGAAATTTCAGGTATGTTGCCACCTTGCTATTGAATTTCAGTGTTGTACTGACAGATGTGGTGGCTGTAGAGACTGCAAACATGAGAAGGGGGAATGTGTGGACCACACATCACTTACCTCCAGTTCAGGGATTTTGTATACCTTCTGTGCTTGCTAAGTGTTACCCTCACCTCTCCAAAAGGTTGGACAGGGCAGGAGCCACATATTCCGCTGAATTTGCGGGGGACTACAGTCAGGTTGATGAGCTGCACATTTTTCAGGCTTGGCATCCATTCATTACTCCTACATTTCTGTAGATTGGCCAATAATAATAATAATAATAATAATAATAATAATAATAATAATAATAATGGGATTTATTTATATGCTGCCCAATCACTGGGAATCCGGGAGGCTTACAACAGAGGGGATAATAGACTGTTCCCTGCCCTCAGGCTTACAATCTAAAAAGACACGGCACAAAAGGAGAATGGTGGGGGGAGGGGATCAGGTCCAGCATTCTTCTCTCCCTCTGAGGCCTGGACCAAGGCAGATGGACTGGAGGGAGGGCTCTTCTTCTTCAGGCTAGCCCTGATGGAGCTGGGCCTGCCTGGTCAACTACCTCATAGGCCAGAAGATGACAGTTATGGAGGGAGGAGTCTCTTCTTCCAGGCTGATGGAGCTGCGCCTGCCTGGTCAACTCTCTCATAGGCTGGAAGATGACAGTTATGGAGGAAGGAGTCTCTTCCAGTGATTTCATGCTCCCATTAAATTCAAAAATGGTTTGTCTCAGACCCAGACTTTCAGTTTATATTCTTGATATATAATTGAGGGCACCAATGATGTGAAGATGGAAGAACTAAATCTAACTGATGGTACAGTTATAAAGAAACACAATTTTTAGTTCTAGTCAAGCCCTTTGGTTTACCTGTGTTAGCCAATTGCCCCCAACAAGCTGGGTACTAATTTTATCGACCTACAAAAGGATGGAAGGCTGAGTCAACCTTGGGAGCTTCCAGGATTGACTTTACAACATTGTGGCTGCAGTACCAGCATTTAACCATTGCACCACCAGAGGAAGGAGCAGAATGGGTTGCACTATACATGTGCAAGACCCATTGATGTGAATGGTCTTTAACTCCATGGATCATGAAAATTGCCCTCTGTATTATTTTTCAGAGTGATTTAAGAATAACATCCTCAGAACTTTCACTGGCGAGGGCCCATGCAGTTCTGCACTCATTCCATAATATCTCAATTTTAAATGAGCCTGAGATCTTAGATAGCCACTGCCTGCCAGATCAGACAATACTGGCATAGATTGATCAGTACTGGAGAGCTTCCTAAGTTTATCTCTTCTATGGGTTTTTTTGGCTAAATTTTTAATCATTAAGGCAAAGTTTTTGGATTTCACAGTATTGTATTTCTGGAAATACCTGAAATTCAGAGCCAGCATGGTGTAGTGATTTGAATGTTGTACTATAACTGGAGGCCAGCCTTGGAAACCCCACTGGGTGACTTTGGGCAAGTCACATTCTACCTCAGAGGAAGGCAAAGTCAAAAACCTCTTTGAACAAATAAGGCCAAGAAAACCCCATTTAAGGTTTGCCTTAGGATTGCCATAGGTAGGAAATAACTTGAATGCACATAACAACAAAACTGAAATTCTGAGTAACATCATGTATCTGATTAATTGAGCTAAATGCCATGAAAGCTCATGTCATAATAAATTTGGTAGTCTTTAATGTTTCAGAGGACTCTGTATGGGATGTGTGTGTGCAAACAGACTAATTTAGCTAATCCCGTGGGAATCAGAAATATAACTTGCAAGTATCTCATACAGGCAATAGTCTCCAGCCAAAATTTAGAGTACTGATTTGGACTAATAATTCTGTGAGTCTTAGGAAATGCTTTTCCACATATGATCATGCATACCTATAAAGATTAGATTGGGAGGAAGTCCTATGACATTTTACTCTCAATTTAGTATCATCTCTGGAAACCTGGAATGGGACCTCTCTATGGAATGACCCTAGAACTCTAGATCCAAAAAGTATCCTCAGTTGTTATGTGATTGTTTTTCCCCTTTATATATTACATTGGTTTTTTATTTGGAATATGTAGAATTCACATGCCTTTCTTTGTTGTATTGGGCTTTGTTGGAACTAAACGACAGGAAACTGGTTAGACTGTATGTCTTTTTCATCTGTTTTAGCAGTCTGTGTTAAAAATGAAGTGTGAGAAAATATACAGTCTTAACAGTGCACCGATTTGGGATGGATGACTTTCAGCTCTCTTTAAACAATCACATGGCAAAAGTATTTCTGGCATCTTTTTAAAAACTTGCTTCTAGCTCCCTAATAAACTTACTTTTGCTTGTTGGTTGTTCTGTACTTGCAGTTGCCTGAAAAATGAGAACGCCACGATAAATTATGAAAAACAACAAGCCTTGAAAGGGACCAGAAAGGAACACAGTGTGGAACAAGTGTTGTGGGGTTAATTTCAGTAAGACACTGTACCAGGGGCCCTTACACACTTTATAATTATAGCTCTATAATTCTACTTTCTACTCTGTAATTCTGCTTTGAGAGTCAGTGCTGGAGTACAACTCAGGAGACCAGGATTTGAATCCACACTTAGCCATGGAAACCTACTGTGTGACCTTGGACAAGTCACATCATCTCAGGCTCAGAGGAAGGCAAAGGTGACTCTCCTCTGAACAGATCTTGCCAAGAAAATTCCATAATAGGGTCACCAAAAATCAGAAATGGCTTGAACACAACAATAATTTTAATTGCCCTGGCAACATTCTGTGGAATCCTGGCTTTTACAGTTTTGTGAGAGGTATTTAGAATGCTCAGCCAGCGAGTGCTAGGGCTACTCCAGGCTACAAACCCCAGGATTTCATTAATTACAGTTAAAATGGAATCAGAGTGGTATAATTCTGAAATGTAAAGGGGCCCCAATTCTCAAACTAATTTGTTAGACTGCCTTGTCAGTTCAGCCAATTTAAAAAAAAAACTCTGCTGTTTTGCATTGGCATTTGTCCAACTTTGCCAAAGTCAGGGAGCCTTTGGTTTGCCAGATGGCAGCCCCCCATAATCCCTGACCATGGGGCATGCTGGCTGGAGCTTCTGGGAGTTGAAGGCCAAAACATTTGCAGAGTCCAACATTTCTCATCCTTCATCTACAGTATTATGGGAAGAAATAAAACATTCACTTAGGTTTTTGCTTAATGGTTTGTGATTTATCCTACACCCGGGCTGTTGTCAAAATGAAAGTTCTTTCCTTATTGGGTTGAGTGTATGGTTTGGTATACAGAAGGTCCCAAATTCAATCCATAATAAATCTCTGCCTTCACTACTTGCATGGCTGGAAACATTTCCTCCCAATATTTTGAGGAGCCAGAAGTCAATCTCAGTTCATGGTGGCTTCATGTATTCATATATACATTGTAATGCTGGGGTATGTTTGGCCCTTTATTCTTTCTGATTGGGAGATGAAGGGGGTTTAAGGGCTATGGTCCAAAACATACTGCAGAAATAATTCAGTTTGAGACTGCTTTAACTGCCCTGGCTCAGTGGTAGGGAATTCTGGGATAGCCTTCTCTATCAGAGAACTCTGGCAATAAACTACAATTCACCGAATTCCCTACCACTGAGCGAGGGCAGTTAAAGCAATCTCAAACTGGATTATTTCTGCAGTGTGTTTTGGACCTATGAAGGCAGGTCTAGTATTGTTCTCAGTCCCTACCACTGCACATTGGAAATGCTAAATGCTAGAGGAAAGCTGGCCCTGCTGAAATGGTGATCCATATCTAATGTGGTTATTACATTTTCATTGCATTTATGGAAACAGATTCCATGAGTGCAAACTGGAAAAGTCAATCAATCTTGTATCCCATCCCTCCACACAGACACAACTACAACAAAAAAGAAAACTTGCTTCATAGGGTTGGGAATCTCTCAGGAGCATGTTTTAAAAGCGGGAGGCAGCTGCAGGACTGGATTCGGAAAATTGGTGTTAACACGATTTAGACTCCATTCCAGTGATGTTCCTGGGTTCACATCTTTAATTTCTTTCACATAGGTCAGTGACTATTGAGCACTGCTGCTAGGCAGTGGTGGAGATAAAGGAGTAGAAACCAATATTTATAGACACTATAGAAGTGAGGGAGTCAGCACAGATAGGTTTTGATGTGTGCCTTCAAGTCATTTCCGACTTGTGGCTATCCTAAGGCAAACTGATCATGGGGTTTTCTAGGGCTGAAAGTGTGTAACTCGCCCATGGTCACCCAGCGGGTTTCCATGTCCAAACAGGGCATGGGAGAAGTACATTTTGCTTTCATCTCTGGATCCTTTTTACAGTAGATGGTAGGGGGAGAGGGGCACGATCTGCTGAGTACCCCATAACATTGAAGCAAGGACAAGATGGGACTCTTTAGCAATAGATCACAATTTGCTAGAAGAATTTATTTTTCAGACCCGAATAGATGTTGGGGCATCAGGCTCTTTTCATGTTTTATTTATTCAAATAATAGCTTTAAAAATAGTAAAACCCTTCATGCTGTAGACTGCCAAGACAATTGCTGTTTACTCATTGTAATTCTAATACCTATTATGCATTTTTATATAGGGGACATTCCAGCTGGTTGTAAACTAATGAGAAATCGTTCAGAATGTAAGGACATAGATTGGACAACGTACACTTGTGTGCTGGGATTTCAGGTGTTTGGTGAGTAACAGCTTTCTGTCTAATGTTTGTTTAATTAATTACATTTATATCATGCCTTTCATCACATGAGCTCAAGGCAGCATACATGACTTTCCGGCACCCCATTTTATCCTCACAGTAACACCATGAAGTAGGTCCCTTTACTACCATCCTGTCAAGAGGATAACAGCATTAATTCTTTTATTCTCTGATATTGCAGGAGTGTGGCCTGAAGGATCAGATGGAACCGATATAAATGCTCTTGTCAGGTCTCACAACAGGAAGGTGATAGCAGTTGCTGATGACTTTTGTAAAGTCCACCTATTTCAGTATCCCTGTTCCAAAGCAAAGGTAGGTCTGGGTTTTGGAATAAAGGGTAGAAAGGGGTTCAATTTTTTTTTTTTTTTTTTTTTTTGTGGGAGGAGAAGATGCATGTATCAGCAGATGGATGTGTGTTCTAATGTACAGTGGTACCTCGGGATACGAAATGATCGGGTTACGAAATTTCCGGGATACGAAAAAGTTGGATTGGCAAAAACTGTTTCGGGTTACGAAATATTTTTCGGGTTACGAAATTCATTTCGGCGCGAAATTCAAATGCTGCAAAGTGCAGCTATAGGCTTTCCAGTGCTAACGGAAAGCCTTTTCGGGTTACGAAATTTTCGGGTTACGAAAGGAATGGCGGAACGAATTAATTTTGTAACCCGAGGCACCACTGTACTCATACTGGGGTGACAGTGTAGTTCCAACACTACATTACAGTTCCTTGTAGAAGTATTTGCACACCCACTTTTGACTTCTCCAGTTTTTGTTGTGTTATAACTAGGAGCTGAAACTGATTTAATTAGCATTATTAACACTTTATGTACACAGGATACTTACACTATGAAGATACAAAATGTTTCTATTGTGACACGGAAGTAAACAAAAATATACTGGTAATTTTTGTTGCACTATTCACACATACTCCATGTTAATATTTAGTCAAAGCAGCTTGGGCAGCAATTAGAGTTGCAAGTCTTCTTGAGTAAGTCCTGATCAGTTATGCACTTCTAGATCCTGCAGCTTTTGTTCATGCTTTTTGCAAAATTGCTTCAGTTCAATTAAATTGAATGGGATCCACTTTCAAACCCCACAGATTCTCAGGCAGATTGAGGTCTTGGGTCTGAGTGGGAAATTATTAAAAAATTTCAGGTTCTTGTTTTTCAACCACTCCAGTGTTCCTTTGGCTGTGTGTTTTGACTCTTTCCCATGTTGAAAGGTCTGTCCCCTCCCCAGTTCCAAGTCCCTTGCAAGCTGGAACGGGTTTTCCTCTTGAATTATTCTGTATTTTGCCCTGAATCCTAACCAGTTTACCAATCCCTGCTGAGAAAAAAACATCCCCACAACATGATGTTGTCAGCAACATGCCACACTATGGTGATAGTATTCTCAAGGTGGCTTCATGCTACACAGCATATTTTGCAGCCAGGCCAAATGGTCTCATCAGATGAAAGAACCATTTCCCCCATGTTTCATGTATCTCCCACATGCTGTTATGAAAATTCCAAACAGGCTTTCAAATGGTTTTGTTTCTGAAATGGATTTCTTTTCACCACACTTCCATAAAGCTGTTCTGTGAAGCATCCAGATTATGTCAAACAAATGCTTTCTCCCATCCCAACAATGGGCCTGTCCAGCTCTTTCAAATTACCATTGACTTCATGATTGCTCCCCTTACTTATGACCTCCTTACACATAGGCGGGATACAGATGGGCAGGGGAAGACGTCTTGGAGGTGTATTCTGCTGAATACGGAGCTTTCAGACTGCCCGTCCCGGGGGCGTGGCTCAGGTGTATGGGGCTTCCACATGGGGGGCAGTGAAGACGCCTTACCTGGGGCCATTTCTGACCCGCAGTTTCCATACCACCGCCGCGGAGGACGCCGCAAAGAGAGAGGCAGCTTCCTCACGGGTGGCCAAAAACAGGGCTTTTTTTTTTCTTTTGCCAGCTGGCGGATGCGCAGCTGCGCAGCTGCGGTGCTCAGCACCGGCGGCAGAAAGCCTATGTGCTCATTTAAAGCACCCAGGCCCCTTTAAACTTTTCCCCCCGCCCTGCCCAAGAACAATGGTGGTCTCCTGCCAGCTGGTGATCAGCTGGTGTTGGCATCCTTGTCCACTTGCACGTTGCCAATGTCACCAGCATCATAGATGCCTCCTCTCCTTTGGTCCCCGCGCTCTTGCTGAATCTGCAATGCACAGAGCTGTCGCCGCTGCCACCGCTGTCCCCCTACCATCCCCCATCACCTCCCTTGTACATATGTAAATATTTAAAGTTTTAGCGTTTTTTTATTGTTAGGTGAAAATGGCACAGGAATGTGTGTAGGGGTTCACTTTAAATTCCAAACTTTCCATGATTCTAGCAGCGCATGCGTACATGCAGCTCTAGGGTTAGGGTTAGGGTTACGAGTCTTAAAATGCGCTGCAACTGTGCTGCAGCTTCCACACCTGCATGGCAGCTGACGCTGCAATTAAAGCCTGACTGCAAACTGCGCATGTTCCAGGACCCCGACTCATTATGCGACGCAGCAGACACGGAGCTTTTAAATGGGCAACTTAAATTAGCGGTGTAGCAATTCTGGCGTACCGGTGCAGCAGCTTATAGACGGAGATGCACAGCTGCGCACTATATAGAAAAGAAGCGGAAAAAAGCAGCACCTTTTTAATGCCGCTTCTTCCTGCTTGGGGCGTGCGGGCAGCGTGTTCATGGTGGCATTCAGGTAAGGGCCGTCTGAAGGCTATACCTTCATGACATCATGAACACACCCCTTTTTGCCCGTCTGTATCCCGCCATAGTCACTGAGCATTGTTGGATGGTCTTCTCTAGGTAGAATTTTAGTTCAGCCATATTCTTTCCATTTTATAACAATGGATTTAACATAGCTCCAACAAATATTCATAGTTTGAGATGTTGTTGGGTAATTTTATTTATTTATATTTTGGATTATCCAATCCTAATTGGTGCCTCTATGCAATTTTATCCTGGACTTCTTTGAGTAGCTCTTGGTCTTCATAATGCTCTTTGTTTTGATATGCTCTCCAACGAACTCTGTGGCCTTTCAGAAACAAGACTATTTAATTTGATACCATGTGGCACTAGAAATCACAAGGTGAATTCCATTCAGTTACTTATGTAATTTCTGAGAGGTTGCATTACAGCAGGGGTTGGCAACCTTTTTGAGCTGGGGGCTGGGTTGCTGTCCCTCAGACAACTGGGGGGGCCGAAGCCGGGGGGAGCTTCCACCCCCGGGGGCCAGGCCTCCTCCTCTTTGCCAGCCCCTGACGGGGCCCCAGGCCCTGTCAGATGCTGGGAAAGAGCCGGCGGGGGCCGCCAGGCGGGTGGCCCCGCCGGCTTTTTCGCCGTCGTCTGACAGGGCCCGGGGCCCCGTCAGGGGCTGGCAAAAAAGCCGGCGGGGGCCACCAGCACTGGAGGCCTCCTCCTCTTTGTCGGCCCTTTTGCCGCCGCCGGAGGGCCCCGGCGACGGCAAGGGCCTCCCAGAGGGTCACTGCCACCGCCGGAGCCCTCTCAGAGGGCCCCAGCGACGACATCGGGCCTCCCAGAGGCCCACTGCCGCCGTCGGAGCCCTGTTCGACTTTTCTTGTGGTCGTGTGAGACTTCGCCTCTAGGCTGCCGCCATTTTTTTTTCAAAATGATGGCGAAGACTCACGCGACCTCGCCACCATTTTGAAAAACAAAATGGCGGTGCCCGGGAGCCGGGAAAAGCCGTAATCGGCGGCAGCAGGGGCAGGCAGTGGCCGGCCGAAAGGCCTCCGCAGGCCAGAGGTTGCCGACCCCTGCATTAGAAATTATTTAGGCATATGGCACCAAAAGAGGTGAGTAGTTCAGCACAATAACTGCTAGTTTATTGTTGTTTAGGGTCCTGGTGATTATTATTATTATTATTATTAAACTTTATTTCTATAGCGCTGTAATTATACACAGGATACACAGGTTCAGTGCCTGTACTGCAGCCACTCACTCAAAACCATAAGGTTGCGAGTTCAATACCAGCAAAAGCACTCAGACTTGCATCTTTCCGAGGTTGCTAAAATAAGTACCCAGATTGTTGGGGGCAATTAGCTTACAGTTGTAAACCGTTTAGACACTGCTCGTTCAATATGAAGCGTTATATAAATGAAGCTGTTTTTTTGTTTTTGTTACCTTAACCTTTGTAAAAATATTTTGCACCTTTAAAACATTGAATATCGTGTGTACTCAAGATTGCAACAATGGTAATCAAATTAATTTAAAAAGCACTTTTTAAAATATGTGTCATGATTTCTAGTAGCTTTTTAAAGTTGCCCAGAATGCTATGATTGCATTGGATGTATTTAATGGAAATGTATGTATTCCTCACTGCAGCTGATATAGTTAATACTGCAGTTGTGATTCTTCTTATCTATTGTGTAGGAAATACAATATGACCACAGATTGGAAAATACCAATCTGTTTGATGTTGGTTTGATTTGGTTTTCTAAAGTGCATGGATTATTTATATATTCAAGACAGTTTCACTGACAGATTCCCAGGAGCTATAATAGTAATAAACCGTGTTTGGAAGAGCCACTATTTTGGAGAAAAACTCCCAGAATCATCTAACCCGATATTAGCTTTTTCGCAGGCATTCTGGGAGTTTTAGTTCAAATAATAATTGTTCTCAGTTCTGATAATAGGGCAAGTCTGTTCCCCTTGGAATCTATCCAAAAATAATAACAATATCACATCAGTACAATTTCTCTATACATCCTCAATACTTCCATTACTTAATATACTTATATCACAATAATTCAATTTTCTTCAAGGGATAGCAATATAAATAAATAAATCTTCTATCTTAAGCTCATACTCATTTTATAAGGATATATCTTCCATGACAATATGCAGCCAGATGAAATTTACAGTTTACTGGAGGAGATGGAAAGTGTGGCTGGGGAAAACATCTTTCTTTTCATAGGCAAATTTATTCCATTGCCATGTCAGGTGTTCTAAGAGATATGTTGCTCCTAATAGATTTTCATTTCTTGGCTTTGTTTTAACAGGCCCCGAGTCATAAATACAGTGCCCACAGCAGCCATGTGACAAATGTCAGCTTCACTCATAACGACAGTCACTTGATTTCAACTGGAGGCAAAGATATGAGTATCATTCAATGGAGACTTGTGGAGAAAGTAGCATTGCCACAGAATGACATTGCAGTAGAAATGGGTACACCCAAAGTCATCATGAGTACCAGTGAAAGCTTAGTACAGCCAAGCACCCCTATTCCTAGCCACCCATTTGATGAAATGGCTACCACTGAAAGTGTAACTGATGGTTCCCCAACATCTTTGGAAAGTAATCTGGAGCAAACAGTGGAAGTCAATGAAGAGCAGAACGAGGAACAAAGTGAAGGGAGCAGTCTGGATCCAGGTGAGCCAAATTGTGAAGAGACATCCAATGAAACCAGTGAGGAGCAGAGCGAATCCACTGTTATGGAAGACCAGTCAGAAAACTCTCCAGTGTCTTAACAACTTTGGACAATCTTTATACTCGTTTCCCTCAGTGTGCATACTTTGATAAACGGGAATTGGTTTCAAGTAGGGGAAGGGAAGCAGCTCCAAATCAGGAGTCACTCCAGTTGCTGAGTTTCCACTGAAGGCTTTTTAGTGTGATCATCTGTTTTCAATGCATTGAAATGTAAGGACCCGCCATGACAATTCCAGTCAAGAGCTGGTTGGGATAGTAAGTAAAATGTAACCATAGATTAAATATAAGTCTGCAAATGCTGTCAGAAAGAGGTGTGATACGAATGTCTGAGAATAGAGGGAAAGGAGGAATTAACTCCAGCAGTATGCTGAGGAGAGGGCAGTGCAAGGGGTGGAGTCTTTTGTGAAAGAACCTTTAATTCCAAGCAAAAGCACCAAGTAATACCTGCTATGTGATGCATCCCAAGCACAAGCTCTTTTGGAGCACTCCTTTCTTTTTTTATATTAAAAAGAGAACGAGAGGAGACGAGAACACCATCTCAGCAGAGCCGTATAGGGGCACCATGCCTATTGCCTTCTTAACACCTATGCATTTTTCTAACACTACCAATTTCTATTAGCCTCCACACACTCTTCCCTCAGGTGATGCTAGTTCTAAGAGAACTCATATTTTGGAACACAGCCTCATTATTCCCAGATGATGACATTCTTAAAAGTCTGAATTTAAGACAGCAAGCTCTGCTTAGTTTTCAAATCCACAATCACCTATGATGTCTTTTCAAGGAGTGACATGCCTAGACATATTGAGACTTAAGAATACCTACTGTGACCTTGACATAAACTGACTTGATTGCATGATGACAAAAGTTCTAATTTCCTGAGTTAACCTTGGCCTTCTGATACAAATCTTCCTCAACAAGAGGCTAAATATCAGAGAACTACCATCAAATTATGAAATCTGGTGCTTGGGGATTAATCTAGTGAATCAGTCACTTGCAAAAAAAAACTATTTTAGGATTGATAACAAGAATAACAGAAGAAATCAAAAAGGCTCTTTTTTACATCATTTTTAATAGCTGTAATATAAATGTCTCATTTACTTGGATTATGTTGGATATTTAGTGTTTTTCTTTTTCTTTCCTTGTGTGTTGCAGTGTGTGTGAGTGTGTGTGTGTGTGTGTGTGAGAGAGAGAGAGAGAGAGAGAGAGAGAGAGAGTTTGTTTATTTTTCCTGCCCCATTTTATAAGTCATGCAGCTCTGTGATGGCTGGACCTGGCCAGTTATGGGATATCATGGCATTTTATTTTACATTTTGGGGGTGGGGGGAGGACATTTAAAATATATATAAGAGGGGAAAACCCTGTCAGCTACATGTTTCTTAAGAAAACTAGAGTTTCTTACATTTAAAAGAGTTTGCTCAAGAAAATTCCTACTTGTTTATGTTCTGAGTACATAAGATTTTTTTTAAAAAAACTGTGCTGATATTTTAGCATTGAGTTAGAAATTGTGTTTAGAGACTTTGGGTGAGTTTGTTTAAGTCTTAAGTGTGCAAGCGTTTACGTGATTGTGCCATTCCAAAGTGCATCAGAACTGTCATTCCCTTCTAGTATCTTCTCAGGAGTAAATGCTTCAGATCAGGTATCTAATCTATTTGTCATTGGTAACATTGAGAACTCAAATGGACTCCCAAAGGACAGATGCAGTGAGAGAGAGAGAATCTCCTCTTGTTTACATCCATTCCAGGAAACCTCAAAATATCTCTCTTCAAATGGAGAGAGTGGATTCCAAGCAACCCATCTATTCTGTTAAAAAACAACAACTCTGTACTGTTAAATAGTAACAGTATTGGAAAGCTCTAGTACATGACTGGTCACTTTGCCAAATAATTGCCCATGGGTAGTATAAATTATGGATCTAACTAGTGTCCCTCCAACAGCAAAAGGCATGTCCCCTTTTGTGGCCTCTGAAGCCCCCCCCCCCCCAAAATCAGTTCCCCATCTTGCCCAAGTTTTAGAATGGTGTGATTTGTGAACTATTTTTGGCCCCAAAATAACACAGAAGGCCCCCCAAACACATGAAAATAACCCCACCCCACAAGTATCCCAGGTCCCTTATTGCCCCCAAATATCTCTGTTTTCCTCAGCAGTCCCTCTCAAAATGGCAACAGGAAGTGATGACAAATAATTTCTTGGCACCATTTTGAAAGAGTTGCAGAGGACAATGAGGCTCTTGGGTTTGCAGGAGGAGTGTTACCTGAAGTGGGTTCTGGGTGAAAAGATTGACCCCTGACTCCCACATAGTTGCCCGTCCTTGCACTAGAAAAACATGGTGTGATTTTCAACCATCTCCACACCACAGATACTTTGAAATCATTCCCACCCCAAGCCTACCTTTAAAAACTGAAAATTGTTCTGATAGATGCCTTCTCCAGGAAGAGGGATACTAGTTGGATTTGAAAGAAATATGTTAAGGTGAAGAACATCTAGTAAGCAGAGTACTTTTAGTCAAAACCAGTGGCACAGAGCTCTCTTACATCCGTGTTGAATACCATGAATATGCATTTCATTTGGCGTATCTATTACCTTGGGGTTGCCATGTAAACTGAGAGTTAATAGTTGTGGTTTTTCTCATATTGTAATTCAAATGAGGAATGTGGGTTTTTTTTTTCTAATATGCAAAAAGAAAAAGCCTTACACCTTTCAATTGCTGGCAACTACTGTTAAACGGATAATTAAATCTGTGATAATGGATGGAAATGGGTGGGGTTGTATTAACTGTAGATGTTCTAGGAGAAAATTGTGAATGAAATATGATTTAAGAGTGTCATGTGAAGACATTTGAGCCATTTCTATCTATCATGCATTCCTGTCTCATGGCAGAAAAAAAAATCGGAGATTTAAAAATAATAAAAATATATATAATTACATGGTGATACTTTCATCTTTGGGGTGAAATTTTTAAAGCCTTGTCTTTCTCCTCCTGACTTCTAGTGCATTCATCCAAGTTTCAAATCACATGGACTAAGCAATACTATCACACAGTGTAAGCAAGTGTTTCAGCTACGCAGGAAGGGAACCTTCAACTCTTGATTCCTTATCTCCAAGAGATGTTGGCAGTGGAATAAGAAGCTAGAGTTGCTGTCTCCTCCATGCCAAAAATATTGGGATACATCGTTGAAAAGGGAAGCTTTAACATCATCCTTGACATTATTCACCTTGAAGAAAGAAAAGCCACATGGGGGATTAGTAGCCCAGAGGCCAAAAAAACAGAAATCCAACCTTAGCTGGGAAAAAAACAAAACAGAATGAAGAACTTGCAGAACATAAGTCAAGATCCAGTTCAAGGTTTCCAGAAAACTTTGAGGGGGACATAATTCTCATGTCTCAGCAATTTTTACAAAATCTCTTAACTTCTTGGAATGGAAGTGAAAGGGAATGTCATTACCAGGATGGAGATAGTAGAGAAGCTTCATTTAAAAAAAAAATTCACATAAACCACCATTTTAAAGGGGGAAAGGAAGAGGAGGACCATTGCCCTGGTCCTCCCATATTGGGGGCCACATCAGTATTGTCATTGTTGCATTGTTTCCAATTTATTTCTTGCAGAGTCCTATTGATTTGGTCTCCATAGACCTAATTTTTTTTGGGGGGGGGGGTCAGAAAAGCAAACTACTGGTGGCATTCTCCTTTTTACATGTAGCATGACCAAGATGATTATAGCCACAGGTAGAAACCCAGGTCAACCACAGTCAGAAGCATTTCATTAATCAGAAGTATAACTGGGGAGGGGCAAAATAAAAGCATTGCCCCTAAATAAAAACCAACCCCCCACCAAATGATTTTTTTTCTTAAGTCTCCAAATTTCCAGCATTCAAGAGAGTGCTCTTGAAAATCATTCACTCTTAGAAATTGCATTCCCTTGGATGCATGTCCACTTTCTCTGGATGCTTAAACTATATTTCCAAATGCTCTACTGAAGCTTTCATTTACTACAATGCTAGAAATTTGGGACTGAAGTAGAATTTTATTTGGAATGACAGAATTCTTATTTGCAAAGCAAAACCCACATTTGCCCCTCTCCATAGCTACACCCCTGTTTTATATGCTATATTTCCTTTGAGAAATGGAAAGTGGCTCACACAATACTCCTCTTATCCATTTATCCTAACAATAACCCTGTAAGGCCGGATAGTCTTAGGACTAGTCTACATGTAAGTATTTTGTGAATTGCTGCAGATTTTCGACATTTGCATTGAAGCTTCATTGTCTGCACTTGGCTGCGCAAATGTGTATATATTTGCCATCTATCTGCCAAACATATACAGCCATGTGAATACATGTGAAGTGGATGGACAGACAGACATTTGATTATGTCCATACAGATCTTCCAGTAAAAACCACTCATTCTTTTGCAGTGGAGTTTATGGAGTTTTTTGGTGGGGGAAGGGGGCCCAAAAAAGCCAAAATTCCTCCAAATCACATGTGGCTAGATCTCAGTTATTCAGATTGAAAAACATTTTAATCATGTAGAGAAGCCCTGAGAGTCAGTGAGTAACTCAAAATAACGCATTAGTATTCAAAGACTCAGCCTGCATCCACACTGAAAAATTAATGTAATGTTGACACTAACAGCTCAATGCTATGGAATTCTGAGATCTGTAGTTTTGTGTGATATTTAGTCTTCTCTGTCAGAGAAGTCTGGTGCTGCAACAAACTGAAAACTCCAGAATGCCATAGCATGGAGCCAAGACAGTTAAAGTGGTCAAACTGCATAAATTTTGCATTGTGTCAGCAACCATACTTATGTTAGTCTGCATCAGTATACAAAAGGGTCTTTGAAGTTAAAACATTTGTAGCATATGCTGTCTTGAACTCAGACTATTTTATGAGATCCGTGAAGTACCTATAGACAGACAAATATACCAATGGATGGGAGGTAAGGAGTGCAAATAGCAACAGAAATGCAAGAAAATATGTTTATGCTAACACATTAATTTTCAGCAATGGTTGTAAAGAGTACCTGGGAGAAAAAGGTGGGAGACAAGATCTACATACAGCCAAGATGAGTAACTGTGAATAGTGGAGAGAGTTCTTGGAATGAGGAAGCCCTAATAGCAACCAGGACTTGCACCAGAGTGGTTTTCTGACTGTGGTGCAGTGTTGTTAAATCAACCCAAAGCATGGTGACCCTGTGTGAGAGACCTCTCCAAGAGCTCTATTCTCCACTGCTCTTCTTGGGTCCTGCATATTCAGGCCTGTGACCTCCTTGATTGAGTCTATCCATCTAGGATAGAGTTCTCTTTCCTTAGCATTATCATCTTTTCTAGGGAGTCATCCTTTCTCAGTTTCATCCTCCTTGCTTAGAGGGAGAGTTCAGGCCTGATCTGTTCTAAGTCTCTTGTCTTTCTGGCTGTCCACAGAATCCTCAGCAGTTTTCTCCAGCACCATATCTCAAAAGAGTTAATCTTTCTGGCAGCTTTCTCCACTGCCCACCTCACCCACCCATACATGGTGATGGGAGATTTCAAAATGATTCTCAGTTGATTTTTCAAAGCAATATTACACTAATTGCAAGGCTAGGAAGATTTAAACTCTATTTAAATGCCACAAAAATAAGTTTATGGGTAAATGTATAAATTGCAGCACCAGGAAGACTGAAGACATTTAAAAGCATTGTATAACCAAGCAGCTTTTGCTATATGTGTGTGTGTGTGTGTGTTTGTGTGTCCTTTTAATATATTGTTCACTTCAACTTCAATATATTCCTCAGGACAGGATTAAATGGATTTTCAAGAAGTAAAATTTCTTTCACATAAATGTTCCAAAATAAAACCATAATATCAAGTACTGTACTATGAACTCCAGTTTATATAATATTATCTAAAATGTGAATAGTTCTTCTTAGCTCCAAGTAACTCTGTTAGAGCCCATAATATATCTATAACTTGAATGATACAAATTCTATCTGCAGCAATTGATCTCCTCTGTGATCACCCATTTACACAGTCAAATCAGCCTTTATATCATTGTCACAATGAGACTCACCCACCCAACTTTTCTCGGATGGCAGCACAATGGGTCTTTTTGATCCCACCACTAACACCAATTTGTGAAGGTGACAATGTGGCACTGCCAAAATTTCTCAAAGCCTTTCACTCCTTTTTAAGGGTGCCACCAATTATGTGAAGGTGATGGCCACTATCTCACCAATTCTTCACTGCGAGACTTGAACTCAGGACTCTCTTAAGTGTCTCCTCCGCAATAATTGAAAGGAAGGTAAAATGTTTAGGAATTAATGTGACTACAAAAGATACAGAATTGTTTAAGAATAACTATGAAAAACTTGGAAAGAGATAAAGAATTGGATCAATGGAACAAATTAAATTTATCTTGGTTGGGAAGAATTTCCACTATAAAAATGACAGTATTACCAAAAATGATGTATCTTTTTCAAAATCTGCCTATTATAATGAATGAAATACCTTTCAGAGCTTGGAACAATTTGATGGATTTGATTTTATGGGCTTATCAAGAAAAATTTTGGTACTGAAATTGATAAAAAAAAATCTGTGTAAACTCATCAATGGCAAAAATGAACCTGCTGAAAGATAGAAAGATATATTTCACTAGAGAAAAAAATTAGAGATCAAATAGTTCAAAGGAGATATGAAAGGAAATTAAAGATTGATTACACAGAAATTAAACTTTTAAATATGTACCTGTTTCAATATTAAAGAAGAGAAGAGACTATGCGTTTCTAACAAGATATTTACAAGCCAAAGGGGTAAGATACAGATGGGGACCAGTGCAGGGGGTCTCATTCACCTGGAACCATAAACTTTATAAAGTGAATACAGTAGAGAAGGCAAAATAATTTGGGGGGAAGTTTGCAAAAGCAAGAAAAGAAAATGAAGGAAAAGGAGACAAAGAGAGAGGGGAGGACATGGTAAACAATCTGAAAGAAATAGCGACAAGAGAAGAGGATGAGGAAGATAAAGAAGAGAGACAACAACAGGAGGGAGAATTTGGAGAAGAAGAATTGTTAGAGGAAGAAGAAGACTTAGATCAGGGGTAGGCAACCTGCGGCCCGCGAGCCGGATGCGGCCCGGCAAGGCCTTGGGACCGGCCCCAGCCCAGTCCTGCCGCCGATTGCCGCCAGGGCCTTTGGGGGGCAATTGTCCATAGAAGCCTCAGAAACATGCATTTATATTAACATTTTTTTAAAAATCAGCAAATTTTTTTGCGTGTCATCCATTTTTTTTTAAAAAAAGTGTCTTCCATTTGAAAATTTTGTCCTACATTTGTCCTGGTTTATTTATATATTTAAATTTTTTTTAATTTTTTAATTATTTATTTTTTGGCTTCGGCCCCCCAGTTGTCTGAGGGACAGCAACCCGGCCCCCAGCTCAAAAAGGTTGCCTACCCCTGCTGTAAAGGAACCTATACAGGGCCCAGCAGGGGCTGAAGCTTCCAACTCTAAAATGGTCTTTTTTTTGGCTTCCACAGAGCATTCCACAAAAGCAGAAAATGGGTTCATGCCCTCACCAGAAGGAGCATGGCCTCTGCCACCCACTTCTAAACAGAGGCTGGAGGGCCATCTGTTGACTATGCTTTGATTGAGAGTTCCTGCATGGCAGAATGAGGTTGGACTGGATGGCCCTTGGGGCCTCTTCCAACTCTAGGATTCTATGAAATCATAAAAAATGCCAGCATTATCTTTTTACACCTGGACAGGGTGAAGAGATCATGGCTAAAGAACTGGGACTGGAAGCACAGGAGTAAAACAAAGGGTTTGCGATCCAGTATGTTAATCCCTTTTTTCTGAGGAATTCACCTGTATCACCCATTGTATTCAATTCAGTTTCATTCCTTTCTTTCCCCATTTGGGAATCTTGTGTGTGTTCGTGTGTGTGAACATGTTGTGTGTGTGTGCCTCTGTGTGTGTTGCTTTATATCCCCTTAATAAAACTACAATTCTTATTTGGAAATCTGTGTCTGAAGTTCAGTCTGATTTGGACCTGGTATAGAAAGGGCTGATCCCAGGCCGCTGTTGCCCTGGCCACACTACAGATCCCATTTGAGGTAAGTACTAAGTACTAAATTCCCTAGAAAATGCATTAGTTATAGGTGTTCCCCCCCCCCCCCCATGCAGTATGTTGGGTAAGAAGCCATTAGCTCTCTATTTAGCTATAGCTCCTGGCTCTTGACATTGGTGAAAGAACTTGGGCCTGTTACAGACCGCCCAAAAGGGGCAGTCTCAGGCCGCTGCCGCTTGGAGCATGGAGGAGTCGCAGCAGCCAAACCACGCGACTCCTCCACGCTGCAAAGGAGCACGAAAATCGCGCTCCTTCCGGCAACCCGGAAGAGATGCCGCAAGTGCCAAAGCGCGCACTCGCGGTGTCACTTCCGGTCCGCGACGTGCGGACGCAGAGCGCCCATTACGTCAAGATGGTGGCGGCTGTGTGGAACGGCCGCTGCCATTTGTTACAGACTCTGTCCGTAACAGTGTAAGGGGCGTCTGGAAGAGACGCCCCTTTTTCAAAATGGGACGTCCTAAGGACGTCCCTTATGGCGGTATGTAACCTGCCTTGGTGAATAGGTGAAGCCAACAGGGGTAATTATGTGGGTGTTAACCAGGGAGTTTTTGGGAAGAAGCCCAGAGTCCTTTTTCAGTGCCTACTTAAGACTTCTGAATATGGACAGTGAGGGAGCTGCTGCAGTCACCTGCAACAGTTGTGGTATATTTGTATTCTTGCCTATGGATGTGGTTAACTTCGCCTGTACCAAGCACAAGTTGGTATCCCTGTTGGAAGAGAAGGTCCAGTAGCTGAAGGTCTGGGTATGTCCACTTCAGCATATTTTGGGGCAAGAGGTTTTCCTGGACAGAACTGTTAGATACACGTTTGGCCCCTTTATATTTTTACATCAACTTCAAACTAAGGGGAGCTTTTGATGCTAAAGGTGATGGGAATGAACTAGGATTTTATCAGGGCAAAGTAGTGAGCTTATAGACTAGTTGGAGTCAACCGTGAGTGATCCGGATGTTCATTTCAATAGAATACACAAAGACATCAACATAATCTCTTTGATCAATAGGGGAAGCATGGCAAAAGGAGATGATGGTTTCTTTGGAGATAAAAGATCTTTCATGCCAAGGTGCGAGTTTATCTTGCAAAATCACATCTCTCAGTCTTGATCTGGGAGTAGTTGCTGTGCCAATTGATTTTCTGTCATGGACATTTGTACTGCAATTCCTGGAAAATGTTTGGTATAATCACACCAAGTCTTTTATTTCTACCATCAAAGTGCCTTTGCAGCACAAATACTGGCCATTAGAACCATTTTCTTTGGGTTCAGTTGGGTAGCATGCAGAGACGCTCGGTTTGGCCAGCTAGCCTCTTCTTTAGCCAGCATTACCTCAGTCCCAGGTGGCTACTGAGTTTTCTTTGTTCTGGATCCCCATCAACTGGAGCCAAGATCTTCAGCTGGCAACATATTATCATCAGCAAAATCTCAAATTTGTTCATCTATTCCACCTTTCATTAGCTCTTGCATGTGTGTTTGAGTGGATGCATGTGTTTTGCGTCTCTGTGTGTTGCTTATTCCTCCTAACAAACTATAATTTTAATTTGGATTTGCCTCTGGAGTTCTGTCTCATCTTGAACATGGTACTGTATATATTTGGGTTGCCATCCCAGGCTGAATATTGCCACAGCCACATTACAACTATCATTCACCTAAATATTAAATTCCCCTAAAATAATATTGATTTGTGAGTGCTTTAAAGGAAATCTAACATTTTTGATAACAGAATGGAATGGATGATCCTGGATGGGGTACACACAAAGGTAGTTTCTGAGTAAGGGAGGTCAGCTCACATACATATACAAAGGAAGCAGATGTTAAGGTTTTATAGCAGAGTATACTGCAGTTAATACAGAGGAATCCATCTCCAGTCTTCTATATGGAAAACATAGTTGCCACACAAGGTTTGCAGATGAAAACATTGACTTAGTAGGCTTTTATATATTGAAATAACGAACAACTAATATTTATTTTCATTTAAGATGCATATAAATATTCCATGGACACAATTGTCCTTCCAGGTTGGTTACAAATGAATAAATATAGTCCTTGATTGTTTAATCTCCTGACAGATTAAGCATCATATATTCTGTTGCAGCATATAAACAAAATATAGCATACCTTCTAGAATTGGGCTTTAAATAAAATAGTCTTCTAACAACACTTCACAGCAATACTTTACTTCATTAATATGACCTGCTGAATTTTGTTGCTCTGCTTGTGCTGCTGCTGCATTCCTCTGTTGCTTCCAGCAACTCTAGCTTCTCATGCTGCTCTCAAGCTGTGCCGCTACTATTACAGTGAGCTTGGCATACCCCTTGTTATAGCTGTTTCCCAATGACTCAGCTCCTTACTCTGATTAAGTAAAATTGTCTGTTTCTTTAGGGGAAATGCAGTACAGAATAAGTAAAGAAATAGTACAGGAATACTTGCTTAATCTAAATGAAGTTAAGTCTCCAGGACCAGATGATATTAAAAGAATTGGCAGAAGTAATCTCAGAGCCACTGGCAATAATCTTTGAGAACTTCTGGAAAACAGGAGAAGTCCTAGCAGATTGAAGTAGGGCAAACATTGTCTCCATCTTCAAAATGGAAAAAAGAAGATTCTAACAATTACCACTCGGTTAATCTGACGCCTATCCCAGGAAACATTTTAGGGCAGATCAGTAAACAGAGTCTGTGAACATTTATAAAAGAATGTCATAATCTCAAAAAATGGGTTTCTGAAAAACAAGTCATACCAGACTAATATGATTTCACTTTCCACTTGGGTATGTTTTGCTTGGAAAAGACAAGATTAAGAGGTGGTATGATAGGCCTGTTTAAATATTTGAAGGAGTGTCATAACTGAGGCTGGAGCAAGCTTGTTTTCTGCTGCTCCACAGAATAGGACCCAGAGTAATGGATTCAGACTACACAAGAAGATATTCCACCTCAACAGTAGGAAGAAAGTCCTGACAGTAAGAGCTGTTTGACAGTGGAACACACTCCCTCAGAGTGTGGTGGAGTCTCCTTTTTTGGGAGGTTTTTAAACAGAGGCTGGATGGCCATCTGTCGGGGTGCTTTGATTGTGTATTCACGCATGGCAATGGGTTGGACTGAATGGCCCTTGTGATCTCTTCCAACTCTATTACTTTATGATTCTATATGTCCTAAGGTATGTGCGCATCCAGGTGATGTAACAATGAAATCTAGACAAGTCAGCTAATTGCTCCTTCTTACCCCCAGGCCATCTGCATTTCATATTGCAACTTGAGATGAAGAAATTCCTTGCATCCAAAGCAGTAGGACAACTTCGCTGCCTACCACCTGTTGTGCTCCCAGCCAAACTTCCCTGTCCATCCATCCTGGGGAATATCCTGATCCAATCACTGTTTTTGTCACACTAAAAGTAAAGCCACCAATCAATCCAGAATCCCATTGTTGATTCTTGGGAAAGCGACATCCAAGCTTTGTTACCTGACATGATAGCCCATTGCTTGGGATAAGATTTTAAGTATAAGTATGGTTCCAAGACCTAGCCTATGTGCACACAGCCAGCATACACCTCTGCACTCTGTGTATGTTCTGTTTCGCTCTCAGATCTCTCAGTCTGATCCACTCCAGTTTTCCACGGTCTACGCATTGGACAGGTAATTGCCACCTCCTGCAAACCCCTAAAACTCCACTATCCCTTTCCATATTTCCATTTTGGTTAGTTTGGAATATTCTCTGAGAAGTCTTCTTGCCTATGGATGTAGGGAACATCACTTGCACTAAGTGCAAGTTGGTAGCCCTCTTAGAAGAGAAAGTCCAACAGCTAGAGGCCCAGGTATCTTCACTTCAGCATCTTAGGGAGCAAGAGATTTTCCTGGACAGAATGGACCAGAGGGTCTTGGATGGGAAACACACAGTAGAAGTTGCTGCAGAGGAGGAGGTCACTTCATAAAGAACAGAGGTAGATGGTTCAAAAAATGTCACACAGAGAAGTTGGGAAACCAGGGATCGTTCTGTGAGTTTGCAGCTACAGAATCAACTTGAAGCTCTCTCCCTTATCAGGAATGATGAGGAACACAGCAGGGATAGAATTCAGGGACAGAGCAGGGAGTCTGAGAGTACCACCAAAGGGAACAGCCGCTGCTAAGCCTTGGAGGAGATGTGTGGTGGTGGTGGGGACTCCTTGCTGAGGGGTATAGAAGCAGTGGTTTGTGGGCTTGACAAGACGTCTTGGGAGGTGTGTTGTCTTCCTGGGGCAAGTCTGTCTGAGAGGCTGATAAGACTTGTCAAGTTTACTGATCATTACCTCTTCCGTTTGGTTCATGTGGGAACCAGTTATACTGCAAGGCACAGCCTTCAGAATATCATAAGTGACTATGAGGCTCTGCATAGGAAGCTGAAAGAGCTGGATGCACAGGTTGTCATCTCATCTCTTCTCCCAGTTGAAGAGTGTGGTTCAGGAAGGGAGAGGAAAATAGCAGATATAGCTCAGCAGATGGTGCCACCAATAACTATTTGGATTCTTGATCATGAGCTGCGGTTCCATGAGGGGGGGACCTCTGGTAAGGGATCAGTTGTATCTCACTCCAGTTGGCAAAAGCGTTTTTGCCAATAGTCTCAAAAATTTGATCAGGAGGACTTTAAACTGAGTTTTGTGGAGGAAGAAGACAGTATTCTGGAAGGCAAAAGGGCTGGAGGAAATAGTCAAACAGTCATAGAAGGAACAAGGTAAACAGTGCAAGGGCCCAATAGTGGGAGGCAAAAAAAAAAAAAACTTTTACAAGCAGCAAATAGGGAGGACATGTGGTCTTAGATGTCTCTACATTAATGCACAGAGCATGAAAAATAAGCAAGATGAACTTGAACTCCTAGCACAACAAAACAAATATGATATAATAGGCATCACTGAAACCTGGTGGGATGAGTCTCATGACTGGAATGGAGTAACAGGGGGTAAAATCTTTTAAGGAGAACAGGCCAAACAGGAAAGAAGTAGGAATACCATTATGTGTCAGGGATATTTACACCAGTGAAGAGATCCAGGACATCAATCCTACAAGCCAGGTGGAGAGCATCTGGATAAAAATTAAGGGGGAGGGAAACAATAGGTATATTGTTGTGGAAGTCTATTACAGACCCCAAAGTCAGATGGAAGAATTGGATGATGCCTTTCCAGAACAGATGACCACACACTCAGAAAGGAGAGATGTAGTAATGATGGGTGACTTCAACTATCCTGAAATTTGCTGGAATTTAAACTCAGCAAAATCTTCAAGATCTAACGAATTTCTCACTTGCCTTGAAGACAATTTCATTGTCTAAAAGCTGAAAGAGGCAACAAGGGGGTCAGCTAGTTTAGATCCTAACCAACAGAGGTAACCTGGTTAATTGGGTGCAAGTGGTGGAATCCTTAGGTGGGAGTGATCGTGTTATCCTGGAGTTTGTTATACAGTGGACAGGAGAAGCCAGACATAGTCAGACATGCATTCTAGAATTTAGGAGAGTTGATTTTAGAAAACTTAGAGAAATACTGGGGGTGATCCCATGGTGAGGAATACTAAAAGAGAAAGGAGTTCACAACAGATGGGAGTTTATCAAAAGGAAGATACTGAAGGCACAATTTAAAACAGTTCTAAAGAGGAAGAAAAATGAGAGGAAACTGCGATGGATGATTAATGAACTTTCAACTGAGCTAAGTTTTAAATGGAACAAAGAGGGTAAGAGCTCTTTGACAGAGAAGGCTAAATATCTCACAAAACTACAAACAGTTTTATATACACTAAACAATTGTAATGGTTAGGTTCTGAACTAGTCCTTGCTCAGGGTCACCTCCACCTCCCCCAGCCCAAAGAAAACAATGTGCTATTTCTGTCTTTTTAAAAAGGTCCTGGAGGAGGAAAAGATTTTCTCAACAATGTGGGATGAGCAGGTGGCCAGGAGTGCTTTTGCACATTTAAAGCATGTATACCAACTGCAATTATTCCTTGAGATACCTGGCCACAGTGGTACATGCCTTAGTTACATCCCATTTGGACTACCATAACATGGGACTCTCTTTAAAGAGTGCTTGGAAACTTAGGGGCAAAACAGACCGCCCTGAATAGACCATCCGTCCCTTTCAGTGCTGAATCAGGGCTGCGGCAACCACACACCACCATGTGGTCAGGCGGGTGGTGTGACATCAGTGTGGAGGTGGTGTTGGGGCATGCATCGTGCAGTCACCATGCCCCGACTACACCCCATGCTGATGTTTCAAGCCGGTCTGTTTTGCCCCTTAATCTGGTTCAAAGAGCTGCAGCCACACTGTTACAATGCCACTGTTGAAACATCCCAATGGCTGCCAGTATGTTCCTGGGCACAATTCAAAATACTGGTGCTGACCTATATACCCCTTTATGGCTCAGGTAGAGGTTATTTAGCAGATTGTCTCTCCCTGTGTGAGTAAGGCTGGGCTCTGAGATCATCAGGAGAGGCCCTTTTCTCTGTCCCACCACCATTGCAAGCACAGTTGATGGGGGACATGAGAGAGGGTTACTCACTAGACACTGGCACTCCCTTCCCAGGCTAAAATCTTTTTATTTAGACCAGTAATTTCCAGACTCTGGCCTTCCAGATGTTTTGGACTTCAGCTCCAAGAATCTCAGATCATAGGCCAAGCTGGCTGAGGCTTCTGATAATTGAAGTCCAAAACACCTGGCAGACCTAGGGATGCCATAACCCGGTGGCCCCCGTGACAAACCCGCTTTTGGGGGCCCCGTCACAGTCACGGCCCGGTTTGGCCCCCTGCCCCCGGCTTGGGGCCCACGCGGCGCCAACCCACCTTCCCCTGCCTCCCTGCGTGGCCGCGCCACCCACCTCCTCCTCCTTCTCCGTTCGGAAGCGAAGGAGGAGGCAGTCCGTGGGGGAGAGGGTGGCAGGGAGGTGGGGAGGGGGCGCGGGTGTGCGCAGGAGGCGCACCTCCTTCTCCTCCTCCTCCGTTCCAAGCCTCCCTTCCTTTCTCACTCCCTCCTTCCTCCTTCCTTCCTCCTCCTCTTCTGCCTCCCAGCCCAGGCCCAAGCGGAGGAGGAGGCAGAGGTGCCTGCCTGGCTTGGTGCTCCCTGCGCGCGCGCGCACGCCAAGGCAGCAGCCACTGGCAGGCAGCCACCCACCTCCTCCTCCGCTTGGCGCGCCTCCGCGCTGGGCACTTCCTTGGGCCCGGGAGGCGGAGGCAGAGGAGGAGGCTGAGGCGGAGCTGGCTGCCTGCCTGCCTGCCTCCGCGCGCGAGCGGGGGGG
>NC_056522.1:31929525-31939537 GCF_019175285.1 Sceloporus undulatus | reverse complement strand
GAGGAGGAAGGAGGGAGGAAAGAAGGAGGAAAGGGGAGGAAGGAGGGAAGAAGGAAGAGAGGAGGAGGAAGGAGGGGGAGGAAGGAAGGAGGGAGGAAGGGAGGAGGGAGGAAGGACAAGGAGGAAGAAGAGGAGGAGGAGGAAGAGGATAGTGATGATGATGAAATGAGCCAGCTTCTGAGGCAGGACCAATGTAAGTTACTCTCATTTTTACAAACTCATGCACAGTGAAAAAAACAAACCCAAAGTCCCTTGACCAAGTACACACTTCGGAGAAGTACAGTTGAATCCGAGGGCAAACCCACTTCTTGTTAAACCACCTTGACATATTCAGTATGAAACCCAAAGAGTTTGGTTATGGAATAAGCCTCTGAAATATATGCAAGAGATTGCCATGTTAAGTAAAGCCATGTTCAATGCCCAAATGTGCTGTTTGGAATGGGGGGAGGGGGTGGCCAGAAAGGGAAAGTCCATTTCTGTCATCTGTCTAGGAATCATGCCCAAATGTCCTCCATTTTGATCATGCCTAAGAAACATGTATTTATATTGACATTTTTTTAAAACCATCAATTTTTTTCGTGTGTCCTCCATTTTTTAAAAAAGTGCCCTCCATTTGAAAAGTTTGTCCTACAGTTGTCCTACATTTGTCCCAGTTTGGAGGTCCAAACTTATGGCATCCCTAGGCAGACCAAAGTTTGGGAATCACTGATTTAGACCCTTCTATTTAGTTTAGTAAGGCTTAAGAGCTCGCTGGCTGAGAATTATAAATGCATTCCTTTAACTGCAAATCCCAGGATTCCACAGGAGCTGTAGTAATAAAAGTGGGAATAGTAGCACTATAACCATGTAGCTCAGTATTACTGAATGGCTTCCTCCCCCCCCCCCAAAAAAAAATTAGCTAGGGGGTCCTGTATTGTTTCAACTGAGCTATTTTAAAGAACTTTTTTTTAAAACAATTACATCTTATTATTTTGTCATGTGATTTGTTGTAATGCTCTAATGGTTTGATTCTATTACAGTGCTCACTTTTATATGTTTTTGATGGTACTGTTCTTTTGATTTTTGGGGGGGGGAAGTGAGATGATTATCATGATCATGATAGCAGCTTCAGAGCATGAAAGATCCATTTTGTGCAATAAAATGTTAATTTTAAAGATAAGAATGTGAAGGATTTTAGCAACTGAGGAGTTAACACTGGGTGAAAAACAGCATTTAATTGCTTGCTGTTTGCTCATACACATTCCAAGAGGGACTGAAGAGTCTTCATTGTTCAATCTTTCTTTATTTGTGACAGATGTTTTACTTAGGCTTTAATCATTAAAGAATGGGGGAACTTCAGGCAGTAGGATTAGGTCCTCCTAAAGAACAAATACTTTCCACACTTAAAGAGTTTATATGGTGAAAAGGCAAGTATTTGCATGTAGGACAAGGGGTTCCTGAGGGTCCTTTTATAAACAATTTTATTTGAATAAATACAAGGCTAGTTCACACTCTTTCTTCAGTCTCCATTCCTTCCTTCTTGATCCCCTTTGTTAGAATCATAGAATCATAGACTTGGAAGAGATTGCAAGGGCCATCCAGTCCAACCCCCTGCCATGCAGGAAATCTAAATCAAAACATCCCCGACAAATGGCCATCCAGCCTCTGCTTAAAGACCTCTAAGGAAGGAGACTCCACTACACTCCGGGGGAGTTTGTTCCACTGTCGAACAGCCCTTACTGTCAGGAAGTTCCTCCTAATGTTGAGGTGAAATCTCTTTTCCTGCAGCTTGCATCCATTGCTCCAGGTCCTAGTCTCTGGAGCAGCAGAAAACAAGTTAGCTCCCTCCTCAATATGACATCCCTTCAAGTATTTAAACAGGGCTATCATATCACCGCTTTCTCCACAAACATCCAAGATACCAGCCAGATGTTGTGGTTGTTATTATTTGTATTCTGCTTTTTCACAAAATAATCAAACTGGATTCCAACAGTATAAATAAAACATCAAACAATTAAAAATTACAATTTAAAAAAAACCCAAAACCCAACCCTTCCCTCAGACTAAAGTTGTCTTTAGAAACAAACATCATGAAGGCGTCAACAATACCTGCTGTCTGCTGATATACAAATACTGAACAAGGTGGTTTTACTTAGTACTGTCAAAACCCAAACCAGTGGGTTATACAAAATACCATTGTATTTTTAAAAATTTCTTTGATTAAATTGTATTGAACATGGTTAAAAAATTTCAAAATATTAACAATGACAATTTAAAAAAACCTAACCTTACCATGATAATGACATTGACATAAGAAAAAAAACAGCAGCAACAAAAAACCACAATATTCACATTACAAGAAAATACAACAACAACTATGGCAACAACCGCTTTGATCACCTCGGAAAAGCGGTATAAAAATAAAACATATTATTATTATTATTATTATTATTATTAACTAAAAGTTCCTTTTTTTTCTAACAGTGTTACTCCTTCTTAGTATGATCTTTCCTTCAATTTCAGTAATATGATTAATCTTTACCTCCATCAAAATAAAGTTAACTATTTGTTATATTCTACATTTTTAATTTATTCCTCCTAAACATCATTATGTACAACCCCCACCCAGTATTCTTAGCATGATCACATACTCTTCCACAAATCTCTAAATACTGGTTTGAAGCCTTCAAACATTTTGCAGAAATGGGCATTTAGGATTTTAGGCAAAGGTTTCTCTAATTGTGGTAGTAATCCAAAGAATAAACATAGCTGAGTAAAAGAATACATTTAAACTCATGAAACACTTAAACCAATGTTTAATTTGGTTTTCTTTTATGCTCTCCCTCTTATCCCTTTTAGACTACCAGCCAGATGTTTTTAGAAATGAGTATCATGAAGGCATCAGCAATACCTGCTGTCTGCTGGTATACAAATACTGAACATGGAGGTTATCCATATTTAAAACCAAAAACAAACTCCACTGTAGAGGCTGGAAACTTTTTGTTCTTTAGAAAAATGAGGATCCCAACAATTATCGTCCAGTTAGTGTGACATCAATACCAGGAAAGATTCTAGAGTAGAACATCAAACAGAGAGTCTGTGAACATCTAGAAGGCAATGCCACAATCACAAAATGTCAACATGACTTTCAGAGAAACAAGTCAGGCCAGTCAAATCCAGAGGGATCATGGGGAACATCCACCTATTTTCTTGGCATTCAATAAGAGGCATCCAGAAGGACCTCTGTGATGACATTCTAACAGCATGTCCAATAACAAGAAAATACTTGGACCCATTCTCTCTGTTCCCTCCATCTCCAACAACATGATTGCAGTGTGGGATTTTGATTGTTGCTTGGTCAGAACAGACTTCTAATCTCTGAAGCAACCAAGCAAGTGATCACAGATAATATATCTATATAAAAACTATATTAGTAACAGGATATATAATAATTATATAAGACTGAAATCTGCTCAGTTGTCATATTTGAAGCAAATTATATAAATCTCCTTTTCTTTACCTTTTTCCTTGGGCAGGTAGCATTTTATAATTTCCTTATAAAGACTGTCTGAAAGATCATATCTCCCAATATGAACCACTCCAAGTCATAACATCTTCAGGGAAGAGCTTTCTTTTGTCCCACCATTATCACAGATACATCTGATGAGGACATGAAAGAGGGCCTTTTTAATGGCTGTGGAATTCCCTTCCATGAGAGGGCAATGCTGATGTTAACCTGCCTACTGGACAATAATGCTATCTGCTGGGAAACTAAAATGATCAAATAGTAAACAAAAAAGAACTCTGTCTAGATGCAAATTAAGAGACAAACAGCAATAAACCTTCAATTTCTCCAATAAAGGCATAGCAAAGTGAGGTACCAAGGAGCCAGTGTGGTGTTGTGGCTTTGGTGTTGGACTATGACTCTGGAGAGCAGAGTTCAATTCTCATTTTGGCCACTGGGTAACTTTGGCCAAGTCACATGGACTCAATCATAGGTAAGGCAATGGCAAACTTCTTCTGAACAAATATTGCCAAGAAAACCCAGTGATAGCTTCATTTTAGGGTCACCATAAGTCAAAATGACTTGAAGGCACACAATAACAATAACAAGTGAGGAACCACCCCTTTTTTGTTACTTTCCAAGTTACATTTTAGACTTACCCACTCAATTTAGGAATTCTGGAAGAAGGGTAGAGCTGGTGGAGCCAGAAAACCACCCTTTACATTTAATCCCCACGTGCATTCTCTGAATATTCAGGTTTTCCTCTTGGCTTTTCCGAATTTGATTTGCTGTGTAAGCACAATACTACAACTCACAGTGTTAACCTAGGGAAGAAATCCATGCAGACAATCATTTCCAGTATTCACCAGTGAAGTAATAGATCTAGGAGTTGCAAGATTGAAGCATCAGGACTTTTTGATTAGTGGGAACAAGAAGGTTTAGTTTTTGAAACGACCTGCTTCTGATGTGGCAGACATTCACCACCCACACACCTCTGATGTTAGTTTGCAATTTCTATCAGCTCTAGCCAACACATGGTGAAAGATGCTGGGAGTTGCAGTCTGGCATAATCTGGAAGACTTAATATAGATGAACACAATTGCTTGCATTTTTATCATCTCCTCCAGATGTGACTATGGGAATGGTCATGCTAAGCATCCCAATTCCCACAAATATTCCCATTGCTCATCAGACCACAAGATCAGTATTCACAGTCTGAACGACTTCCATTTCAGTCAACAAGTTCACAGGCACACAAGTAATAGCAAATATTTACTATAATTAGATAGATTTTTGCATGGAGTCAGGGATGGTCCCATGGTAATGCTTCAGAAAGACAGAACATGCCCTGTACAAAACTGGGCAAGGTATGTGTTCCTTTGTTTTTGCTTGGGAATTTTGCTCAGTTCTGGAGAGAACAAACACACATACTTTATATGCACATGTTTTCATTACAAATGTTCCATGCCAGGTCTTGTCCTGAAATATGTATTTTTACAATGTGCAGTAAAAAGTGAAAATGAAAATCAGATGCTCAGTTGAGTTCCTGCAGCTTTTTGATTGACTCGGCATTTCATAACTCTGAATTGATTTGTTGTTGCCCTGAGCTCAAGGACTTCAACTTGCCAGCTGAAGCAGGGATGTTTGGGAACAGCAGCATTTGCTATATTGATTTCATACAAAGACCCTAACAAAATGGCCTCTTCAGAGAATGGGCTCCCAACTGGTCATCAGCAGACTTAGTACCAACTTCATCAGGCTTCTAGCTTGATGCTAACAAAAGGTATGAAGAAGGAAGAGAGAAAGAGTGGAGGCAAAAACATTTCCTTTATAGAAAGGAAAAGAGCCAGTTCCTAAATCATTAACTGGTGGACAACAGTATAATACAGTTAAGGCGGCAACTAGTTCTTTCCAGCTAGGGGACTGTCAGAATCTAACTGAATTTGCCATAAGTGTATGTATATATTGGTTAATACAGTATTATGGGAGTTTTAGAGTGTATAACTTCTGTTGTTGGGGGTTAATGGAGGCACAGTGCTGGTTTACACTTAGTGGTGGTACAAATGGAAGATTGTTTCCTGGCACAGGAATGTGCAAATGTTTGGGGGAGGCTTTTTGTCATCAGGACTTTCTCATGTGAAATCAAAAGCAGAGGCAAAATTGAAAGTGTATGTGGGGCTGGGAGGACTGGACCAACATGGTTGGAAGGGTAATTTGTAAGCAAAGCAAAATCCACAAAATGTTAGGGTAGGAAACTTAAATTTTTTTGTCAATGTTTGTGGATGATTGGTTGTCTGCACCTACAGTTACTGGAATAAAATTCCTGCTGTTTGACATACAGAAGGTTGGTTCACAGAACAGCATTGGGTTTGAAAGATCAGTGTTTGGCAGGAACAAACAGACAAACTGTAATAATAAGGTCCAGTTTTCTCAGCAGTCTGAGAAAATTAAAGCTTTCTGTGGGTATTCAGTCTCACTGCAAGGGAGAATGGAGCCACACTTACTGACCTTACACCTTATTCCAAGAAGCTGAGGCTGTTGTACTTTGGACATATCATGAGATGATGTGACTACTGGAAAAGACAGTAATGCTTGGTAAAGTGGAAGGAAGAAGGAATAGAGCTTTATACTCTTAAAAAGCAATTTTCCTAACTATGCAGCTACCTTACATTGTGTTCATAGAACCACAAAGTTGGAAGGGACTGCAAGAGTCATCTAGTCTAACCTTCCTGCCATGTGTTGTGCAGCAGAGATCTGAGGCCAGCAACTTGCTCTGCATTTGTGCAATTTAGAACTCTACTCACAAAGGAATCTTGATCAGACTTCCTACTTCAGTCTCTTCTAACGTGTGAAAGATTAATGGGAAATGGGGACATGGCAGAAGAGGTGTACCTATCAAGCATGAGACTGCTATTGCCCTGATGTGACTGTAAGTGTGTGTGAGAGAATGGGTGAATATGGCTTAAAGTACACATTATCTTCCCTTCTACATATAGGAGAGTTCAGGGCAGTTGGAGGCTATGATCTTGTGGTGACCAGATCCACCACAAGATCATAGCCTCCAACTGTCCTGAACTGGGTTAGACAGTCCCAATTTATCCTCTGTCATCCCCCTTTTTTATTTGCTTTTAAGATATTTCAGTTTCTCTTACCTCCTCCTGTCTCTCCCTTATGTCCTGAAATGGTTTTCATGAGCGGAAACATGGTATTCCTACAAAGAGGGAGAGGGAGAGAGAGTTATATATAAAATAAACTGTTGAGTATCATAATACTGCAAATAAAAAGTTCCCCACTTTTAGAACTAGCTCAACATATTAGTTGTCCATTCATACACACACACACACACACACCATCTTACTCTTCACAAGCATTATTGATGTTTCCTCATATTTTTCCTTTTCATGAAGTGAACTGCAATTTTTTTAGCGATTGCTTATTAGCAATGAGATACAGCTGTTGTTTGTGATACTTTTAAAGCTTAAAAGCAATAGTAACACAATAGTTTGTGTGTGTATGTGTGTTTCCCCTTCATTGCTGTAAGCTTAAACAAGCTGTTGTTTATGAGAATCTGAAATTTAGAGTAGAAATGGTGTGTATTTGTGGTTGAAAGTCAGGGCCAAAAGCTTGAAACTTCCCAGAGCACCTCATTTGAATTGCACAGGATATAAAGAAAGAAAAGAGAATTGGGTCACAGCACTGCCACCATCTGGCCCATTTCTCTCAAATATTACCCTGGAATACATTTCACATGTGCTTTTGGAACAAGCTTGTACGTTGCCAAAGAGAAAATACTTTACAGCTGAGCATCTCCTGAAACAAAGTCGAGATATTTCAAATGTAATAACCAAAGGAGACTTTCATGAAACAACGCACACATTATGCATTAACCTTATTTTTAAAGTTCAGCTTAACTTCTCTCATTTTCTCTCCTTTGGGGCTTCATGCAAATAAATAAATAAATAAAAATAAGTGATTATATTCCCATTTCCCTCATAGTAAAAAGATGGAACTTGTTTCATGTGGATATATAATCATAATTCAAATAATAGAATAGAATCATAGAACTGGAAGAGACCACAAGGGCCATCCAGTCCAACCCACTGCCATGCAGAAATACACAGTCAAAGCGCTCCAAATAGATGGCCATCCAGCCTCTTTAAAAAAAAAAACCCTTTAAAGGAGACTCCACCATACTCTGAGGGAGCATATTCTTCTATTGAACAGTTCTTGCCCTCAGGAAGTTGTTTGTATTGTTTAGGTGGAATCTCTTTTCTTTTCATTTGAATCCATTGTGCTATGTTTTAGGATTTCATCACATAAGGCTATAAAAACAGAATTTTAACAGGATAAAAGTGTCTTTGGCTGGTATTTATCACATGGCACTGAGTTTCCCCTGCTGCCACCTTACATTCCATTTGTTACTGTAGTGCACTTTTTCATGACAATCTATTAGTCACACGATTAGTCCCTTCTGCTGTAATTCCACTTCTCTGGCAGTCAGGTGGTATAAGTGGGCATGATTCTGTTCTTCTCCCCCTCTCCTCTTGCAGTGGTTGTGGCTGCCAACACCTTCCTGAATCTGACTGCTGTGTGCACATTTACATCGCCCTCCTTCCATCTGGGCAGCGGCCCAGGAGACTTCTCTTCGCCGCCGGAGCGGCGTTTTTCAGAGGGGCGGGGCCGGTGAGAGTGGCCCCATAAAGCCGGCTCCCGGCCTCCCCGCGAGAGACGCTGCCGCTCGCCCTCCTTCCATCTGGGCAGCGGCCCAGAGGACTTCTCCTCGCCACTGGAGCGGCATTTTTCTCCCAAGGGGAAGGGCCGGTGAGAGCGGCCCCATAAATCCGGCTTCTCGGTCTCCCCTGAAGAAGACGCCGCCCACCCTTTTTCCATCTGGGCAGCGGCTTAGAGGACTCTGGTCACACCCCTATACCATCAGGGAGGAGTGCCAAAGACAGTTGCCTGGTGCCGCTGTCGTTGTGGATTTTGGGAGGGAGGGTATTGAGAAGGGGGGTAGCTAATAGTGTTAGGGGATTGTAGGACATGGTCTGTAAATGGCTTGGTGAGGGAGAGGGAGGTGTGGCTGTGTCAAGAGGAGCTCCCTTTGGAGTAGTGTGGGGCAAGGGGAGATATAGCAGTAGGAGTGTGGAATCGTATCGTAAGGGAAGGCGGGATCGATGTGTAATATCTATCCCACCCTCCATCCACTCTCCTAACCAAAGAGGTCTGAGGGTCAGTCCAACTGTACCACAAACTCTGTCTCTGCTCCTGTGCAATGCCAGGTCGGTTAAGAACAAGTCCCACATAATATATGATCTCGTGGAGGATAAGAACTGCAACCTGGCTTGCATTACTGAGACCTGGCTTGGGCCTGAGAGCGAAGCGGTGTGGGCACAGGCCCTCCCAGCCGGGTACTCAGTGAAGGACCAGATCAGGGTGAGTGGGCGGGGGGGGAGTAGCCTTGATCTATAAGAACACCCTTTCCTTAACCAGGAACCATGTCCGCCAGACAGATTATATCGAGTGTATATACCTGACCCTAAAGGCCAGGGACAGTATAGGGATTCTGTTGGTCTACAGGCCACCCCGTGCGCTAACAGACTCCCTGGCCAAGCTGACACAGCTGGTCTCGGAGCTGGTGCTGGAGTCCCCCAGGCTTCTTGTCCTGGGGGACCTCAACATCCCCTTTGAGGCCAGCCAGGTTCCAACTGGTGCGGCTCGGGAGTTCACGGCTACCATGACTGCCATGGGCCTGTCCCAATTGGTCACAGGGCCCACGCATTGCGCCGGTAATACACTCGATGTTGTCTTCTGTACGGACATGGAGTCTCCGTGGGCAGAGGTAACCAATATCTCTGCCCTGTCATGGACGGATAATTTCCTGGTTGAGGCTAGTATCAAGGCTACTGTCCAGATCCCCCCCGGGGGTGACGGACCTATTAGGATGGTCCACCCTCGAAGGCTGATGGAACCCGAAAGGTTCCAGGAAGCCCTAGAGGGCTATTTGGTTGGAACTGACGGCGATTCTGTTGATGCCCTGACCAACATCTGGGATGTTGATCTCTCCAGGGCTATACACAGCATCGCTCCCAAGTGTCCTTTCCGGCCTGCTTCCAATAAAAAGCCCTGGTACACGGAAGATCTCAGGGCAAGGAAGCGGGCTGCGCAACGACTAGAGCGCAAATGGCGGAGACATCGGGACTTAGCCGACAAGACACTCCTAGAGTCTCATTTGAAGGCCTACGGAGTGGCAATAGGTGCAGCTAAGAACTCGTTCTATGCTGCACGTATTGCGTCCACGGAGTCGCGTCCAGCAGAGCTGTTCAGGGTTGTGAGAGAGCTCACTCAGTTGGCTCCCCCCCTGAACCCACTATTGGAGACATCTAAAGCCTGCTGTGATGATTTTAACAACTTCTTCGCGGATAAAATCTCTCGGCTAAGGGCTGATCTTGACGCTGTTATTGGTTCAGAATCAAGAGTAGAGGCGTCCAGTGCTTCCGTGGACTCAGTTATACTGGATCAGTTTGAGTC
>NC_056522.1:31895591-31929515 GCF_019175285.1 Sceloporus undulatus | reverse complement strand
TGTTAGTACCGAGGATGTGGACAGGATCCTCAGCAGCGTTAGGAAGATGACCTGCTCTCTCGATCCCTGTCCTTTATGGCTGGCAGTTCAAGGGGGAATGGCGACAACAGAAATGCTGTGTCGCATCATTAATACATCATTCAGGGAGGGCCTTTTTCCATCGAATTTAAAAACGGCCATTGTAAAACCTTTATTAAAGAAGCCCTCCCTAGACCCCCTAATTCGAAACATCGGCCTGTGTCACTGCTGCCATTTTTAGGACGTGATCGAGCAGGCGGGCCTCCCAGCTGCCGAGGGTCTGATCTTGGATGCTACGGATTATCTGGACCATTTCAAACCGGCTTCCGGGCGGGCTATGGGGTTGAGACTGCCTAGTCGATGATCTCCGTCTGGGCATGGACAGGGGTAGCGTGTCCCTGTTAGTGCTCTTGGACATCTCCGCGGCCTTCGATACCATCGACCATGGTATCCTTCTGGATCGCCTGGGAGAGTTGGGTATCGGGGGCACTGCTCTGCAGTGGTTCCGTTCCTACCTCTCGGGTAGATTCCAGATGGTGGAGCTGGGGGACTGTCGCTCCGATAAGAGGGCCCTTATATCTGGGGTCCCTCAGGGAGCGATCTTGTCCCCTATGCTATTTAACATTTACATGAAGCCTCTGGGAGAGATCATCCGGAGACACGGGGCGCGGTGTTATCAGTATGCTGATGACACCCAAATAGTCTTCTCTGTGTCTCTGACTGATGCAGTGACTAGGGATGGCATCTCTTCGCTCAATGCCTGTCTGGAGTCGGTAATGGGCTGGATGAGGGAAAACAGACTCAGCCTGAATCCAGAGAAAACGGAAGTGCTTGTGATAGGTTCTCCCGGTCCTGGAAAGGAGATTTGTCCACCAGTCCTGAATGGGGTCACGCTCCCCAAAAAGGACTCAGTACGCAGTCTGGGGGTGCTCCTTGACTCGTCGCTTCACCTGACTTCTCAGGTGGACGCGACAGTTAGGAACACCTGTTATCAGCTTCGGCTGATACGCCAGCTGCGTCCCTACCTCGACCAGGGGGACCTTGAAACAGTGGTGCGTGCACTGATAACCTCTCGACTTGACTTCTGTAATGCGCTCTACATGGGGCAACCCTTGTACCAAGCTCGGAAGCTGCAGTTGGTTCAAAATATGGCTGCCAGGCTGGTCACTGGCAGTTCCAGGGCCAGCCGCATAACACCGATACTGAAAGAGCTGCATTGGCTGCCAATTCGCTTCCGGGCCCAATACAAGGTGTTGGTCGTCACCTATAAAGCCCTAAATGGCTTGGGCCCAGAGTACTTGGAGGACCGCGTCTCCCCATACAATCCGCCCCGCACACTCAGGTCAGGGGTGAAAAATCTTTTGAGCGTTCCCAAGACAAAATATGTATTAACGGCGCAAAGGGCATTCTCTGTGGCAGCCCCGCAATCTTGGAACGCTCTCCCCGAAGAGCTCCGCTCAGCCCCCTCTCTGGAGTCGTTTAAGAAGAACCTGAAGACTCATTTATTCCGTCAAGCTTTTTCTCACATGTCCTGACTGTTTCCCCTATGTACTGTGTATTGTATTGCATTGTATTGGATTTTTTAACTGTCTAGTAATTTTTGATTGATTCTATGTGGATTTTAATGATGTATAGTTATGCTGGTTTTAATCGGGGGGTTTTAGTGGGAGTTGGATTTCTTTTAATCTGTATTGTATCATATTTGTATTGCTTGTAAACCGCCATGATCGTAGGAACGGCGGTATAGAAATAAAATTTCAATCAATCAATCAATAGTAGCTGGCTTCGTGGCTTGTCCCCCCTTTCCTCCCAAAGCACAGGGCTGCTGTGAGAATGTACACGTAGTAGCCTAGCACTTCAGGAGGAAGGGGAGAAGCTACCAACACCTTCCCAAAGGCAGCTGCTGTGTGCACATTCACACAGCTGCTGACTTCAGGAGGAGGTTGGTGACCATGATTGCTTGTCTCCCCCACTTTCTCCTGGAAGGTGGCATTTAGCAGTGCCAAAAACAGATCCCATGACCATTGATTGCCAAAGTGCTATTGTGGGGAAAAGTGTGATAAGAAACAATGCCAAATCAGTATGCTACCATTTTTAAACTAGTGTGTTTCTGGTGGTCCAGCATGCTGATGTGATAAAGTCCCTAGTCTCTGGAGCAGCAGAAAACAAGCTTGCTCCTTTTCAATGTAACATCCTTTCAAATATTTAAACATGACTATCATGTCACCTCTTAATCTTCTCTTTTGCAAGCTAAAGATGCCTAGCTCCTTAAGCCCCTTCTTCTATAAAGCATAGTTTCCAGCCTTTAACCACGTAGGTCGCTCTCCTTTGGACATGTTCCAGGTTGTCAACATCCTTCTTAAATTGTGGTGTCCAGAACTGGACATAGCATTCCAGGTGTGGTCTGACCAAAGTCAAACAGAGTGATACTATTACTTCCCTTGATTCAGACATTATACTTCTATTGATGCAGCCTAGAGTTGCATTAGCTTTATTTAGTCGCTGCATAATTTATTTATTTATTTATTTATTTATATCCCGCTCTTTTCCCAGGACTGGGACTCAGAGCGGCTTTACAGCAATTAAAAAACAAACAAACAAACAAACAAACAGAAAGTACAATTAAAACATTTTAAAAATAAATAGATAAATGACAGAATGATTAAACTAGTCCAACATTCCTGTCTGTTCTTATAGTGATTACTTAAATGCCTGTTTGAACAGATAGGTCTTCACCTGCCGTCGGAAAGCCATCAAGGAGGGAGCCGTTCTTATCTCCCTGGGCAGGGAGTTCCAGAGTCTAGGGGCAGCCACTGAGAAGGCCCTCTCTCGTGTCCCCACCAAACGTGTTTGTGAAGGTGTTGGGATGGTGAGAAGGGCTTCTCCAGAGGATCTCAGAGTCCGAGCAGGTTCATACCAGGAGAAACGGTCTGCCAAATAATGTGGACCTGAGCCATGTAGGGCTTTGTAGGATATAACCAGTATCTTGAATTGTGCCCGGGAACGAACTGGCAGCCAATGAAGCTGTTTCAATAGGGGAGTTGTATGGGCTCTGTAATCGGCGCCTGTTAACAGCCTGGCAGCAGCTCTTTGAACCAGTTGAATTTTCCGAACACTTTTCAAAGGCAGTCCTATGTAGAGCCCATTACAGTAGTCCAAATGGGATGTAACCAAGGCATGTACCACCGTGGCCAGATCTGGCTTCTCAAGGAACGGGCACAGTTGGCGCACAAGTTTTAAATGTGCGAAAGCACTCCTGGTCACAGCAGAGACCTGGGACTCCAAGTTTAAAGCTGAGTCCAAGATTACCCCTAAACTGCGAACCTGTGTTTTCAGGGGGAGTGTGATTCCATCTAACACAGGCTGGATCCCTATTCCCTGATCTGCCTTCCGACTGACCAGGAGCACCTCTGTCTTGTCTGGATTAAGTTTCAACTTGTTTGCCCTCATCCAGTCCATTACTGAAGACAGGCACTGGTTTAGAACCAGGACTGCCTCCTTGGAGTGAGGTGGGAAGGAGTAGTAGAGTTGAGTGTCATCTGCATATTGATGACATCGCACCCCAAAACTCCGGACAACCTCTCCCAGCGGTTTCATGTATATGTTAAACAGCATAGGGGACAACACAGAACCTTGAGGGACCCCACAGGTCAATGGCCAGGGGGTCGAACAGGAGTCCCCCAGTACCACCTTCTGAGTTCGCCCCTCCAGGAAGGAACGGAACCATTGTAGAACAGTACCTCCAAGCCCCATCCCAGAGAGGCGGTCTAGAAGGATACCATGATCGATGGTATCAAAAGCTGCTGTAAGGTCCAGAAGAACCAACAGGGACACACTCCCTCTGTCCAGTTCCTTGCGTAGGTCATCCACCAAGGCGATTAAGGCTGTCTCTGTTCCATAGCCAGGTCTGAAACCAGATTGAAATGGATCTAGATAATCCGTTTCATCCAGAAACCCCTTGAGTTGGGAAGCCACCACATGTTCCAGAACCTTGTCCAGAAATGGTAAGTTAGACACTGGCCGATAGTTATTCATTATTGTGGGATCCAATGATGACTTTTTTAATAGAGGCCTCACAACAGCCTCCTTTAGGCAGGATGGAATTCTGCCTTGTTGTAGGGAGGCATTGATTACTTCCTTTACCCACTCAGTCAGTCCCCCTCTGGCCTGTTTAATAAGCCAAGAAGGACAAGGGTCCAAGACACATGTAGTGGCTCTTATCTTTCCAAGGATTCTGTCTACATCATCAGGCTGCACAAGTTGAAAAGTATCCATTAACACTGGAACAGTAGGAGCCAAGATAACATCCACTGACACTATATTAATTGCAGCATCTAATTTGGACCTAATCTGAGTGATTTTATCTGCAAAATGCTGAGCAAATTCTTCACAGCGAACCATTGAGTGGTCTGCATTTTCTACTTGAGGGTGAGTGTGTAAAAGACCCTTGACCACTCGGAAAAGCTCTGCTGACTGGCTCCTTGCAGATGCAATGCTGGTAGCAAAAAATAATTTCTTTGCTGCCCGTATTGCCAAAGAGTAGGCTTTCAAATAGGATCTAGCCCGTATTCGATCAGATACACTCTGAGTCTTCCGCCAACGTCTCTCTAGTTTCCTTCTCATTTGCTTCATCAACATCAAATCCCTAGAGAACCAGGGGGCTGGTTTAGCTCCACTCCGTGAGAGGGGACGCTCAGGAGCGATTGTGTCCACCGCTCTGGCCATTTCCCCATTCCAAAGGTTGGCCAGGGCTTCAACAGAATCACCTGCCAAGGTGACAGGAAACTCCCCAAGAGCCCTCAGGAATCCATCTGGATCCATCAGCCTCCTGGGGCGGACCATCCTAATCGGTCCCCCACCCCTGCAGAGGTTCTGAGTCCCAGTAAGTCTAAACCTGACCAGATAATGATCTGTCCATGATAATGGAACTGTAGAGAGTTCCACCACATCAAGATCATCTTCATCCCACCCAGCACAAAAAACAAGGTCCAGAGTGTGCCCAGCAGCATGAGTAGGGTCAGATACTACTTGGGATAGACCCATAGTTGTCATGGAGTCCATGAAGTCCTGAGCCACACCTGAAAGGGAAGTCCCAGCATGGATGTTGAAGTCCCCTAGCACTAACAGACGTGGAGATTCCAATACCATCCTCGAGATCACTTCAGTCAGTTCAGGAAGGGAGACTGTTGTGCAGCGGGGTGGGCGGTATACCAACAGAATCCCTATTCTGTCTCGGCTACCCAATTTTAAATAAACACATTCAAAACCCGTAGATTGTGTGAGGGGGCATCTGGTCAGGGGGATGGAATCACGATATACAACTGCAACACCACCTCCTCGCCCTCCAGATCTCGCCTGATGTTGCACAGAGAAACCCGGTGGGCAAAGCTGAGATAGATTAACTCCTCCATCCTCATCCAACCAGGTCTCTGTTATACATGCCAGGTCAGCTTGTTCTTCCAGGATCAGGTCCTGAATGGCAGCTGTTTTACCATTCACTGACCTGGCATTGAGCAACAGCTATTGACTCATTGAGCTATTGACTCATGTTCAGCTTGTGAACTACCATGACTCCTAGATTCCTTTCACATATACTGTGTTCCCCATCCTATATCTGTGCATTTTATTTTATTGTTTTCTGCCTACATGTAGTACCTTACATTTCTCCCTGTTGGAATTCAAATGCAGTGGCTCATAGACTGAAGAGGCAGGAGTCTTGCCTTGAAATTATGCAGGGACTCCCCCTGCATAAGCCACCCATTGGGTTCATGGCTGAATTACCATCAAAAGAAGGAAAAAATGCATGAAGGAGATATTCATGGGTTGATATGGGTGCAATCTTAAAGATGATAGATGTGTATCTCAGTAGGTGAATGCACTACTTCAAGTTTACTACGAGATGTGGCCAGAATTCTATTGAATCTGTCAGTATATTTATGTCAGTGGTGGCAACATCAATAGAGAAAGGTTGTGGAAGAAAGGAAAAAAGAAGAAAAATGGCAACAATGATCGGAGCAGAAGACAGCCAGCTATTATCCCCAGTTAGTTATTCAAGCAAGACCTCCCATAGTTCCTTGATACCACACACACCATGGAAGCCAAGCAGAAGGGTACTAGGAGCACAGCCTTCTCCCATTGTCATTTTGCTTTTCTGTGTCAGATTGAAGTAAGCCAACTACTAGCACGATGGACTGTTATGGTGATACAAGTTTCATATGGAAACTTCTCTCTCTTTAACTTTTTCCTTCTTTTTCCTTCCAGTGGGAAATTAAAGCAGTGCACCAGAAGGAAAGTAAAATCATATCCACATGTAGTCTTTGGCAACATCTTTCCTCCTGCCTTTGTCACCTCATTCCATACCCACAAGTTTTGCATTTCTACAGTTATCCATACTGTCTAATTTATAAAGGTCCTTTTTGAGCACTAGTTCAATCCATGCATCTGAGGAAGTAGACCTAATTCACACACACACAAAAATGCTACTACTTCTTTCACTCTTGTTTTTAGTCTCTCGTGAGCTGCTGTAGTAACTTTTCTGGTTGAGGAGTAGGGTATAAATGTTATAAATAAATAATAAATGGATAAATAGCAGAAAGTTTTATGTTCACGTTCTGACATATTCTGTGCAGAGAGCTAATGCCTGTTAGAACAGAGAATTCTGGACAAGCTGAATCATCAATTAATCAATGGTGTCTCTGTCTTTCTTAGTCTAAGGTGGCATCATATATAAAATAAAATTTAACTAGCTGTAGGCTGGAAAAGCTAGAATTTCTTAGCCAGGGCTAACTTTTCCTGCCTCTCCCTGTTGAGCTCTGTTCCACCAGGGCTCCTTGTGCATGTACTTAATACATGTTTCCTGACCTGCTTTTCCACTAAAAATGTTAAGAATAGTGTACTGGATTTGCTGGTTTGGAGAAAAAACTCTTCCCGGTACTAACTCTCTGTAGAACTTTACAGGCTAAACATTTTAAAACAAACAATTAACCAGAAAAGCTTCCCCTGCACATGCATGCATACACACACACACAGAGAGAGAATCAGGTTGAGGACAATCACAAAAAATTATTTCTTTATCAAAAAGATAGAAAAAGTAGTAGAAATTGACAACATGCTCTATATTCCATTCAAACTTTTCAATGTAAACAGAGACTGGATGGCCATCTTTCAGAGGTGTTTTGATTTTGTGTCCCTGCATGGCAGGGGGTTGGGCTGGATGACCCTTGTGGTCCCTTTCAAATCTATGATTCTATGATTCACACTGTTACTCAGAGGGGGAATAGGCATGGGTGCTAAAACCCTACTCTTGACTAATGTAAGGGGGCTATAGGGGTGTAGGTAATCTCAAGAGACTACAGACTAAAAAACACAGAGAAATTATTTCACCCTCCAGTGTGACTAAGAGTATAGGTAAACTGGATTGCTGGAGGTCAGCAGCAACACTATGATGAAGGCGGCCATAAGGAGGGTTCAAAATGAAGGAAACTCTCTGGAGATTCTCTGTCTCTTCTTGTCACTTTCTCTGTGTGTTTCTTTGTGTGTGAGAGTGTGTGTCTGTCTCTGTGCATTTTGCTCTGCCTCTTTACCTCTTTTTAACTTTTTCCCAACTTTGGAGCTGTCTCCTGGAGTGAAAGGGATGCCTCTGGGTGAAGCAAAACATGATCTCAGTGTTGTTCTATGGAAGGTTTAAAAGCAAAAACTTGTACTTAATGTGATGAGTGCAAAGCTTGTGCCTTGTGTGAAAAAAATGCATATGTGAGTGTGCCTTCTGGGCACTAATAATGACTCTTGGATGTCTGAGGAGTTGAAAACCATGGAGTTGTGTTCACAAGACAAAGCCAATTAAGTATAGACATTTACTCACTTTCAAATCCAGATAAGGTTGTCCAACATCTCTGGAAACTGCACAATACCTTATGTTGTGGCGTATACCAGTCTGAACCACTTTGGTAGGCTCTCCATTCAGTGGAGGTAAACAAGACAGTTAAGCATTGATTGCTTTCCACATCGGCAGAAGGGAGGAAAATTCCAGATTATATTTGAGAATGAGGCTTGATTTTTCAGCGATCCAGTCTCTCTTGTCTTACTCTTCCTAGCATTCCTTTTTACAATGTGTGCAGACTCTGTCAAGAGACAGCTCCCTGCCTCTGCATCAAAGTCTAACAATTCATATTTATTGAGCATGAGCCATTACACTTTTATGATTAAATATGACCGAAAGACTATTACAGTATAGGGATGTAGGTCTTCAGTTATGTTGTTCTTGCTTGTAAAAGCAAAGAATTTGAAATGGTTTCAGAACTTTTGTTATAGGCCAGACTAATTTGGTTGTCAAGTTTGGGGTGTGGAAATGTATCTATGAAGTACAAAGAGTAAGGCGGGTTACAGACCGCCGCTTTGCGGCAGTCTGCCGCCGCCGCCGCTTGCTCCGTGCGGGAGCCGCAGCAGCCACACCGCGCGGCTCCCGCACGGACCGAAAAAGAAGCTCCAAAATGGAGCTTCTTTAAGCGACGCCTCTATGACGTCGCGAGGCGCCAGGGGCGGACTCGCGACGTCATAGACGCCGCGACACGTGCGGACGCACAGCGTCCGATACGTAAATATGGCGGCCGCCGTGTGGAACGGCCGCCACCATATTGTACGTACAGAATACGTACTTGGGTTAGGGGGGTGCGGAAGCACCGCCCCTTCCTAACCCTAGTACGTATTCATTACGTACTAAATGGCGGTATGTAACCCGCCTAACCTATACAATATAGCACACAGGGTGTAGGAAATAATATAGAAAACTGTATTAGTATGTTTGTGCATATATATTATTGAGAGCCTAACAGCAGCATCAAACTAGCCAAAATGCCTATTCAAATGTTATCAAGATAAGGGATGAGAATGCCTACACTTCTATCAACAGTGGGAGATGTGAACAGATGTGACCAATAATAGCCTCCTAGCAGATCTAATGGCTGATGCAGTCAGGATAGCAAGAAGCCAAAGACTCCAACAAAGATCTTTGATTTTATTGGATATTATACATTGGGCATAGTCAGCTTCTTTGTTTTGATTTGTTTTGGTTGGGTAGTTGATAGTCAGGGCAAGGCTAGGGAGAAAATGAAAGGAGTGAATAAGTGGTAGCAATTAGACTGCTTTTGTCAGTCTTAACTGTACCAAAAAAAAAAAAGGGCCTTTTGATGATAGCTGTGGTGATCCTGACAATCGATAAACTGGCTAGACACACTGAAAGACATGCTGAGAGACAGTACTGGTCAGAAGACAATTAGGCTATGCTAAAGTTTATATTATGACTGTACTGGATTTATGTTATGATGGTTATGGATATAACAGATGCTGTTAGATCACTTAATGCTGTTCAAGCAGATTAACTCTTGGATGCCTGTGTGTTCACAGATGCCTGTTTAGAGAGCCTCAACAGAAGATAGGATGGTCTTAATGATTGGATGGCTAAGTTGTATTGTTTAAGACTAGTGCTCCTCAAAGGTGTTAAGTATTGAAAAGCCTGTTAAACAAATGAAGAGAGATCAAGATTCAGTCTTATGAAAGCATAACATTTTACTTGCCATATACTGTAGTGTAAGCAATGCATGACTAAACTGAGACTGTTATGCTTCAGCCACATCATGAGAAAGCATGACTCATTAGAAAAGACAATAATGCTGAGCAAGGTAGAAGGCAATAGAAAGAGAGGAAGACTGCACACCAGATGGGTAGACTCAATCAGGGAGATCACAGGTCTGAACCTACAGGACCTGAGCAGTCCTGAATATGATAGGGGGTCATAGAGGTGTCTCATTCACAGGGTCATCATGAGTCAAAGTTGACTCAAACAGAGCTAACAACAATTCCAAATTAATGTATGCTGCCTTACATGCAGTACAGCTGTCCCTTCCCTAAGGGAAAAAATATGGATGCTCAAGCCCCATTCAAGTGAATGGGGCTTGTGCCTGTGGTGGCGTGTGGTGCATGGCGGTGCGTGAGCCACGGGTGCCATGGGCACACATGCCATTGTCTTTCCCGGCGCCTGGTGCTGCAAATTCCAACGTGACTTCCAATGTATGCTGGGAGCTGCATAAGGCACGCCCGCATATGATGTGGGCACACTGTACGATGTAATGTGATGTGATGGAAACAAGCACCCAGACTTCTGTTTCTGTGTTTCTCCCCACAGGGAATGTATATATTTGTATAATTGCATATAACAAAAAGCCTAAAAGATTATCAGAGAGCACTCATTATTCCATATAAATACCCTGAAATTCCAGTACATAAGACTGCTTAAGTGGAGTGTTAATGTTAATTCTGCCTATCTGGTTAAAACAACCAATATGCATTGGCTGCCTAGATGACCAGATGGTGATAACGGGACCCCAGATGGAATCCAAATTAACTGAGAAGTGGCAAGGACCCTCAGTCCTTCAGTCTGGATAAGGTTGGGAACCATGTTTCTTTCACTTTTTTGCCTCCCAAAAATATTTTTCACATTTTTTTCTTTAGCTGAAAGGTTCACAAAAGCCCTAAAATATGAAAACCCCTGTGGTTTGATACATAATATTGTCAGATTGAAAACTGAAGAACTGGAGAACCATTTTCTGTACTTTTAATGGTTATTTGTCATAAAACCAGGTAATAAGCAGCACCTGCTGACATTCCTTCTTTTGCATAAATATTGAAAGTATAGGTATCATCTCCAGTTTTCACGACAGCACTATGATACCCATTCTTGTCAAGCATAGAAAATCTCTGAGACGTTTACACCCCTAACACCAGGTGTGCCATTTAGCAAGCAGAGGTTGAAATTCAGTCCTTAGACCCAACTGGAATACTTTGTTCAGTAAACAAAGCAGATATTTTTCTGGGCATTGCTTCTTTACAGAAAACTGAGTACCAGAGGCAGAAATAACAGGGAAAGAATAGGGATAGGTTCTTGCACCACACAAAACTAGCAGTGTGCATATGTGAATGAAACAATCACATCTGGTAATATTTTGCATAAACAAAAACATTTTGAACCTTGTAGAGACCTCTTGAAAGCTTCTTCCAAAATGCATCTAGGAAAGACTTTTTCTTTTACCATCCCCCACTTTTTGATGATTGCCATTTTGATAGTAAAACTTAGAACTATGATCAGTAGGCAGGGTTTTCTTATTTCCCCTTTTCTCTGCTTCGATGTGAGTGATTCTGGAGGCACTTGCTGTATACCTTGCCCTTTGGGAAACAACAGTGGAAGCCCATCCTTTCTCGGGTCAAGCTTGACTGCATTGTTTACTGGAGACATGCTGCTGCAACCAAACTGAATGTTTGTATTTTGTCTGCCCTCCTTCATCATTATCCGAATGCCAATGCTGCAAAAAAATAAAAATAAAATAAAAATAATAAAAATTAAAAAAAAATCCAACTACTCAGTTGGAGAAGAAAAGGTGGGCAAGTAGCTTCTCTCTCAGAGGTTTTATTGACTCTGGTATGCCTGTAGACTCACTGAATCAATTGCTGAATGGCAAGTGAGCACTAATATACATTCCATATTCTATAGTCTACTCTAGTTGGGACTAGAAATTGGATTTAGGACAGAATGCTTAAGCATTTGTGAAGAAGAACTTCACAAATTGATTTTATTTTTTGATGATGATGATGACGATGATGATGATGTCAGTATCCTAAACTTCCACTAAACTTCCTGTGGCAACTAAGCACTAGGTGGAGCTCTGCTATATTCTAAAGATTACAATCCACTTCTGGTTAAATCAGGTTGCAAAATAATGATGTAATTCTCACTGTCAGTATTTTCTAAGTTTATTTGGTCTCTCATCTCACTGTCTACACATTTATAACTGAAAATTTGGGACAAGACTTCATCAATCTCATGAAGTGAGCTATAATTGATGATAATTCATGCTATAATAAATCTACTAGTCTTTAAGGTGCCACAGGACTCTTTTGTTGTTACTGCTCCAATGAACAAACACAGCTGTCTCTTTGGATATTAAAATTAAAAGACAGAGAACTGTGCCATCCATCAGGTGTCAATGAGTGTGTGCCTTTGATTAATTGTTGCATCACACTTTGCTATTTATTTATATATTTTAAAAACCATTTGTTTCTGTCAACCCCTTTTGATGTACAAGGCATATTGCAGTTTGTGTCTTATTTAAAATATCAGTTCAAAATGCTACAAAAAGTCCTGTTGTGTTTTTAGAAGTAAACAACTCTATTTGTGACATGGGTTTTTATGGAACAGAGCAGGTTAGACTGTTAGTCTCAGTGGTCAGACAATTATGCAAGCATAAGGGGTGCATCTACATTATACAAATAATGCAGCTGACACCACTTTAACTTCCATGGCTGCATCCTATAGAATCCTGGGATTTGTAATTTTTTGAGGTACCAGCACTCTTTGGCAAAAAAGGCTAAAGACCTTGTGAAACTACAAATCCCAGGATTCCATAGGGTGGAACTACAACACTTAAAGTGGTGTCAAACTGCAATCTTTCCACAGAGTCAGTGTACCCAAACAAGTAAACTTGGTGAGTGGGACATCCTGAAATGCAAGCAGCATGTCCATTGCATGTCTTTGCAAACTACAGTATACAGTCTGCCCTTCCCTTATGCGGGGGATCCGTTCCGGACCCCCCCCCCCACGTAAGGGAAAAACTGCAGATCCTCAAGCCCCAAATGGGGCTCGTGCCTGCAGCGGCAATGGGGCGCACGCCACAGGAGCATGCACCATTGTTTCCTTCTGGCGCGCACCTCCCTTGCTTCCATCGTGGCTTCCAGCGTATGCTGGAAGCCACCTAAAACGCGTCCGCGTATAACACGAACACACTGTATGCCCCTCTTGATTCATGGGGATATTCTCACTTAGAAAGAGTAATGCCCCAAACCACTGCCAGGCTAAGTTACTCCTCTTACTAAGTAGTGGTCCTAAAAACTAAACCGTTTGTTGTTGTTGTTATCCACCCTCAAGTCGATCTAGCAAATTTTGATTAGATTTGGGGAGGTTGAGTATACTTAAGTATACTGGCCTTATTCTTTATGACTGGGACATATTCTCAAAGAGAATAAAATTTATTAAGTTCTCCTCCATGGAAAATTTTAAGGAATTTCCACTTTCCTATTTATACGAGGTTCCTTTTGTTGTGTATGGGAGGGGTCCTGTAGTGTTGTTTTGCTTCGACTATGGGTAAATATGTCAGTACTGCTCTTCAAAAGAGCCCTATCTGCTCAGTAATTTTGTAGCTGCTATCAGTTATTCATATTGCCATCAAATCAATGTAAGAGTAATATGTTATTGTTATGGTTAACACAACAGCAATGGCAAATGGAATGAGAAATTATGCTTACTGGGAAATTCAGAAGAAAGTGAAGGAAATCCTGTCAGATCAAAGTGTTTTTAGCCAATAGTTGCTTGTCAGTCTCCAGAAATAATCTTTCATTTTAACAAGATTATTTACGTTATGCAGAATACCACTCAGACTACTGAGCAACCCTGTAGATCATTCTTGTTGGCAATGAATGAGATGATTAAAAGCTTGCAGTGGGCCTTTCTGAGCTATAAATGCAGATTGGCAAATGGCAGAGCATCATTCAACAAGAACAGTTGGCATTCACATTCAATAGACAAAAGAGAAATGTATCATTAGCCAAGAAGAATGTGTTTTGGTGCCAAATCACAAATGGGTTGAATCCAGGTTTCATCATGTGCAATCAGGCTGGAAGATGCAAATCTGGAGAAAATTACTTTCTTGATTGGCAGTGAGGTTTTTTTAAAAAAAATCGTGCAAGGTTCTGTCTACTATTAGACTCCTTTCATGAACCTTGAAGGGTTAAACAATTGCCCTTCTGCAGTTCCTGGAACCCCTAGCTAGTATAGCTGCTGGGGACTCTGGATGCTGCAGTCCAAAAAAAGGTAACATTTTAAAGCTCTGAGAGGATGTTTCCCATTCTTCCCACAACAGCTTCTTCAGCCCCTTAACAGTGCTACAAATAGATTTGGGGTGTGTGAGGGCAGTTGCTGCATGAGATACATCATGTTATAGTTGGTTTGTGAACAAGGGTGCTCACCAAAGGCTCCTTTTCATCCTGGAAAGAGAAAACTAGTGGAATGCCACAGGTATCTGTATTGGGCCCTGTGTTTTTCAACATCTTTATCAATGACTTGAATGAAGGAATAGAGAGCATGCTGATTAATATAATAATAATAATAATAATAATAATAATAATAATAATAATAATAATATAATAATTTATTTATAGCCCGCCCCAATCACAAGGAATCCAGGCGGGTTACAAACAGTAAAAAAAAGAAATAAAATACATAAATAAATAAAATAAAAAAAATTAAGAGAGCAAAAGTGAGGACATCACAGGTAAGGCCTGATGGAATTTGGGCCCTCTTTTTCACTCCCTCTCAGGTCTGATGATGATGTCATGAGGGGAGGGCTCTTCTTCTTGAGGCAAGGATTTTTTTAAATTATTTTAATTTATTCTTTCCTCATAAATTTAGAGAAGAATTGGGTGGACAGAGTGACATAAGTCACAGTAAATGGGGAGTAGAACTAGGTAGGGAGCCTGCGGAAGAGATCTGTCTTAAGAGCCTTCTTAAAGGCGTGTAAGATAGAAATGTCACGATCTCCTTCGCAGGTCATTCCATAAGCGTCGGGAGCTGCGATGGAAAAAGGCCCTCTGGGTGACTGAACTTAGCCTAGATTTTATTGGCTGAAGTAGATTCTTCCCCGAGACCTTAGAGTGCGGGACGGACAGTATGGAAGTAGCGATCTCTTAAGTATTCTGGACCCAGCCATGTTGGGCTTTGAAGGAATCACCAACACCTTGTAACCTTGCCCGGAACTAATTGGCAGCCAGTGAAGGGATTTCAAACCGGTGTTTGTGGCGTATCGAAGCAGTTCCTGTAATTAACCTGGCTGCCATAAAATTAAATTTGCAGAGCATACCAAACTTGGAGAGTTGCTAATTCCCAAGGAGGGCAAGATTAAAATTCAAATGACCTTGACAGATGAGAGACTGGCTAAAGCTAACAAATGAATTTCAACAGGGAGAAATGTAAGGCCACACTTGGGCATAAAAAATGAAAGGGACAGATATAGGATAGGGAAACATCTAGCTAGACAAAAGCTCATGTGAAGAGATCTAGGAATCTTAGTAGACCACAACTGACATGAATCAGCAGTGTGATGTGCCAGCCAAAAAAGCCAATGTGATTTTTGGTTGCATCAACAGGAGTACAGTGTTAGATAAAGAGAATTGAAGATACCACTGCATTCTGCTTGGTCAAACCCGAAATGAATTACTGTGTCCAGTTCTGGCACCTCAAATTCAAGAAGATGTTGAAAAGCTGGGACGTGTCCACAGGAGGTGCCAAAAGGGTGAAGGGTCTGGAAACCATGTCCTTGAGGAGAGACTAAGCAGCTGGGTGGATTTTTCCTGGAAGAAGAGGTGGTATGATAGTCTTGTTAATATGTGAAAGAAGGTCATAGGAAGCTGAGCAAGCTTGTTTTCTGCTGCTCGCGACAAATGGACTGGAGCAACGGATGCAAACCAACGGAAAAGAGATTCCACTTCAACATTAGGAAGAACTTCTGACAGTAGAGCCTTGACAGTAGAAAACACATCCTTGGTCTGGAAGCCAGGCCCTATCAGGAGCGGCTTAGGGACCTTGGATATTTAGTCTGAGAAAAAAGGTCAAGGAGGACATGATAGTCATATTTAAATATCAAAGGTGGTCATATTGAAGAAGGAAACAGACTTGTTTTCTGCATTCCAGAAGTATAGGACTAGGAGCATGGATTCAAACTACAGAAAGAGATTTCTTCCTAAACTCAGGAAGAACTTATTAATGGTCAGAGCTGTTTGAGAGTGGATCTGCTGCCTCAGATTTGTGGGAGTCTCATTCCTTTGGAAGTTTTAAAAGAGGCTGGATGGACACCTGTTGGGAGTGCTTTGATTGGTGGTTCCTGCATGGCATAGGGTTCGACTGAGTGGCCCTTGGGGTCTCTTCCAACCTATTATTCAATGAATTATAGGAGAGTCTCTGAAAATTGAGCGAATCATTTATCCATGACCAGAGTTCTCCTCTAGGAAAGAATCTAGGCTGATTTTTGGACATTCCTTTCCCCACCATGGCAAAGCACCCAGGGATGCAGTTAGAACAAACAATATGTCGATAGACTGCAACCCCAACTTGTCTCACAATTGCTATGCTGCTTATGGCTGCTCTGACTGTGTTCCAAATGCACCTAGAGGGCAACAATTCTCACTCCCCTCTAAAATTTTGTGTGATAGGAGAAAGCCACCTTTTTTTCCTTCTTTTTCTCTTGTAAAAGGTACAGATGTTCTGCGAAGAATAAAAGCAGGAACACTGGGAAGATTCTAAAGGCGGATCAATTTGCTTCAAAATGTCCCATTTTAAGTTGACATCTCTTACTAATGCCCGCGTCATCACACAACAGGTTTTGAGGAGACTGCTCTAAAGCAAATAATTCTTAAAGTGTCTGATGCAGGGAACTGGAAAGATGGGGTGATTTCCCCCCAGTTGCCAGAGACCAGTCCCCGTTTTGTGCCCATTGACTACAATCGTTGCTTCTTTCATGGAAACTCACAGCAGACCAGCAGCTAAGATCGCACAGATTGGCTCTAACGCTCCAGGAACCCATGATGATACAGCTCCGCAGTGGTTGTCTCCCAACAGCATCCTTGAGCCAACTCAGAACTCATTATGAAAGAATATTTGTACAGAAAGAATTTTTCTTCACCATTGAGGTCAAATTACATAGGATAATGGAGATCCATGACAGTGATCTCCGCACCCAAAATTATAAGTAGCGGGGGGGGGGGATGTAAAGACACCACATCCACATTTGCTGAGGTTAGAGGCACAGGACCCCCGTGAATGCAGAAAACCGCAAATACAAAAACACTGTGTTTTTACCGGAGAGACACCTATCTAGGAATCTCTGGTCCTACAGTGCAACTCGTGTGGTCAACATCTGCTAGACCTTGCCACAGAATGAGCTGGAGGAGCTACAATGCCTACGGAGTGTTCTCTCAGAATCTCTAGATCCTTCAGTGCGACTTTTGGTTAAAGTTGACCACACCGTTGCATTGAGGACTAGATATCCTAAAGAGAACATATAATAAATCATGAATAATCAAATACCCAAAAGTCAAAGTCGTAAATGTGGAAGGACGAGTGTGCAGATGGGTGATTGATATCACATTTGATGAGTGGGAAGGGAGGAAGGACTAAACACGTTCATGGGCCTTCAAATAATTTCTTAGGGCGACCGTAAGTGAAGGAGGGTTTTCTTGGCAAAGTTGTGTCCAAAGGGGGGTTACCATTGCCTCTGGGCTGAGAGTGTGTGTTGACTTCCTAAGGTCACTCTTGGATTTTCCATGGCTGAGTTGGGGATTGGACGCTATTCTCCCGGATCCTAGGCCAACACCCAAACACTACATCATCAACTAGCTAGACACAGGCTCCCATCTACACTTGTGTTGTATGGGGTATGTTTTTTAAGTTGGAATAGTGTGACTCTACAGAAACCATGGAGTAACTCATACACCATGGACCCAATGTGCAACAGGCACATGATGGGCATTGAGGCAATCCTGATGGCCATCCAGACGCCGCTAGGAGGGTCCAGAATGCAACAGGAGGCCTAATGTGGATCTCGTCCTTGCTGCTATTTAATTATTGCCTTTTTGTAATCCTAAAATCATAGAGTTGGAGGAACACCCAAGGACCATCCAATCTAACCCGTTCTGCCATGCAGGAAAACACTATCCAAGCCTCCCCTGAGACAGATGGCCATCCGCTCTGTCCTCAAGACCTCCAAGAAGGAGACTACAACCACTCTCCAAGGCAGCAGCATATTCCACTGTCAAACAGCCTTACTGTCAGAAACTGCCCTCCTAATGTTTGACTAGAATTCTTTTCTTCCCTGTAACTTGCACCATTGTTCTGTATCCTGGTCCGGGAGCAGCAGAAAACAAGCTTGCTCCCTCCTCAATATGACATCCCTCAAATATTAAACAGGGCTGCAGATCACCTCTTAATCGTCTCTTCTTCGGCTAAACTCCCCAGCTCCTAAGAAGCTTCATAGGGCTTCATGTTTTCAAGACCCTTCACTATTTATCGCGTCCTTTGGGACACCGTTCAGCTTCTCAACATACTTTTGGCGTGTGGGGCCCGAACCTGACACAGGATTATTCCAGGTGGAAGCCGGACCAAGCAGAATAGACTGGAATACGTCGGGCCCTCCTTATATCCATGGATTTTTTATCCACAGATTTAAACAGCAAACCTTGATTTTTCATTGTTATAATAACAGACACATTTTTTGCTATGCCATTAATTCAGTGGGGCTTGAGCACCTGGACTTTGTTATCTGCAGGGGATCCTGGAACCAAACCCCATGGGATAATAAGGGCGCACTGTACTATCATTTGCCTCAATCTAGATACTACTACACTTCCGTTGATGCAACCAAAATTGCATTGGCTTTTCTAGCTGAAGCATCACACTGACAGTCTACCAAGACTCTAGGTCCCTTTCACAAGAAATCCTAGCAACCAGTCAGCTGCCGAGAATTAAACGAGGAATTACTATGGAAATCAAGGGGTCTTCACGTTTCTGATTCTGACTTTGATGCCAATAAGTCTTTGGGGTGTAGGGTTTGACTCAACCACACAATTGACTGAAATATCGCCAACTACCTCTTGGCAAGTGCTGCTTTGCAAAAATTATCACAATAGTCAAGAATTGGAAGTCCAAACCCTGTTCCCAAGTGGGGAAATCTCTCCCAAATAAAGGAGATATTTGTGCAAGGAGAAGGATAAAGAGGATTCAGACTGCCAAGGTAGTGTTGGACTAGGAAGTTGGGAGGCAAGGGATCAAATCTTGCCTTGGCCATGAAAACCCAGTGGGTAACCTGGCAAGGCACACTCGCTCTCATTCTCAGATAATAGCAAGCAAGACCCCCCTCCCAAGAAAGATGCCAAGGAAGCCCACTGATAAGTTGGAAACGACTTCAAGGCACTTGGCTAAAATTGGATGGAACCACATAGAGGGCGCAAAGAGCCCCTGGCCCATGTGCGAATGCCGAGGGAGGGGTGAACAACCTCTGCCTACTCTGAAGTGCCTGTCATCATGTTCAACTTACAGATCAAGCCCAGCGGCTCTGGTCGGCCAGAATCCCTCTTTTGGGAACGGAAGCTGACAATGGGAAATGCCCTCCAGCAGCCAATTCCCAAACTTTCAAAAGCCCAAGCTACTGCCACACGCGAATCAATGCAGCCTGACACCAGTATTTCTTTAACTGCCATGCTCCATCCTATGGAAATCCTGGGATGCCCATTGCTTGCTGTGGCACCAAAGCCATCTCACAAAACTACACACATCTCAGGCTTTCTGTAGCGCGGAGCCACAGTGCTTGAAGCAGCGTCAAACTGCATCCTCACTTCCACAGTGTAGATACAGCCCACGTTCCAGTGTAGGTTTAACTTTGGGTGCGTCCCTGCACAGAGAAATATGGCAGCTTGACCGTGCCATGGCTTCATAGAAATCCTGGGGATGTGCAGTAGTTTCGTGGGACACCAGAACTTTCTAAGAGAGAAGCTAAAATATCATGACACAATTCAAATGCCAGGATCCATAGGATGGAGGTTCAGCTGGTATGAAACTGATTCTAATAATGGGATGTCGTGCGATGTAGACCAGCGTTAAAGAGTGCTCTGCTTAAAATCGAAGGACGGATGCTTTTTCTAATTCCGCAAATCCCGATAATGGCAAGGGTCCCATCTTGTGACCCTATGGACACAGAGAAAGAGGAGTTTCCCCATGTTCTCTGCCTCAGATCAGCCCCTCCTACACAGCCTACCCAGGAGAAAAGCAGACTAGAAATACATAAACACATAAAAATAAAAATAAGTTGGTGTTGTTTGGGGAATCCATGGAGAAGGAGGGGGAACTGATTTTATCAATACAATAAAAACAGATGTTTCGGGTTTATGCTATAGACCAGATATCAACATCGTGGTCATAGTGGGCCTCATCAATTGGACTTTAGGAAAGCTCCTCCTGCCCAATTCTCCTTTCGGTCTCAAAGTTGCCTGCGAGCAACTGATTTAACAGAGTAACAAGGGCATATATGTTTGAATCAACTATGACAGCCACAGCAGAACCCTGATGTATTATGAACCCACATGGGAGGTCAGCTACAGGGCTGAAAAATTCCAGAATGCGTCCACTTGGGCGTTTGGGCTTTGAGATGTGCAGCAGCGGAGGGCAGGGCAGGAGTGGGTAAGCTTCAAAAAGCTGTTCCCCAGCCCTCAGGAGCCACAGGCCAAGCCAGAGACCCAATCCTTCCCGTCTTCCCCCAGCTCCACCATGGGCACAGAAGGCAAGCAGAGGCCAGGCAGCAGCAGGAGGGCCTGGCAGAGAGTGGGTAAAGCTTCAAAAGCCACTCCTCCAGCCCTCGGAAAACAGCAGCCAAGCAAAGCCAGAACCAGCCTTGTCCCTCTTTCCCCAACTCCAGGTCCACCAGGGCACAGAAGGCGCAGAGGCCAGGCGCCAAAAAAGCAGGAGGGCATGGCAAGGAGTGGTAAGCTTCAAAAGGCCACATCTCCAGCCCGCAGGAAGACCACAGCAAAGCCTAGAAGCAAGCCTTCCCCGTCTCCAACTCCACCAGGGCACAGAAGGCGCAGAGTCCAGGCAGGCATCAGGAGGGAGTGGAAAAGAGGGAGCTTCAAAAGCGCATTCTTCCAGCCCTCAGGAAGACCAGCACCAAGCCAGAGCAAAGCCTCCCCTCGTCCTCCAACTCCAGAGACACAGAAGGAGCAGAGCCAGGCAGCAGCTGGAGGGCAGGGCAGGAGTGGTAAGCTTGAAAGCCACTCCTCCAGCCCTCAGAATACGCACATCCAGCCAGAAAGCCTTCCTCCTGGGCAACAGAAGGGCAGAAATAGTCCAAGGGAGAGCAGGAGGCGGGCAGGAAGGGAGCTTCAAAAGCCACTCCTGCAGCCGCTCAGGGAAGACAAGCAGACAAGCCATAAGCGAAGCCTTCCCTCTTCCCCCCTACTCCAGCCAGGTACAGAAGGCAGCAGAGGCCAGACAGCAGCAGGGGGCAGGGCAGGATAGAAGCTTCAAAGCCTTCCTCCAGCCCTGCAGGAAGACCACACAGTGAAACCAGAAAAGCAAGCCTGCCCTCGGACCCAAACGCCACGAGGGGCACAGAAACAAGAATCCAGGCAAGCACAGGAGGGCTATGGCAGAGTGGTAAGCTTGAAAAGCCACTACCTCCACCGCTCAGGAAAGACCACCAGCCAAGCCAGAAGCAAGCCTTCCATCTTCCCCCAACTCCACCCGCACAGAAGGCAGAATGGGCCAGGAAGGGAGCAGTAGCGTGTAAGCAGTAGGAGAGGGAAGCTTCAAGCCACTCCTCCAGCCCTCAGGAAGACCAAACAGCCAAGCCGAAGCAAGCCTCTCCTCTTCCCTCTACTTCCCCCAGGGCACAGAAGGCAGGAGAAGGCGCAGGCAGGCAGTGGGCATGGCAGGAGTGGGTAAGCGTCAAAGCCACTCCCCAGCCCTCAGGAAGACCACAGCCAAGCCAGAAGCAAACCTTCCCCTCTTCCCCCAACTCCATCAGGGCACAGAAGAACAAGAAGTCCAGGCAGCAGCAGGCAGGGCATGGCAGGAGTGGTAAACACTTCAAAAAAGACCACTGCTCCATCCCTCAGGTAAAACCGAGGAGCCAAGCATAAGCAAGCCTTCCCTCTTCCCCCAACTCCATCAAGAGCACAGAAGAACAAGAGGCCAGGCCAGCAGCAGGAGGCATGGCAGGAATGGTAAGCGTCAAAGCCACGCCTCACACCCTCAGGAAGACCCAACCAAGGCAGAACAAGCCTATCCCTCTTTCCCCCCCAACTCCACCAAGGGCACAGAAAAGGCAGCAGAGGGCAGCAGAGCAGGAGGGCACTGGGCAGGAGTGCGGACTTCAAAGGCCACTACCTCCATCCCTCAGGAAAGAACAGGAGGCCAAGCAAGGCACCTTCGCCTCCTTCCCCCAACTCCATCAGAGGCACAGAAGAACAAAGCCAGGCAAGCAGGCAGAGGGCATGGCAGAAATGGTAAGCTTCAAAGCCACTCCTCCAGCCGCAGAAACCAGCACCAAGGCAAGAGCAAGCCTTCCCTCGTTCCCAACTCCACCAGGGGCACAAAGGCAGCAGAGGCCAGGCGCAGGCAGGAGGGTCTGGCAGGAGTGGTAACTTCAAAGCCACTACTCCTGCAGCCCTCAGGAAGACCAGCAGCCAATCCAGAACAAGCCGTCCCACTCCCCCAACCCACCAGGGCAAAGAAAGCAGCAGAGGCCAGTCAGAAGCAAGAAGAATGGCACGGAGGGTAAGCTTTAAAGCCACTCCTCCAGCCCTCAGGAGACCAGCCGCAAGCCAGAGCAAGCCGTCCTCTCCGGAACCTCCACCAGGTCAACGAAGGCAGCAAAGAGGCCAGGCAGCGCAGGAGGGCATGGCAGTAGTGGTACTTTCAAAGCCACTCCTGCAAGCCCTCAGGAAGACCAGCAACAAGCCAGAAGCAAGCCGTCCTCTTTCCCCCAACTTCCACCGGGCACAGAGGCCGCAGAGGCCAGGCAGCATCAGAGGTCATGGCAGGAATGGTAAAGCTTCAAAGCCCTCCTCCACCCTGCAGGAAGACCAAGGAGTCCAAGCCATAAGCGAGCCTTCCTCTTCCGGCTCACTCAACTCCATCAGGGGAACAGAAGAACAAGAGGCCAGGCAGCAGCAGGAGGCAGGGCAGGAATGGTAAGCTTCAAAAGCCACTCATCCAGCCTCAGGAAGACCACAACCAAGGCAGAAAGCAAGCCTTCCCTTCTTTCCCCAACTCCACCAGGGCACAGAAGGCAGCAGATGCAGGCACAGCAGAGGGCATAGCAAGGAGTGGTAAGCTTCAAAAGCCACTCCTGCAGCCCTCAGGGAAGACCAGCAGCCAGCCAGAAGGCAAGCCTTCCCACTATCCCCCAACTCCACAGGGCAAAGAAAGCAGCAGAGCAGTCATAATAAAAAGGCATTGCAGGAGTGTTAATCTTTCAAGCCCTCCTCCAGCCCTCAGGAAAACCAGCAGCCAAGCAGAAGCAAGCCTTCTCTCCCGGAACTTCCCATGGCACAGAAGGACGCAGAGGCCAGTCATCATCCATATGTCATGTCAAGGGATTGGTAAGCTTCAAAATCCACTCCTCCCGCCCTCAGGCAGACCAGCAATCCAGCAGAAGCAAACCTTCCCAACGTCCCCCACTCCATCAGGGCACAGAAGAACAAGAGGCCAGGCAGCAGCAGGTGGCATGGCAGGAATGGTAAGCTTCAAAAGCCCCTCCTCCGCCGTCAGGAAGACCACACCAAGGCAGAAGCAAGCCTTCCCTCTTTTCCCAACTCTCCACCAGGGGCACAGAAGGCAGCAAGGCCAGGCAAGCAGCAGAGGGCATGGCAGGAGTGGGAACTTCAAAAGCCACTCCTGCAGCCCTCAGGAAGACCACAGCCAAAGCAGAATCAAGCCTTCCCACTTCCCCCAACTTCCACAGGGGAAAAGAAAGCAGCAGAAGCCAGTCAGAATCAATAAGGCATGGCCAGGAGGGGGGAACCTTTAAAGGCACTCTCTAGCCCTAAGAAGACCCAGCAGCCAGCCAGAAGCAAGCCTTCCTCGTTTCACGGAACTCACCAGGGGCAACAGAGGCAGCAGAGGCCAGGCAGCAGCAGGGGGCATGGCAGGTAGGGGACGTTTCAAAGCCACTCCTGCAGCCCTCAGAGACCGCACCAAGCCAGAAGCAACGCCTGTCCCTCTTCGCCCAACTCCACGAAGGGGCACAGAAGGCGCAGAGCCAGGCAGAAGCAGGAGGGCATGCAGGATGTAAGCTTCAAAGCCACTCCGCCAGCCCTCAGGAGACCAGGACCAAGCATAAGCAACCTTCCCTCTTTTTTTCCCTCAACACATCATCAGGGGCACAAGAAAAGAACAAAGGCCCAGGCAGTCAGAGGAGGGCATGGCAGGAATGGTAAGGTTTCAAAAAAACCACGTCCTCCAGCCCGCAGGAAACCAGCAACCAAGGCAGAACAGCCTTCCCCTTCTTTTTCCCCAACTCCACCAGGGGCACAGAAGGCAGCAGAGGCTCAGGCAGCAGCAGGAGGGCATGGCAGAGTGGGAAGCTTCAAAAAGCCACTCCTCCAGCCCTCGGAAGACCAGAGACAGCCATAAGCAAGCCTCCCTCTTCCCTCCCCCAATCCGCAGAGGCCACAAAGGAACAAGAGGGCCCAGGGCAGCAGCAGAGGGGCATGCAGGAAATGTAAGCTTCAAAAGCCACTCCTCCAGCCAGCAAGGAAGCCGCAAAACAAGGCGAAAGCAGCCGTCGCCTCTTTCCCCAACTCCACCCAGCCAGGGGCACAGAAGGCAGCAGAGGCCCAGGCAGGCAGCAGGAGGGCAGGGAAGAGTGGTAAGCGGCAAAGCAACTCCTGCAGCCCTCAGGAAGACACAGCCAAGCCAGAAGCAAGCCTTCCCATCCCCCAACGCCACAGGGCAAAGAAAGCAGCAGAGCCAGCAAAGGACAGAAAGAAGGCATGGGCAGAGGGGTAAGCTTTAAAGGCCACTCTCCAGCCCGCAGGAAGACCAGAAGCCAGCCAGAAAGCAAGCTTCCTCCTCCCCTCCCGTAACTCCAACCAGGGGCAACAGAAGGCAGCAGAGGCCAGGCAGCACAGAGGGGCATGGAGGAGTGGGACGTTTTCAAAAGCCACTCCTGGCAGCCCTCAGGAAGACCACAACCAGCCAAAGCAAGCCTTCCCCCTCTTCCCCCAACTCCACCAGGGCACAGAAGGCAGCAGAGGCCAGGCAGCAGCAGGAGGGCATGGCAGGAAAGGGTACGCTTCAAAAGCCACTCCTTCCAGCCCTCATGAAGACAGTGAGCCAAGCAATAAGCAAGCCCCTTCCCGCTCCATCAACTCCATTCAGGGGCAACAGAAGAACAGAGCAGGCAAGCACAGGAGGGCAATGGCAGGAATGGTAAGCTTGCAAAAGCCAGCTCCTCCAGGCCCTCAGGAAGACCGAGCAACCAAGGCAGAAGCAGCCTTCCTCTTTCCCCAACTCCACCAGGGGCACAGAGGCACAGAGGCCAGGCAGCAGCAGGAGGGCATGGCAGAGTGGTAAGCTTCAAAAGCCACTCCTGCAGCCCTCCGAAGACCACAAGCCAAGCCAGAACAAGCCCTTCTCCAACTTCGGTCCCCCACGCCACCAGGGGCAAGAAAGCAGAAAGCCAGTCAGAAGAAAGAATGCCATGTCAGGAGGGGTAAGCTTAGGCCACTCCTCCAGCCCTCAGGAGACCAGCAAGCCAGCCCAGAAGCAAGCTTCCCTCTTCCCGAACTCCACCAGGGGCACAGAAGGCATGCAGAGGCCATCCAGCAGCATGAGGGCAGGGCAGGAGTGGTAAGCTTCAAAAGCCACTCTCAAGCCCTCAGGAGACCAGCGCCAAGCCAGAAGCAAACCTTCCCTCTTCCCCCACTCCATCAGGGCACAGAAGACAAGAGGCCAGCAGCACGGAGGGCATGGGCATGAATGTAAGCTTCAAACCACTCCCTCCAGCCGTCAGGAACCAAGCACCAAGGCAGACAAGCTTCCCTCTTTTCGCCCAACTCCACCAGGGGGCACAGAAGCAGCGAGGCCGGCAGGCATCCAGGAGGGCATGGCAAGGAGTGGTAAGCTTCAAAAGCCAATCCTGCAGACCTCAGGAAGACCAGCAGCCAAGCCATAAGCAAGCCCTTCCAACTTCCCCCCCAACTCCACCATGGCAAAGAAGAAGCATAGGCCAAGTCGAGAAGCAAGAAAGGCATTGGCAGGATGGGTAAGCTTAAAGGCCACTCTCTAGCCCTAAGGAAGACACACAGCCAAGCCAGAAGCAAGCCTTCCCTCTTCCCCGGAACTCCACAGGGCACAGAAGGCAGCAGAGGCCAGGCAAAGGCAGCAGGAGTGCAAGGCAGGAGGGGAACGGTTCAAAAGCCCTCCTGCAACCTCAGGAAGACCAGCCAGCCAGCAGAGCAAGCCTTCCCTCTTACCCAACTCCACCAGGGGCACAGAAGGCAGCAGAGGCCAGCGCAGCATGAGGCATGGCAGGAAGGTAAGCTTCAAAAGCCACTCCTCCAGCCCGCAGGAGGACCAAGGTCCAAGCATAAGCAAGCCGTCACTCTTCCCCTCAAGCCTCCGATAGGCACAGAAAGAACAGAGGCCAAGCAGCAGCAGGAGGCATGGCAGGAATGGTAAGTTTCAAAAGCCACTCATCCAGCCCTCAGAAGACCACAGCAACCAAGGCAGAAGCAAGCCGATCCCTCTTTCCCCACTCACCAGGGCACAGAAGGCAGCAGAGGCCAGGCAGCAGCAGGAAGGGCTGAAAGGAGTGGTAACGCTTCAAAAGCCACTCCTGCCAGCCCTCAGGAAGACCAGCAGCCAAGCAGAGGAAAGCCTTCCCACTTCCCCCAACTCCCAGCAGGGCAAAGAAGCAGCAGAGGCCAGCAGAAGCAAGAAGGGGCATGGCAGGAGGGGTAAGCTTTAAGGCCCACTCCTCCAGCCCCTCAGAGACCAGCAGCCAAGCCATAGCAAGGCCTCCCACGTCCCCCAACTCCACCAGGGGCAGAGAAAGCAACAGAGAGGCCAGTCTAAGCAAGAAGGCATGCAGGAGGGTAAGCTTAAAGCCACTCCTCAGCCCTCAGGGGATAAGACCAGCAGCCAAGCCAGAGCAAAGATTGTCCCTCTTCCAGAAACCTTCCACCAGGGCACAAAGGCCCAGAGCGAGGCACAGCAAGGAGGGCATGGCAGGAGTGGTACGGTTCAAAGCCACTCCTGCAGCCTCAGAATAACCAGCAGCCAACCAGAGCAAGCCTTCCCCTTCCCCCCCAAGCTCCACCAGGGGAACAGAAGGCAGCAGAGGCCAGGCACAGCAGGAGGAAGGGCAGGAGTGGTACTTCAAAACCAGTCCTACAGCCCTCAGGAACCAGCAGCGAAACCAAAGCAAGCCTCCTCTTTCACCCAACCTCTCCCACCAGTGGGCACAGAAGAAACAAGAGGCCGCCAAGCAGCAGGAGACATGGCAGGAGTGGTAAACTGCAAAAGCCACTCTCCAGCCCTCAAGAAGACCAGCAGCCAAGCCAGAAGCAAGCTTCCCACTTCCCCTAACTCCAGCGCAGGGGCAAAGAAGCCCAGAGGCCAGCAGAAGAAGAAGGCAATGGCAGGCGGGGTAGCTTTAAAGCCGTCCTCAGCCCTTAGGAAAACCAAAAGCCAAGCCAAAGCAAACTTTCCCTCTCCCCCAACTCTACCAGCGACCCGGGCAAACAGAAGGCAGCAGAGGCCAGGCACAGCAGGAGGACGTGGAGGAAAGTGGTAAAACTTTAAAGCCACTCCTCCAGCCCTCAGGAAAGACCAGCAGCCAAGCCAGAAGCAGCGTCGGTCCTTCCCCAACTCCACCATGGGCCAGAAGCAGCAAGAGGGCAGGGAGCAGCAGGAGGACGGCGTGGCAGGAGAAGGATGCCATAATGCCGGCCAAACTTGTGCCACTCGGAACGGTTGGGGTGGGGGACATTTTCCCCCATTTTTTTGTTTGGGGCCAGGAATCCCCCGGTTCCACCGCAGGCCTTAAAATTGTCCAATCCAGGGCGAGCTGCCTGTGCCGGTGTCAAGGACGGGATGCACATCTTCACTAATGGGGAGTACGGGGGGACCACTAGCACCACAACCCCGGTCGGGACTGAACGCTGGGGTTCACTATCAGAGTCCCAGCATGTGCTTTGAGCGCTGGGCCTGGATTCAAACCACGGGCTTAACACAAAGAAGAATGTGAAAACGAGAGGAGGAAGTAGTGTAAGGAAGGAAGGAAGAGAGACTATATCTCCCGAAGCCCTGCCCACCATGCCCTTACATCCTGCCCTGCTGGTCAGTTGGCTGGCGCCCAGCCAACGACCAGTCATGGCAGTATGGAAGGGCATGGTGGGCAGGGGCTGCTGGGAGATATGTTCGCCATCTTCCATTCCTTCTTCACTCCTTCTCCTCTTCGTTCTTCCTTCGGTGGTTAAGCCGGGGGTTTTTTGATCCAGCCAGCGCTCAAAGCACCTGGCTGGACTCTGAGATTGAACCCATAGTTCATTCCAGACCTGGGGTTGGGTGCTAGTGGTCCCCCCTCTTCCCCATTAGTGCAGAGCTTCATCCAGTCACTTGAACCCGGCACAGGCAGCTCGACCGGGATGGGACATTTTAAGCCGGGGGGAACCGTGGGATTATCGGCCCAAAATGGGGATGTTCCACACCAACGTCCGAAGTGGCACAGCGTTGGAAAGGCAATTAGGGCATCCTTCTCCTCCACCCGTCCTGCTGCTCCTTCGCCTCTGGCTGCTGCCTCTGTGCCCATGGTGGAGTTGGGGGAAGGGAAGAAGGATTGCTTCTGGCTTGGCTGCTGTCCTTCCTGAGGGCTGGAGGAGTGGCTTTTTAAAGTTTACCACTCCTGCAACTCCTCCTGCGGTGCTGGCTCTGCTGCCTTCGGTGCCCCGGGTAGAGTTTGGGGGAAGAGGGAAAGTTTGCTTTGGCTTGCTTTCTGGTTTTCCTAAGGGCTGCAGACTGCTTTAAAGCTTACGAAACGCCTGCCATGCCTTCTTGCTTCTGCCTGCCTCTGCGGCTTTCTTTGCCCTGGTTGGAGTTAGGGAATTGGAAGGATTGCGTCTGGCTTTGGCGCTGGTCTTCTTGGAGGGCTGGAGGAGTGGCTTGTGAAGTTTACCACTCTGCCATGTCAGCCTGCCTGCTGCATGGCCCTTGTCCTTCTGTGCCCCTTGGTGGAGTTGGGGGAAGAGGAAAAGGCTGGCTTCTGGTTTCCGCTGCTGGTCTTCCTGAGGCGGAGGAATGGCTTTGTGAAGCTTACCACGCCTGCCCATGTCCCTCCTGCTGCTGCCTGGCCTCGCGTTCCCTTCTGTGCCCTGGTGGAGTTTTGGGGGAAGAGGGAAGGCTTGCTTCGGCTTGGCTGCGGGTCTTCCTGAGGCTGCAAGGAGTGGCTTTTGAAACGTACCCTCCGCCATGCCATCCTGCTGCTGCCCTCGCCGCTGCTGCATTCTGTGGCCCCTGGGGAGTTCTGGAAAGGGAATGCTGCTTCTGGCTGGCTCTGGTCTTCCCTGAGGGCTGAGGAGGTGGCCCCTTTAAAGGCTTACCCCCCCTGCCATGCTTCTTGGCTTCTGACTGGCCGCTCTGCTTTCTTTGCCCCTGGTGGATTTGGGGGGAATGGGAAGGCTTGCTTGTTACTGGGCTTGCTGCTGGTCTGCTGAGGGCTGGAGGAGTGGCCTTTAAAGCTTACCCCTCTGCCAGCCTTCGTAGCTTCGACTGGCCTCGTGCTGCTTTCTTTGCCCTTTTGCGGAAGTTGGGGAAGTGGGGAAGGCTTCCTTCGGGCTTGGCTGCTGGTCTTCCTGAGGGCGTGCAGGAAGGGCTTTTGAAGCTTACCACTCCTGTCATGCCCTCCTCTGATCGTCCTGGCCTCTGCTGCCTTCTGTGCCCCTGGTGGAGTTGGGGAAAGAGGGAAGGCTGCTTCTGCCTTGGTGCTGGTCTTCCTGAGGGCTGGAGAGTGGCTTTTGAACTTACCATTCCTGGCCATGGCCCTCCTGCTGCTGCCTGGGCCTCTTGTTCTTCTGTGCCCCTGATGGAGTTGAGGGAGAGGAGGCTTCTTATGGCTGGGCTCCTGGTCTTCCTGAGGGGCTGGAGGAGTTGCTTTTGAAGCTTACCAATTCCTGCCATGCCCGCCTCTGCTGCCTTGCCGCTGCTGCCTTCTGTGCCCTGGGGGAGTTGGGGGAAGAAGGGAAGGCTTGCTTCTTGGCTTGGCTGCTGGTCTTCCTGAGGGCTGCAGGAGTGGCTTTTTGAAACTACCACTCCTGCCATCCCTCCGGATGCTGCCTGGCCTCTGCTGCTCTGTGCCCCTGGGGGAGTTCCGGGAATGGAAGGCTGCTTCTGGCTTGGCTGCTGGTCGTCCTTAGGGCTGGAGAGTGGCCTTTTAAAGCTTACCCCTCCTGCAATGCCTTCTTGCTTCTGACGGCCTCTGCTGCTTTCTTGCCCGTAGTTGGGGAAGTGGGAAGGCTTGCTTCTGGCTTGGCTCTGGTCTTCCGAGGGCTGCAGGAGTGGCTTTTGAACTTACCACTCTCCTGCCATGCCCTCCCTGCTGCTGCCCTGGCCTCTGCTGCCCTTCTGTGCGCCGTGGTGGATAGTGGGGAAAGAGGGAAGGCTTGCTTCGCCTTTGGGTTGCTGGTCTTCCTGACGGCTGGAGGAGTGGCTTTTGAAGCTTAACATTCCTGCCATGCCCCCTGCTGCTGCCTGGCCTCTTGTTCTTCTGTGCACCGGATGGAGTTGGGGGAAGAGGAAGGTGTTGCGTTCTGGCTTGGCTGCTGGTCTTCCTGAAGGGCTGTAGGTGGCTTTTGAAGCCTTACCACTCCTGCCATGCCCTCCGGCTGCTGCCTGGCCTCTGCTGCTTCTGGCCCCTGGTGGAGTTCCGGGAAGAGGAAGGCTGCTTCTGGCGTTGGACGGCTGGTCTTTCCGGAGGCTGGGAGGAGTGGCCTTTTAAAGCTTACCCCCTCCTGCAATGCCGTCTTTCTTCTGACTGCCTCTGCGCTTTCTGCCCCGGTGGAGTTGGGGGAAGTGGGGAAGGCTTTGCCTCTGGCTTGGCGGCTGGTCTTCCTGAGGGCTGCAGGAGTGCTTTTGAAGCTAAACATCCTGCCCATGCCCTCCTGCTGATGCCTGGCCTCTGCGCCTTCGTGGCCCCTGGTGGAGTTGGGGAAAGAGGGGGCTTGCTTCTGCCTTGGTGTGCTGGTCTTCCGAGGGCTTGAGGAGTGGCGTTTGAAGTTACCATTCCTGCCATGCCCTCCTGCTGTCTGCCTGGCCTCTTGTCTTTCTGTGCCCCTGATGGAGTGGAGGGAAGAGGGAAGGATTGCTTATGGCTTGGCTCCTGGTCTTCCTGAGGGCTGGAGGAGTGGCTTTTTTGAAGCTTACACATTCCTGCCATGCCCTCTGCTGCTGCCTGGCCTTGCTGCCTTCTGTGCCCCTGGGTGGAGTTGGGGGAAGAGAGGAAAGGCTTGCTTTCTGGCTTGGTTCTGGTCTTCCTGAGGGCTGCAGGAGTGGCTTTTGAAACGTACCACCCGGCCAGCCTCCTCTGAGGCCTGGCCTCTGCGGCCTTCTGTGCCCCCTGGTGGAGTTCCGGGAAGAGGAAGAGCCTTCTTCTGGCTTGGCTCGTGGTCTTCCTGATGGCTGGAGGAGTGGGCTTTAAAGATTACCCCTCCTGCATGGCCTTCGTGCTTCTGACGGCCTCTGCTGCTTCTTTTGCCCTGTGGAGTTGGGGGAAGTGGGAAGGCTTGCTTCTGGCTTGCTGCGGGTCTTCCTGAGGGCTGCAAGGAGTGGCTTTTGAAGCTTACCCTCTGCCAGGCCCTCCTGCTGCTGCCTGGCTCGGCTGCCTTCTGTGCCCTGGTGATTGGGAAGAAGGGAAGCTTGCTCCTGCCTTGGTGCTGGTCTTCCGGAGGGCTGGAGGAGTGAGCCCTTTTGAACGCTACCATTCCGGCCATGCACTCCTGCTGCTGCCTGGCCTCTTTTCTTCTGTGCCTCTGATGAGTTGGGGGAAGAGGAAGGCTTGCTTAGGGCGTGGCTCCTGGGCTTCCGGAGGGCTGGAGAATTGGCTTTTGAAGGCTTCCCAACTCTGCCATGCCCTCCTGATCGGCCTGGCCTCTGCTGCCTTCTGGCCCCGGGTGAGGTTGTGGAAAGAGGGAAGGCGGGCTCGGCCTTGGGTGCTGTCTTCCTGAGGGATGGAGGAGTGCTTTTGAAACTACCATTCCTGCCTTGCCCGCTGCTGCGCCTGGCCTCGTGTGCTTCTGTCCCTGGATGGAGTTTGAGGGAAGGGAAGCTTGCTTTGGCTTGGCTCTGGCTTCCTGAGGGCTGGAGAGTGGCTTTTGTGAAGGGCTTACCATTCCTGCCAATGCCCTCCTGGCGCTTGACTGGCCTCGCTGCGTCTGTGCCCTGGTGAGTTGGGGGAAGAGGGAAGGCTTGCGTCTGGGCTTGGCGCTGGTCTTCCTGAGGGATGCATGAGTGGCTTTTGAAACGTACCACTCCTGACAGGGCCATCCTGCTGCGGTCCTGCCTCTGCGCCTTCTGTGGGGCCCTGGGGAGAGTTCCGGAAAGGGAAGGCTGGCTTCTGGCTTGGCTTCTGGTCTGCCTTAGGGCTAGAGAGTGGCCATTTAAAGCTTACCCCTCCTGCCATGCCCTCTTGCTTCTGACTGGCCTCTGCTGCTTCTTTGCCACTGGTGGAGTTGGGGGAAGTGGGAAGGCTGCTTCTGGGCTTGGCTTGCTGGTCTTCCTGAGGGCTGAAGGAGTGGCTTTTGAAGCTTACCACTCCTGCCATGCCCTCATGCTGCTGCCTGCCTCGGCTGCCCCATTCTGTGGCCCTGGTGGAGTTTGGGGAAAGAGGGAAGGCTTGCTTCTGCTTTGGTTTTTGCTGGTCTCTGGACGGATGAGAGTGGCTTTTTGAAGCGTACAATTCCTGCCATGCCCTCCTGCTGCGGCCTGGCCTCTTGTTCTTCTGTGCCCCCTGATGTAGTGGGGGAAGAGGAAGGTTGCTTCTGGCTTGCTGCTGGTCTTTCCTGAGGCTGGAGGAGTGGCTTTTGAAGCGTACACTCCTGCCTGCCCTCCTCTGCTTCCTGCCTCTGCGGCCTTCTGTGCCGCCTGGTGGAGTTTCCGGGAAGAGGGAGGCGTGCTTCTGGCTTGGCTGCTGGTCTTCCAGGAGGGCTGGAGGAAGTGGCGTTAAAGCTTACCCCTCCTGCCATGCCTTCTTTTCGTCTGACTGGCCTCTGCTGCTTTCTTTACCCCTGGTGGAGTTGGGGAAGTGGGAAGGCTTGCTTCTGGCTTGGTCTGCTGGTCTCCTGAGGCTGAAGAGTGGCTTTTGAATGCGTTACCACTCCTGCCATGCCCTCCGCTGCTAGCCTGGCCCTCTCTGCCTTACTGGCCCTGGTGGAGTTGGGGAAAGAGGGAAGGCTGCGTCTGCCTTGGTTGCGGTCGTCCTGAGGCTTGGAGGAGTGGCTTTTGAAGCTTACCATTCCTGCCATGCCCTCCTGCTGCTGCCTGCCCTCTAGTTTCTTCTGTGCCCCCCCCCCACGCTATGGAGTTGAGGAAGAGGGAAGGCTTGCGTATGGCTTGGCTTCCTGTCTTCCTGGAGGGCGGGAGGGTGGCTTTTGAAGCTACATTCCGGCCATGCCGCTACTGCTGCTGCCCTGGCCTCTGCTGCCTCTGTGCCCCTGGTGGAGTGTGGGGAGAGGGAGGCTTGGCTTCTGGCTGTTGCTGGCGCCTGAGGGCTGCAGAGTGGCTTTTTGAAACGTACCACTCCTGCCATGCCTCCTGCCTGCGGCCTGGCCTCTGCTGCCTTCTGTGCCCCTGGTGGAAGTTCCGGAAGAGGAAGGCTTGCTTCTGGCTTGGCGCTGGTCTTCCTGAGGGCTGGAGGGAGTGGTCCTTTAAAGCTTACCCCTCCTGCCATGCTTATGCTTCTGACTGGCCTCGGCTGCTTTCTTTGGCCCCTGGTGGGTTGGGGGAAGTGGGAAAAGGCCTTTCTTCTGGCTTGGCTTCTGTGTCTTCCTCCTTAGGTCCTGCAGGAGTGCTTTTGAAGCTTAACCACTCCTGCCATGCCCTCCGGCTGCTGCCTGGCCTCTGCTGCCTTATGTGCCCTGGGGGAGTTGGGCAAGAGGGAAGGCTTGCTTGCTCCTTGGTTGGCGGGTCTCTGAGGGCTGGGAGGAGATGGCTATTTGCAGCTTACCATTCCTGCCATGCCCTCCTGCTGCTGCCTGGCATCTTGG
>NC_056522.1:31884845-31895566 GCF_019175285.1 Sceloporus undulatus | reverse complement strand
CATGGGATTTGGCAGTCTCTCGTTCATAGGGTTGTCATAAAACAAAGTTGACTTGATGGATCAAGGAAGCAGGGAAGGCTTGTGTGCCTTTAAGTCATTTCTGACTTATGGCTACTCTAGGGTTACCCTATCATGGGGTTTTCCTGGCAAGATTTGTTCAGAGGAGGTTTGCCATTGCCTTCCCCTGAGGTTGAGAGAGTGTGACATGCCCAAGGTCACCCAATGGGTTTTTATGCTCAAGTGGGGAATCAAACCCGAATCTTCAGCGTCGTAGTCCAGCAATCAAACCACTATGCTATGCTGGTTCTAATTACAGTTTCATTATATTTTTACCTTATTACAATTACATCATATAATATAACTGTCAATAAAATGAAAAGCAGTTAAAAGCATAACCCTTTGAAAGGGAGAATAAATATAAAGAACACAGCACATGAAAAACTTTTTCCTCCTGAAGAGTCAGCCTCTCAAAGCCCAACTGAAACAATGTTTTCATCTGCCTACAAAGGATAGCAAGATGGATGCCATGCTAACCAGTTGTGTCACTACGGTTCATCACCCGGTGTGGTAGCTCATGGTGTCACCTCTGCATTGACTTCCTCGCTTAGCACAACATGTAGAATCTTGAGTAATGGTTTTTGTACTATTGTTACTCATTTATCATAATTCCTATATATCGCTGAATGTCATGGTAATAGCTGTGACATAAAACAACTAGCAAAATTAGAAGTATACCTTTAAATTACAATATCATATGCACAACCTCAATGCATTTACATATGTATAGTTTCATGTGGTTGATGTGAAAATTGGGTAAAAGGTGATGTTTTTAAAGAAAATTTAAAAGAATTAATTGTTTAATTTAACTCCTGTGACTCTCCTCCTCCTCCTCCTCCTCCTCCTCCTTTTCCTCTCCTCTTCTCATCTGATGTGCTTTTACATTGCTTTCCATCCATTTGCTGTTTTAATTATGACTGGCTTAATTGTGTTTTAACATGACCACTTACTGTGTTTTCGGTGTATCTGACTCTTAATGATGCCATGAATGTGAGAGTTGGAGAGAAAGGTGGGGTATAAATCAAATCAAATAAATTTGATTTATGCGGAGTATAAACTTGGGTTTTAAAACAGATTAGATCAAGCCAGCACATGCATCTACATAAAGTTTTTGTCGAGGTGGCAAAATCTGTGCCAGTGTTGTAACACCAGAGACCGATGATGGATCTGTTTCCACGGGGGCAGTAAATCCATGTTCAGTTTTATTGCTCAGCAGACCAGTGTCTTCTACTACTCCAACATCTTCAAAGAAAAATAAATGAACCAGAAGTGAATGTCTGGCCACTTCCAGTTTGTTTGTTTGTTAGTTTGGAATTAAGATACATTTGTACTTCTAACAAAGGGCATGAGAGTAAAAAAGGTGGCACTGTAAAAAATGGTCAACTCCTGCTTTAGACATACTGTATCACATAGGTCATTATAACTGATAGTGCTTCCATTGATGAGGAGACCTGAAGGAAATCTGCAAATCTGGCTATATTGTTGGAGAAGAATGAAAGAAAACAAAATCCCATGTGCTCTGTGATGCTCCAAAAACTTTTGTGTCTTAGGAAGTCTGACATGATTTTGAAACTTAAAACTTTAGCACCAGGGAGTTTGAATGAAGAACTGGAGATACAATGTTTAATATAAAAATTCTAGAATAGATAGTTATTGATTATACAGCTTTTTACATCTATTGTATCAGCTAGATAAAACAAAGCTGGGTAACTGTGGGGATAGAGTGCATCATATTTCTTCTCATGGGTTCACTTTAATGAGGCCATCTCAAAAAATCCATAAATATGAACCCATTCATAGACCTATTTCCTTCCTTCTAATGGTAAGAATGTCCCCCCTTTGATTGAGAGTACAGACTGCAATTCCAGAAATTTCTGATAATTGGTATGCATATATTTATATGTATAATAAAACTAACTGTTAAGAATTTATGTTTTAATAGGTGGTTTGTGTGTTGTCTCAGTATAGTAAATGTGTTTTTGTCTATTTTATTATAGCCCCAGAAAACCAACTGGTGATAAGGCAGAAACATGTTGGACTTTTTAAGAAATACAGTCCGCCCTTCTTATACATGGATTTTTTATACACGGATTCAAGCATCCACGGTTTGAAAATGTTCAAAAAAAGTATAAATTTCAAATATCAAACTTTGATTTCCCATTTTTTTAAAGGACAACATTTTGCTATTTCATTATATTTAATGGGACTTGAGCATCCATGGATTTTGTTATCCAAGAGGGATCTCGGAACCAAACCCCAGCATATAACAAAGGCCACTGTAAAAGCTTTTGGAACATCACACAGCATGTGGGGCTTTGTCTCCTTTCTCTTTTGTCATCCACTGTGAATATGTGCTTTGCAGTTTTTTATTCTGCTCATATTCTGTACAAGAGAAATTTAAACTCTTGTATAAAAAGTAAACTACAGTGGGCCCTTGATATCCATTGGGGTTTGGTTCCAGGACACTCCCCCCTCCCATTATATACAATGGTGTATATATCATGTTTCCCTTTAGGAATTTTGGTGTGTGTATGAAGTTGTGGATAAAGACTCTGTGGATAAGGATTGCCAACTGGCTTTCAGCTGGATTTAACTGGGTAAACCCAATTATCAAGGCTTCATGAAATGTCATTCTAGAAGAGGTGCATATATCACAGGGAAGAAACCATACATTTTCAATTTCCTCAACAGCAGAAATACATAAATGTGGATCTAGAGGAATCGAGAAGAATTTTTCTGCAACCCTTGGAGACTTATCTGGAATAGCAAAGCTAAAAGGGGCTTTCAGAAGGAAAAAGAAGTCAAGTGATACAAGTTGTTTCTGTAGCTCATGAGATGTTTTTATGAAATGGAAAGATGGCAAGAATAATGACTTCCAGACTGAGTCCATCTCCTGGCAAATCTAAAACTCACAAATAATGTTTTTAATATGTTTATGCACCTGATCCAGGTTCCAGGTTTGTTTGTTGTTGTTTTTTGCAGATTTAGAAAATCAATACCAAATGTCTTGATTTTGATGAGGTATTCAACTATTCTGCTGTTTATTCTTGGCCTGTTTCCATTTACATTTTTGTGGAGCTGGTATTTCCCCTTCTTGTCAATTTAAACTAGTAAGGAAAATAAGCACATCTCAACAGGAATGGATCCCATTTGTGCTTTAATATTTGGTAGGCCTACACTTAGCAGAACTCGGGAAAAAATATATCTAGCATTGCAAGCTCCTTTGTCTCGGGAAAGTTCCAACTGTTGGACCTGTCAGTTAGCTGGAGAAGCATTTCTCCAGCATACATCTCAGAAGAACAAGGAACAACCAAGATACCTTCTTTGCTTTCTGCCAAGCCAGAATTGTTTCTGAGGACTTAACAAAACTATTATTGTTGCAGACAGTTTCATAACCTACTTTATCTTAATTTCTCAGCTGTTAAGTGTCCACTTATGGCAAGCTGTAAAGATAACCATACTCAATATAAATATAAAGAGAGAAAGAGCTATTCCCTGCTGTAAGCCATGCCATTAGTCTTTAAGCATTCAGTTTGACTGTATCTGAATAACAATGGCAACAAGAAGTATCTCTCTTCAGGCATTCATAATAAACATGTGAGGAAGGGGATTTGTTAGCCATCTGCCTTTGCTCACATGACACATTAATAATGTATCCCTAAATAGTGCTCCTCTCATCAACATATAATAAGATTTTCACTCTATATGAAAATCATAAGAATGGAAAATATGTAGGTGGTGATACTGTGTCATTAAAATTAAAAGGAAGGGGAGTAAGAAGTCTGTCTGTCTTAAAGTCCTTATAGTAGGGATAAGCTAAGAAAAGAGGACTACACTCCAGTACAATTATTAGCATTTCATACATTCTGTTTATAATCCTGCAAAGTTCTAACTCTGTGAGAGTATCATAAATTGCAGAGGAAAATTTCTTAGATGCCTCAGAAAAGTTGTCACATATGTAAATGCCAAACACTGATCTATTGGACTTGTAACTTGCCTAGACCTATCCTTGTCCTTCACAAGGTTGTTGTATGGATCTGCTCATGTTTTTGGTCAGAGACCCACATATGTATGCTAATTAGTAGCATCTGCTTTGGATATTGAACTTGTTTTTCTATGCTTTCCTCTTTGAAGATTTTGCCAGATGTGCTAAAATTATCAAATGATATTGCTAGAAGTAGTACCTTTCTGTTGTCCCAGGAAAAAAAAAATCAGAAGAAACCATAATGTTAACTTACTATCTTTGCTTCTCATGTGGTGAGTCTACAGTGGCCAGAATATTCTGGGCTGACCCTAGGGTATTCTGTCCTGAAGCTGCCTTGAATTCCTCCTGCTACCTTTGTATTCCAGAGCAATGTCAAGTGGCTGTTTACCAGCACCCTGCTGTGGTACTGATGGCATGAGTCACACCCTTTGAAGCCAGAAAAAGGATGCCCAGCATTGATCACATGGTTTTGCAACTCATTGTGGCACCAACAGGAGTGACCCTTGGTGGCAGCTGGAGCAAGTTGTGAGTTTTTAAAAAGCAGATTAAGGGAGGGGTGCTGTACCTTCCCATGTGTAGACAGTCTACATTGAATTGGGCCTTTGGACCTGCCTCATGTGGACAGGGTGACTAAAGGGCAGGGAAACCAATGCAAATGGCCTGCCCATAGCAGGGACGTAGCCAGGATTTTAGGAAGGGGGGGGGGGGGCCAGGCTAAGTGTCCCCCTTTTAATAGGGGGGTGGGGGGGGGGGGGGGGCGGCAGCCCCCCCCTTTCTTTTTTTAAAGGGAGGGGGGGGCCCGGCCCTAAACCCCCCCCCCCTTGGCTACATCCCTGCCCATAGACACTTTTATGGAGCAATCCTATGGTCTCTCGGGTCAAAGGAAAAATCAGCTCAGCTCTCTAAAGTCAGTGAAAATGCTCCAACTTTAGAAATAAAAATCTGATGTTGAATCCCCCTTTCTCCCCACTCAGAAAAGATTAAGACATATCAAAGAGAGGGTGAAAGGGGAAGATTGAACAAGTAGAATAAGGGTACTGAGAGAAGGCTTTTGATTTGAAGAATCGAAAGACCTCCCATTCCACAACCAGGGGAAACTTGATGGCTATCCTTGATCAAGCAATGGGAAGGAACTCTTTCTTTACTTTCTCTAGCTAACAGGAACTTGGAAAGACCTTAGGTATGTTGGAGAATCCAAGTTCAACAATGGTATTGTTTTGTCCAGTGGTTCTCAAACTTTTTACTGTCACACATTTTGCTGTTACACCCACCCCACTGCACTTGACATAATATATGAATAAATTATTTTGTTTTTTTAGTCTACATTCTTTTATTCATACATTCATGTACATTCATATTTGAACAATTTGGAATAAAATAGCTCTCCTCATCCTCTTCCACCGCTGCCACCCTCAGGTAGAGGCTCCAAGTGCCCTCCTTGCCTTTCTCTTCCCTCCAGGACAGAAAGGTCTGGGAAGTGGTGTTAAGTTGGGAGGAGAAGGAGAAGGAGGAGAAAGAGGAGTAAGGATCAGGGCCTCATGCCCCACTTGAGCTCCCACACACCCCTGGGGGTTCTACCCGACAATTTAAGAACTACTGGTCTTGTCCATTCTTCCTTTCCTTCTAAAGGAATTTTCTCAGAAGCCCTGTTCAGATGCTACAAGTACAGAAACACTTAATATGAGAAGAGTTAGCTTGTGGTAGCTCTACTGTCATTCTCCTTAGGTGGAGATTGACAATTGGAAAAAATGGAGGCTGTCCCTGTGATCAGGAACACTGAAAAACTGAGCTTCTGGATTGCCTGGGGAGTGACAATAGAGGGAACTGTGGTAGCATGATCCCTTCATCTACATTCATTTTAATCCCTGTTTGATTATCTGCTTGGACTTTAATTTGAAAGTGAAATCTCACCCCCATCTCCCTGACTTTGCTAATAAAAACTTGATATAAATGCACTCCCTCTCTTTCTGACACTATCTATACATTCATATGTGAAGGGTACCAGGTCTGGAGAGGTAAATGGAAAATTCCCTGGAGAACTGTCCCATTTTATAATATGTTGAGCTTGTTAGGAAGGATAGAATTAGGGGAATTTTAATTAGCTCAAATATTACGAGAGATGTGTCCTAACAACGCACGCACAGGATCATGTCCTGATGTGTATACCAGAGGTCGCCTAGTCCACCCCCAAGAGAAAGAGACTGGAATACCAATGAGGTGCAATTAAAATATGAACATTTATTATAGCTACACAACAAAAGGGATCTCTCTCTCTCTCTCTCTCTCTCACACACACACACACACACAAACACACACACATTCAATGCTATAGCAAGGGAGGGGTGAGTTCAGGGAGTAAAGGGAGGAAGAGAGAGGGACCGTTGGGGATATTTACCTTAGACGTCTTCTCCAAGACGGATGTGATGTAGGATGGATGGTGGGACACGGCCGTGGGAAGGGGAAAGGAAAGAGCAGCCGCAGTGGCTTTGGAGCTGAGTTCTGGCGGGCAAAGCTAACTAGAGGCCCAGTGACAGTGAGGTTGGCTTCGCTCAAGTGATTTCAGCAGAGCAAGATGCTCTAGGAACTCAGGCTCGGAACTGGAAGCTCGACAAAGGGGCGGGATATAAATAAAATTATGATGATGATGATGATTATGATGATGATGATGATGATGATGATGACAAGCCCACTGAAGGGCTGGAAACTGGGACCTTATATAGGGCTAAGCGATGGCTGCCTGGCGGGACAAAGGCATTGATTGCTTATATTTGTCTAAGCCTAAAGTTAAACAATAGGAGAGCAGATACCTTGATGGCTGAGCCGTTAAGTTAATCACTGGCTCATTAGTGAGGAAGCCATATCTATTGTCTTCCTTGCAGAGGGTTCTGCGAATCTGGTTTAGCAACTTCCAAAACTTCCTCTTACAGGTTTGAATCTACCTTTTTCAGAGACCATGGCTTTGCAAGGCTGCTGTCTACGTGGTCTGCTCGCCTATAGGTTAATGGCGGCTTGCTGTGGGTTCAGTCAGGGGTCATGGCTTCAGACCGCATGGCACCCAAAATTTTATATAAAACCATACTCGGTAACAAGCTCAAGGAGGAGATCCGACTTATCACCACCTTAAATGCTTTCTTTTTTTTTTTTTGTTTTATTTTTTTGCTTTTCATACAAACATAAAGCATACATGTATACGAATAATTCTCACATAACACAATTGGACATAACATTACATCTCTAAACAGGACTAAAAAACAGGTAACACAGATACTTCCTCTTACTCAGCTCTTCTACTTCTCATGTAGTATTTCTTTTGTTTTATCTTAAATCGATTACTCTATAAGTTTCCCTCATCCCAAGGATACTCTCCCATATAAAACACAGGTAAGAAGAAAAAAAAATTACTAATTTCTGTATTATGGGAGAGGAGTTTTCTTTAGTTATGTAATTTTCCAAGTAAACTTTTATTTTGTTTTCTATCTCTCAATTCTATCACTTTGCATACTCATGTCACAACTTTATAATGGGTTTATTTTATCCCCTGCAAGGTTCTAGTTTTCCCAAAGCAATATAGTTTAAACTTTCCTACCATTGGTGAGTGGGTATATACGGGTATATTACAAAGATTATCTCACTTTTTGCATTGTTTGAGGACTTTAAAGGCCAAACCAGGAGGAAGAAGGTAAGGAGAACATAATAATAATAATAATAATAATAATAATAATAATTTGTTTTATTTATATACCGCTATTCCAAAGATCATAGCGGTGAACAGCAAGCAAGCTAATTAGCAAGTAAGCTAATTTGCCTCCAACAATCTGGGTACTCATTTTAGCGACCTCGGAAGGATGCAAGCCTGAGTCGAGCTTGGGCCCTTTTGCTGGTCTTGAACTCGCAACCTTGTGGTTTTGAGTGAATGGCTGCAGTACAGGCATTTAACCACTGCGCCACCAGGGCTCCTGGTGGTGCAGTATGTTATTGGCTAGAAGTATATGAAGTGATTACAAAAGAACATACGTTTACATTGTATCAAATCAGTACATTATTCCATTTTCTGTTCATAAGTGAGTAAAAAGATTGCCAGTCTTCTTTTATGGATTCTTCTTCTTTTCTTTTTATCCAGCAAGTTATTCTGTCAAGTTCAGCCATTTCAAGGACTTTCATCAGCCATTTCTCTACAGAGGGTGCCCGGTCTGATTTCCAGAATCTTGCGTAAATAATTCTAGCACATGTAAATAAATAGAACAAAAGTTTACCATATTTTTTTCTACATTTCCCTCGAACATTCCCAACAAGCATATTTCTGGTAAAAACAGAATTTGAATATTTAGTTCTTTTGTAATCACTTCATATACTTCTAGCCAATAACGTTTTGCTACTTCACAAGTCCACCACAAATGGTAGTATGTCCCTATCGATTTTAGGCATTTCCAGCATTTAGGGTTACTGTTTTTGTATATTAGCGCAATTCTTTGTGGGGAGAGATGCCATCTAAAAATCATTTTAAAAACGTTTTCCTTTAGATCTTGACTAACTGTGTGTTTTAGTCCTTTGTTCCAAATATGTTCCCAATTTTTATATGGGATGGCATGTCCCACGTTTTGGGCCCATTTTACCATGCAGTGTTTTATAACCTCTTTCTCCGTGTCCCAACAAAGGATCATTTTATAAAACCTAGTCACAGCCTTTTTTTTTCCCTTTCCCATTTGGTCCTCCCATACCGTTATTTCTTTTTGTAGTCCTGGTTCTACCATATCCAACTTCCATCTTTCTTTTAATTGTCTAAATAAGTACCAGTGGCAGGTAATATCAGCCAGTTGAAGTTCTTCTTGAGTCTTAAATTCCACCTTTCCCTGGACGTCTTTAATTAAATCAGAGTATCTAAGCCATTTTTTCCTTTGAATGCCCTCTCTACCAAAGAAGGCCTCGTGAGGGGAGCAACTTAGCGCGATCTTATTACTCAGCCTAGGTTTCAACTTCTTCCAAACTTTTAACATAGCTCTTATTAAGATGTGGTGCGTATATTCCTTATGTATTCTATCTTTGTTATAAAATAAATAAGCATGTAGTCCAAATTTTAAACTTTCTCCTTCTAGGTTCAGCAGCTTATCGTCTTCCAGCAGTATCCAATCTGTTAACCACCATAGGACTGCCGAAAAGTAATATATTTTAAGATTAGGTACTCCCAAGCCTCCCCGAGTTTTCTCATCACACATTATCTTTTTACTTATTCTGGCTTTCTTGTTGCTCCATATGAATTTCATTATTATGTTCTGCCAATTATCTAGTACTTTGAGTTTATGCAAGATCGGTATTACCTGGAACAGAAAAAGAATCTTAGGTAGAACACACATTTGCACAGCCGAGATCTTCCCCATCCATGACAATTGTAACTTTCCCCATCTATCTAGATCCTGCTCAATCTCCTTCCAAACTTTAACATAATTATTCTGAAAAAGATCCGTATTTTTATTTGTCAAAACAATACCAAGGTATTTCACCTTTTTTTCTATTTTAAATCCAGATTGTTGTTCCAAATATTTCCCATCTTCTTCACTTAAATTTTTAGTTAACATACTGGTCTTATCTCTGTTTATCTTAAGACCCGAAATCTTTTCAAATTCCAAAAGTATGTCCATTAGGCATTTCATACTATTTGAAGGGCTTTCTAGGATGTAAACTACATCATCAGCAAACAGTCTCATCTTATATTCTTTTTTTTTAATTTTCATTCCTCGAATCTGTTCTCCTCGGATAAATTGGTTTAATGCTTCTAGTACAAATATAAATAGAAGTGGCGATAGGGGACACCCCTGTCGCGTTCCTCTCTTTATTTCAAATTCCTCCGATTTATAGTTATTTATTATCAATCTCGCTGTCTGTTTATTGTAAATTTCTTTAATCCATTCCAAAAATTGAGGTCCTGTTTGCGTGTATTCCAACATACAGTGGTGCCTCGGGTTATGAAATTAATTCGTTCCGCCATTCCTTTCGTAACCCGAAAATTTCGTAACCCGAAACACTTTTCCGTTAGCACTGGAAAGCCTATAGCTGCACTTTGCAGCATTTGAATTTCGCGCCGAAATGAATTTCGTAACCCGAAAAATATTTCGTAACCCGAAACAGTTTTTGCCAATCCAACTTTTTCGTATCCTGGAAATTTCGTAACCCGATCATTTCGTATCCCGAGGCACCACTGTAGTAGATATCATCTCCCAGCTCACTCTGTCAAAAGCCTTTTCGAAGTCTATAAAGGTTAACGCCAGCTCTTTTTCATTATGTCTTTCAAAATATTCGAGTGTATTCAAGATGATTCGAGTGTTATCCTTGATATGTCTTTTTGGGAGGAAACCGGTTTGATCTTTCCCTATCCATTCCATTAGAATCTTTTTTAACCTTTCGGCAAGGATTGTCGAGAATATACCACCTTAAATGCTTTCAAGAAGGCACTAAAGACGGATCTCTTCCGGCGGGCCTACCCACCTGATCTTTTATAAGAGATCTTAAATACTCCATTTCTGATCTGATTGTATGAATGTTAGTGTGAAAGTTAGTTGATGATCCATTATTTTAGTGCATTGATTGTAATGTCATTGTTTTAACGATTGTATTTTATATGGAATTGTTTTATTGCAGTATTCCTGCATCAATCCACAGGGAGTGGCGGGAAATATAAATAAAA
>NC_056522.1:31873081-31884835 GCF_019175285.1 Sceloporus undulatus | reverse complement strand
ATTATTATTATTATTATTATTATTATTATTATTATTATTATTATTATTATTGATCAACTGCATGCAGTTAGTTCTATCCACACCCATTCAATTTTGCAAACTTAAGTAGTAAGGAAATGTTGCCAGACAAGTCTTGTTGCAATGAATCCCGCAGAACAGGGGAACTATAGCTTTCTGTTCCTCTTATAGCATAAGCGGATATAGCATATAGCATAATTGGAAGCTATATTTCCCAGGCATCTATAAAGCAAGGGTAGTTCTTGTTCAGAAGTGTCCTTTGCTACTAGGAAGCCTAGAAATATATGGATGAGATGAAAGCTCTTATCATTGCCAAGCTTTGCTTGTTGCCAGTTTCCTTCTTTCCTCACAAGACACATTTGGAAAGCATCACTACACTCATCTGCTATAATTTCGAAATTGGCCCATAACTATCTAGTGCAATTTGTGTGGTTTTTTTAATTTCCAAGCAGCTGTTTGGATTCACCATTTCACATAATCAGATGCCTTGATTTTATAAGATTATCAGAAGCCTTGAATATCTTGGCAGCTTCACTTACTTAGCCTCTTCATACTTTCATCATCATACCAGCCTACCCTACACATTTTTTTTAAAAAAAATAGCCATTGTTGGTCTGTTTTTGGATTTTGTTGTTGTTGTGTGCCTTCAAGTCATTTCCAGCTTATGGTGACCCTAAAGTGAATGAATCATGGAGTTTTCCTGGCAAAATATGTTCAAAGGAGGTTTGCCATTATCTTACCCTGAGGCTCAGAAAGCATGACTTATCCAAGGTCACCCAGTGGGCTTTATGGCTGAGCTGGGAATCGAACCCTGATCTCCAGAGCTGTAGCCCAATACTGAAACCATGATTAGAAATCCAAAATTACTTCAAAAGAATATTCCCTCTTGCAACACCGATATGATTTCTACAATCAGCAACATATTTTTCATTTTTTCCCAGTAAATTTGGGCTCCTTTGTGCCTGTCTGAGGAACCTGCTCCAGCAGTATCCCTCCTCCCCTGACTTCATCTAGGGGACTTTCATTAGGATTTCACTTTAACTGCTATGGTTGAATCCTATGAGATCCTGGGATCTGCAGGATCTGAATAGGTATTCAGGATATTCAACCAGAGAGAGAGCTCTGGATCTTCACCAGACTAAAAAGTCCAGAATTCCATAAGAAGGTGCTATGCAGTTAAGTAAAGTCATAGTGCTATAACTGTGTAGTATGAAAGGGCCCACATTTTTAACAAGTCTGGATGAATTCTATGTTCTAGAATCATCATAACTGATAAAGGAAGAAAATGTTTACATTTCAAAAGCATACATTGAAAACATTTCTTAAACATATTTTAGTCAGTGGTAATGCATTCAAGCAACCCATAAAACCAAAAACATATACTCGTTTTAAAAATATATCAGCAAAGTGAGGGTGTATTAAATCCCATTAAAAATACACAACAAACTCCAAACTTCACAATTAGTACTGAATGCACACTATGCAGACATCATCCTAAGTTGTTAACATGGAAGTGTTAGGCCCATATAAAAGTAGTTTCTCTGTGGAAAAATATCTATAGATGATTACAAATAGCACTCATTCAATATGTTTAAAGCTAGAAAATGGTGTGAAACTTTCAAAAAGCAAATCAATGGAAAATACAGTATTTTTCACATGCAAAATAGCTGTGTAAACTAAATAACAGTGACTGGGAATTAAATGCTCATTGTACAAGTCATCCTATTATAATGCTCTGAAATGTTAACAATCTCTAATGTGTCATTATTTCTCTGAAAACATGCAGAAAAACTGCCCAAGTGAAATTCCTACAAATATGATGCTTTCAAAGCAAGGATGGCTACTTCTGCTTTCCTTTGATGAAATATTGACTGCTTATATGATGCCAGGACATGTGTCACAATTGCTGAGTGAATTTTACCTAAGTAGTGTGTGTGTGCATACTTGATTTGCTGTTTTTAATATGTTAACATTTTTACTTTTTTAAATATATATATATATATCACTATGCTGTGTATTCAACTGTTATGGTTAATATTAGTATTAATGTTTTAGTTCTGTCCTCTTTAAACTATTGTAAGCTGACTTGAATCCCATTTTAGGAGAAAGGTAAGATATAAATCCAAAGAATAAATCAATAAATTGAGAATTTATTTCATATACATGTACATTGTGCATGAACACATTAGTGTTGCGAGTTTTCAGACTTCTACGATATCCTTTCCGTTGCATGCCTAAACTGTATTTTTAATGCCCAACTGAAGTTTTAAATTACTACAAGGCTAAACCTTTTAGGACTGAAGGCAAATTTCACAGGGAGGCTAGACTTTCTATTTAGGGGACAACGCCATCCGTCATTTGCTCCCCTCCCTATTGCTGCTGAATCAAGCCTTTTCAATGTACTGGGAAACCGCTGGGAGAGATCATCCGGAGACACGGGGCGCGGTGTTATCAGTACGCTGATGACACCCAAATATGCTTCTCTGATGCAGTGTCTAAGGATGGCATCTCTCATCTGAATGCCTGCTTGGAGTCAGTAATGGGCTGGATGAGGGAAAACAAACTCAGTCTGAATCCAGAGAAAACGGAAGTACTGGTGATAGGTTCCCCAGGCCCGGGGAAGAAAATTTATCCACCTGTCCTGAACGGGGTCACGCTTCCCCTGAAGGATGAAGTTCGCAGTTTAGGAGTACTTCTGGACTCGTCCCTGCAATTGACATCTCAAGTAAATGCGACAGTCAGAAGTGCTTGCTATCAGCTTTGGTTGATACGCCAGCTGCAACCCTATCTGGGCCAAAGGGACCTTGAAACGGTGGTACATGCTCTGGTAACCTCTCGCTTAGATTTCTGTAATGCGCTCTAAATGGGGCTACCCTTGTACCAAGCCCGGAAGCTTCAATTGGTACAAAATATGGCAGCCAGATTGGTCACCGGTGCGTCTAGGTTTGACCATATAACACCTATTTTGAAAGATCTTCATTGGCTGCCTATTCGCTTCCGAGCACAGTACAAGGTGTTGGTTATTACCTATAAAGCCCTATATGGCTTGGGCTCGAGTTACTTGAGGGACCGCATCTCCCATATAATCCACCCCGCACATTCAGAACAACCGGGAAGAACCTGTTGGAAATACCAGCTTCCAAGTATGTTGTTACATCCCAGATGGCCTTTTCATTTGTTGCCCTTAGGATCTGGAATAGTCTTCCTGATGAGCTCCATCTTATGACCCCCCTGGAATCATTTTAAAAGAGTCTTAAAACCTTCCTCTTTTGTCAAGCTTCCCCCCTGAAGAATGAAGTTTGTAATTTTTGATACCATCGATACTTTGCCTACTCTGGATATGTATGTTGCATGATTTTTTAGAGCTTTTGTATTATTGGATTTTATTATGATATTGTTGTTTGTAATGGTTTTTTAATTAGTCTGTAATCCCGCTTCGATCCTATGGGAGAGGCGGGGAAACACAAATAAAATTTATTATTATTATTATTATTATTATTATTATCATGACACTTATTTTAATTTCATTGTTAAAAAGTCTCCAGGACAGAATGGTTCAATGTATTTGAAACAAAGAGAAAACATCCATTTTCCCTTGTGTGTTTATGGAGTAAACTTCTCCTGCCAGCCATTTTTGGGCCTCCTGCTGTCTCTCTGAGACAGCGGGAAGCCAGAAAATGACTCCAGGGAGAAGGAGCCAGAGGCACATGCATCTGGCTCCTCCTTTCAGCCCTCTCCCAGTCTTCAGCTGCCTATCAGAGACCACTGGAGGCCAGGACAACGGCGGGGAGTGGAGGAGCAACGGGCCCATGGTGAGGAGCAAGGGGCATGTGCTGGCTCCTGGATCTCCCCATGGGCCCTTCTTCCCTCAGAGCTCCCTCCCAGGAGAGAGCTCTTGAGGGGGGGGAACGGCTTGTGGGGGGAGTGCCTCAGAAACGGCTGCATGCTGGTTCCTGGGCTCCCTCAAGGGGTCTTCTTCCCTCAGAGTTCCCTCCCCGGAGAAAGCAGCAGGGGAAAAATGGCTCATGGGGGGGGGGGGGGCTCAGAAATGGCCGTGCGCCGGCTCCCTCACGAGCCTTTGCTGGTCCTGAGGTGTCTCCCTGGGACCCTCAGGGGCTGGCAAACCCTGGAGGACAATGACCAGCAGCTCCTGTTTGCCAGCATCTCAGTGTCCCAAAGGGACACTCAGGGTCTGCCAAACTCCGGAGGATGGCAACCAGCGGCTCCTGCAGCTGGCTCCCATCCTCCAAGGCCCATTTGCTGGCTTCTGAGGGTCGGAAAGGGACACTCAGTGGCTGGCAAATGCCAGGGGGAGGAGCCAGATGCTCCCTGTCCTCTGAACAGCTGGAGGCCAGGAAAAGGGGGCCAGAAGCCCCACCCCCTGGAGGGCAGAAATCCTGCCCCCAGAAGCTGGAAGCCCCACCCCTGGCACCCGGTAGAGCTGAGTGCCATAAAAAAAGTCTCTTGGGGCATGCGGCCCCAAAAAGTTTCGCCATCACTGCACTATACTATGCTCACTGTCTTTGGTGACATATGTGCAAATTCCTCTATGCTTTTTTTCTGTAGTGGAATGGTCATAATCCGATGACATATGTGTAAATTCCTCTACACTTTTTCTGACTTTTGTGAAATGGTCATAGTTGCATAAATGGCATTCCCTGAATGTAATGATTTCACATGTAATGAAATCCTACTCTTAGTCCTAACTCTACTACAATAGAGCCACTGAATCATTTGGATTTACCCATATCAACCCACTATTCAACAAAGTATTCAGTGGAACTAACCAACAGGATGGAGCCATGCATTCTTAGACAGTGTATACCTATTTCTCAGTGCCTTCAGTGGGCCATTTTATTCCCAGGGATAGCAGAAATAGCCACTGTGCATTCATCACAGCACCACCAAATGATAAGCAGAGGAATAGTGCAGTGCAACCACGGTCCAGATATATGAATGTAGATGTACATGATAGGAACTCATAGTGGAATTGTGGCTCATAAAGTTTCTCCTGAAGTTGATTATTGGCTATGTGTTACTGACTGACTGGAAATCCAGGATCAGTGCAAAGTGGGACCAGAAAATCAGAGTAGCATGGAAGAAAGAGAGTCAAATCCTGAACAGTGGAAACTCCATGCTACAACTTTCTGTTGTAGTTCCTTCTTATCAGCCTTCTCACATAAGAGTTTTTGATTGTAGATGAGATCACCTACTAAAGCAATCACAAAAATATGTTTGGGAAAGGCGGCCAGACAGATTTATTTCAACTTCCATTGACGGTTACAGTTTCATTTATTGAAAACCTTGGCTTTAAATGCTCAGTAGAAACATGTGATTAAAAAAAGAAGAGAAGTAAAGAAAAGAAAGCTCATCCTTCCAAGTGAAATGATACAAGAGAGGCCTCCTTTTAAAAACTTAATTCACATTTTGTGAATGCTCCAATGGCAATGATGAATGGTGTTGAGAATTGTGTGCTTACCATAGTGTGCAGTTCCATACAGTGATAGATGTACTGTAGCCTGTTATCATTTTTCCTTTGCTTAATAGCCTCCAAAAACAAACATGCGTAGAACATAAATCAACATGACTCATGATGTACTTGTTGATCCACTTATTTCCCTGAATGGTTTTTCAGTGCCAAAACCCTTTGATCTCCTTTGGCAGTGAATGGCTGTAACACAGTAGAAGCTCAGTCAGCCAAATAGGGTAGTAGGAGTGAGAATAGACTCTTATGACTAATTTAAAGGCAAAATTCCCTTGCTTGTTTCTTTAAGAAGGATATTGGCTGAAAGTGTCTGGTCCAATATCATTTTAGTACTCTGCAGTTATGTCTCAAGCTAGTGGCTGTGCTTTTTTGTGTTACAAAAACTTGTTTCGAAAGTCCAGAATAGGGAGCAATCTAGGCTGCAATCTTATACACAATAATTGGGGCAAAGGCGAAATATAACAAAACAAACACTCTCTATTATCAGCCAAGAAACACTCACATTTGTTAAAATGGTTTAAAAAAACATTTGTAGGGCTGTAAAAATAAAATTGGGAGGGGAAAGAGCCTGTCTGCAAACAGCAAACAAATAAATAGAACAAGCCAAAAGGTGACCAGACCTGATGGATCATCACTTTTGGCCATCCAAAATGACAGCTGTGATAATGCACTGAAATCCTTTGGTGCTTTGGAGTTGTTGAAAATGGGGTAGTAAAGCTCTCTAGGCTTTGGGGTGTCCCCAATCTGGTCCAGTGGAAGGATGCAGAACACCTTTCAAAGGCCAAATTCACTCCCAAAGATGATTTTTGTGCTACAAAAGTGTGGCACCAATGAGTTGCTTAAAACTCTTATTGTCTATTGCATAACATTTAGGAGAGGCATTTCAGCCTTTTATAATGGGGGAAAAATCCTACAGAAAAGCTAAAAGAAATTTCACCATACTATGGTGTCATGGAGAAGCGATCATCTGGGGAACACTAGAGTGCTGGATCAGGACCAAGGACCCAAGGTTTTCTCCCCCATGTTGTCTTTTTCCTCTGCCATATTAAACCCTTTGCATTTTCCTTAGTTTCTTGAATACAAATTTAATTTCGCTAACTGATCTTGTATTGGTATGGATATTTGGTGCCTTTTTGTGTATTATTCTTATTTTCAATTACATTTTAATTGTTTTATTGCATTTTATCATATAAACCTCCTTGGGAACGTTACTAAAAGGCAATATTAAAATACCTACAATGGATAAAAAATAAAAATAAAAATGCTTTCTCTCTTCAGTTGTTTTCAGATGCATGTGTACATCAGGCACTAAAATGAACAAGTGACTGTTTTCAGCCAGTTCTCTTCTGAATTAGGTGAAAGAACACTATAAACAGAAAGGTTTTGAATCTCTCAAGTACTTCTGCTTCTTGAAGATTAAACCTAAGTCTGATAACTCACAGAACTGTTTTGTAATCAGTGAAGGATTTGAACTTAAACTGGGGGCAAGGCTAAGAATTCAGCTGAATGATTACTCCTTGTAGGTCATGACCACTCAGATTATCTACACACAGCAGGAGGGGGCTCATCAATTGGAGTTAAAGAACTGGAAACACAGCTTTAGCTGGCAATCATTCCCTTCAATCCAACATTTAACTCTAACCAAGAAATGAGCACAATCCTAAAGTCACTTGAAAGAGAGTGGCTTTTGTCAACTACACTTCTTATCACTGTTGTTGTCATTCAACAGTGACTGAATAGAGGGTATTGTAATGCTTACTATTGCAAGATGCATCCACTTGAAAGTGTTTTATGTACAACATTGGCTGCCGCCACACTGCAGAATGAATGCAATTTGACACCACTTTAACTGTCATGGCTGCATCCTAGGGAATCTTGGGATTTGTAGTTTGTTGGAGCACCAGAGCGCTCTAACAGAGAAGGTTAAATAGCTCACAAAACTACAAATCCCAGAATTCCATAGCATCAAACCATGGCAGTTAAAGTGGTGTCAAACTGAATTCATTCTGCAATTTAGATGTAGACTTGGACACACCAAAAAAAGTCAGGCATGAGGGGAAGGCACTAGGGAGATAGCTGATGACTTAACTTGGGCCCATTTGAAGCAAAGCCCACTCCATAATATCACAGGGTTCTGTGCCTTGAGATTTGACCCTAAAATCTCAGGAAATGCATACCCCACAACAGTCCTGATTCTGCAGGAACAGTCCCACATAATAATTCTCTGTCATTCCATATTTTCTGCTGCTTTCAAAATGTCCCAGTTACTCTCTTCACCTCCCATTTTCCTCCTTAGTTTAGTTGCTGATAACTGAGTTCAAAGTGCAAAAGTAGTTTGCATTCAGTTAACTCAGCGGGCGGGGGGGGGGGGGGGGAGAAAAAGAGAGAGCGGACTCTTGTCCTTCCCTATAGTATCAGGGGAAAACAAACTTCTGCAGCCTTTCCCAGTTTTCTCATTCATGACTTTTGCCCTCGTAACCAAACTAGTATTTATTGGCCATATGTGTTTGAGAGACACTGCAGACTGGGTCAGTCAGAAAATCAGCAGTAGCAGAACACATTATATACAAAATCAATATCTCTGAAGGATTTATCTCAGTTCAAGGCAGAAGAAATTTTGTTAAACCTCTTGATAAAACAGCAAGCAACACAAAGCACTAAACAAATTAGATATCTTATTATAAATAATTAACAATACTTTAGGATTTAAGTATTACTTTCCTAGAAAAACAGTGGTGTGTTTCTGTATAGTGGGAGATATTTAAAGAACCTGCATTTTAAAAATGTATATGACTGTGAATTAATATGTTATGCTTCAGAGGAGGCTTGTAGAAATAGTTCCTTATCTTTCAGGGTAGAAAATTGCTTTCCTTTTAAGAGTCAAAGGCATTACTGATCCTGTGAGGGGAAGAAAATCAATAGAGAGTGTATATCTGTGGCAAACAACAGATGGGAGTAAAAGCAAACATTATTTATAACGTTTTCAGAATTGCTTTAAAAAGAGATAATTGATGTGGTAACTAAAAAGGCCAATGCAATTTTAGGCTGCATCAATAGAAGTATTGTGTCTAGATCAAGGGAAGTAATAGTGCCACTGTTTTCTGTATTTTCATCCTGTTCCTAGCTCAGGAAGAAAGGATGGGAGAGGGCAGTACAATAAACTCCTATGTATAACTATTGTACCCTTCTTAATTTCACAGATGAAAACCAGGACACACATGGTAATGCAACATCAGTGTGTGTTCAATGGCTGAAGTTATTTCACCCAAGCTAGACGAAACCATAACAGTTTCTTTTGCCTGAGCATACTGGAAAGGGCTGAATTAATCTTCTCTTTCCCCCTGCTGAGATAATTGAGAGCAAACTACTTTTGTACTTTGAACTCAGTTTGCAACAACTGAAGTAAGGCTGTGGAGAAAGGAGGAAAATCCTAGGCCAAATTATCTTTCAGTGTTTGGTTCTGCTTTTTCCTACTTCTTTTACACTCCAATTCACTCCAACTGTTTTGGTGTATGATCAATTTCCTTCTGGTCTGCAGTGTAGAATCTTTCCATTTCTTCCTCTTCTACCTCTGTAGTTGGAACATGAACTTGGATTACAAGTTATGGTTTCCCTGAAGTCTTATTGATATTATTCAGTCAGACTTTGCATTATATCCTTGGACTGATTTTGCTACATCTACATTTCCCCCCACTATTAAGGCCACCTCATTTCTTCTTAGATGTCATTTCCTGATTAAAACATTATCCCAATCCTGTCCACTTTAGCTCACTCACTCCAAATATTGCATTTCTTGTTTTACAATGCTTAGTTTGTCCAATTCATGCTTTCCCAACTTCCATGTTCCTCTAATATGTGTTGTGCAGCTTCAGACTTTCTTTTTATCTCTGAGCACATCAAGGTTGAACACTGTCAACCTGACTCCAGTTGCATCATTAGCCAAAGAGTTATTTGTAGCTGTCATCCTTTGCTCTTCCCCAGTAACATGTTGAGTGCCTTCCACCCTAGGAATCTCATTTTCTGGCACTATCTATTGTTACATTTTGGATTATTTTATCATAGAGCTTTCAAGGTAGACATCTCCAGAAGTGGTTTCCATTGCCTTTCTTCTGCACCATGCAGTCTATGAAAGCTCATGCTGCCAATTTCTTTCTTTCAGTTAGTCTCAAAGGTGCTACAAGATCTCTCTACATATTCATACCAACAAGTGTAAGCTGTTATCTCCGAGAGTTCCTCTTCCAATGTCATCCTCCCACTCACTGCTTCTGCCCAGCAGCTGTTTGGCACATTTCATCTGGCTCTTCAGCAAAAGCCTATCTGGCATGGGAGACCTGCAGCACTGCTACTATCAGCATAGCTGCTTGGGAATTCTAAATGCCTCACCAAACTAGAAATTCCAGGATTATGTAAGATAGAACCAGGATAGTTAAAGTATAGAACATGGTCTTTGCCTGACCTACTCATGCCAAGGTGTTTTTTTCCCCCAGGAACAGTGTTTTTTTCCAGACAAGGCTACAATGCTGATAATTTCCTTAAAAAATATTTGGGTGAATAGAATGTAGAGAATGATATAACAAGGAACTAACCCATTTGATTCTCTGACCTGAACAGTCATGGGCATTCCAGTATTAACAGATAACTGATTTCTAAGCATACAATCATATTTTGTACAATCTCTCTCAGTTTTTGCATTGGTGCTGCATAATAAACTTGTTAAATTTTAAGTAAGTTTTACACAGAATGATGTTTCTTGCCTCAATGAGGTGAAGCAGGAAGAGTGACAGTAATATTTGCATCCCATTAGGGGGGAGTGAGCTGCAAATTGTACTGGAGGGGCTGTGATGAATAAGCAAAACTGCCAAGCTATTTATCTTTGTCTTATTCATCTAAACGTTCATGGAGGAATTTGGGTATATGTCATCTTTAGATATCCCATTTCTATCTTAAATTTAGTTTTATTTTCCTGGCATGATAATGCAAATCTGTTTTAGTAGCTTTTCCTCATCAATTATCTTGCCACGACCTTTAGGAAAGGCTAACAAAGTTGGAACTCAGAGTAAATGCCAAATGCCTTTGCAATGCCTAGTGGTTTTGGACTTCTTGCCTTCAGAGTTTCCATTGCTTCTTGATCTTATCTGCTGAGGGATCCTCTGGCATTGAAGTACATTTTAGCATATGCTCTGAGGTTTGGTTTCCAAAGAGCACTGCCTATGTTTCTCTGGCTTCCATGTGTACTGAGAACACAGCCTGGAAAAGTTTCTTTTTTGGGCTATAGTTTCCAAGTCCACTTCATCAGATGCATGAAGTCCTACACTGGCGTAGTTAGATCTGTGTGGGTGCATGTAGAATTGTGAGTGGAGTAAAATGGCCATTGTGTTAAAGCCTAAATATATGTAAGTAAGAACATTCACAAGCCAATGATGATAATACAAACACTTTTGGCACTGGTAAGCTAATTATCACAAGCAGTGGGATAAATCCACCTTATCTCTGTTCTGAAAAATGGTAACAGAACTGAACTTTGTAAAAAATTATAATTTGGCAGTTTTACATTGCTGACTCCCTTAAAAGCCCCTTTCTTCCAAAATGGCCAGTTTAAGGTCATAGGGGTATCCTGGGAGATTGAAATATTCTCCCACTATGGATGCCGGCCATGAAACCCTTCAATTTCACATTCTCCCACTGGTTTCTCAATACAGATTTAGATGGCTATCCCAATGGAAATTCCTGCAATTTACTTTCAAGATGAGCAGGTGATAGAAGAACTGTATGCTCTGGTTTTGGTTTTGTTTTGCCAGTCAAACTGCATTCCTGGTCTGCTCATCATTTTGCAACATCTGGCTCATTTTATTTGTCCATCATCATGTTCATATAAGATTTCTCACAGACAGAAATTTGTTCTTTAGAGAATTCATCTGGCACTGTGTTTAAATGCTGTCAGACTTCACTTAACCTTCCCTCTCGCATTCCCTCAAGTGACACAAAAATTGAATTAATAGGAACTGCATATCCATTACAAATAGGTTAGTTCAGTGGTATGAAATCTCCTAATTCCTTGTCAGTATGTCCTCAGCAAAACTGGGATTGCTATTTTATTGAATATGTATATTACGTTTACTCCAAGGATCTCAAAATGACATGCATGGGTCTTCCTACTCCCCCCAATCTGCTGAACAGCTGCATGAGGCAGATAAGGTTAAAAGATATTGAATGACATAATGTGGATTTAAACTGGGGATATGCTGCTGCTG
>NC_056522.1:31822388-31873071 GCF_019175285.1 Sceloporus undulatus | reverse complement strand
CTTCTTCTTCTTCTTCTTCTTCTTCTTCTTCTTCTTCTTCTTCTTCTTCTTTTCTTATTTCATTCTCACATGCATGGACAACTCATTTCAAATAATTCCCCCCCCCCTCCTTTTGTTGTTGTTCAAGTCATTTCCCATTTATGGCTACCCTTCCGCTAAGGTATCATAGGGTTTTCTTGGCAAAGGTTGTTCAGAGGAGGTTTGCATTGCCTTCCCCTGAGGCTGAAAGAGTGTGACTGGGTAGTGGGTTTCATGCCTGAGAGGGGAATTGAACCCTGCTCTTCAGATTCTTGGCAGGGGGTTGGACTGGATGGCTCTTGTCTTCTCTTCCAACTCTATAATTCTATGATTCTATGATTAGGGTTTCCAACACTCAAAGAACTACAGCATGCTGATTCCCACTAGGGACCAGTGGGGTCCCACAGGGCTCTGTCCTGGGCCCAGTGCTTTTCAACATCTTTATCAGTGACTTGGATGAAAGAATTGGGGGCACACTTATCAAATTTGCAGATGACACCAAATTAGGAGGAGTAGCTAACACCCCAGAGGACAGGATCAAGATTCAAAGTGACCTGAACAGAATACAAAACTGGGCCAAAGCTAACAAAATGAAATTCAACACAGATAAATGCAAGGTACTGCACTTAGGGCAGAAAAATAAAATGCACAGATATAGGATGGGAGACACCTGGCTGAATAAAACTATGTGTGAAAGGGATCTAGGAGTCCAAGTAGACCACAAGTTGAACATGAGTCAACAGTGCAATGCGGCAGCTAACAAGGCCAATGCAATTTTAGGCTGCATCAATAAAAGTATAGTGTCTAGATGAAGGGAAGTAATAGTGCCACTCTATTCTGCTTTGGTCAGGCCCCACCTGGAATACTGTGTCCATTTCTGGGCACCACAATTCAAAAAGGATGTGGAGAAACTGGAGCATGTCCAACGGAGAGCGACTAAAATAATAAATAATAATAACAAAAATTTTATTTGTATACTGCTTTTCCTTATGATCAAAGCGGTTCACAGTACCATACAGTGCAATACAAAGCAGTACAATAATCAAACAATACAATATAACATCAATTACATCAACAATATTACACAGCTCAATAAAAGTCTCATATCAAATACAAATCAATTTAAAAGCAATCGGTTGAAGTTGGATATCCGGTACTTAATTAGGGTATTCTATCTCTAAAGAGAATCAGGGGGGTATGCTATTTGAAAAAGATGTGTTTTCAAAGCTTTCTTGAAGGCTTCCAGGGTGGAGCACAGCCGGATCTTTTCAGGGAGAGCATTCCAATGAGCTGGAGCTGTCGCCGTGTAGGCTCTCTGATAAGTTTTTACTAATTTTACCCTGGGGTATTCAAGCAAATATGTCCCAGATGTTCTGAGGGTGTGGGGGGGATTATGTAGGGAGAGGCGCTCCCTCAAGTAACTCGGGCCCAAGCCATGTAGGGCTTTAAAGGTAACGACCAACACTTTGTATTGCGCCCGGAAGCTAATAGGCAGCCAGTGGAGAGATTTTAATATCGATGTTATATGGTCTGATCTTCAGGTGCCCGTGACCAATCTGGCTGCGGCGTTCTGGACTAATTGAAGCTTCCGAAACTGGTACAAAGGTAGCCCCATGTAGAGCGCATTACAGAAATCCAAGCGAGAGGTTACCAGTGCGTGTACTACAAGGTCCTTTCGATCCAGACAGGGACGCAGTTGGCGTATCAGCCGAAGCTGCTACCAAGCACTCCTGGCCATCGCATCTACTTGAGATGATAACTGTAGAGATGGATCCAGGAGTACTCCCAAACTGCGAACTTTATCCTTTAGGGGGAGCTTAACCCCGTCAAGGATAGGATGACAAATTTCCCTATCTGGATTCGGGGTGCCTATCATGAGTACCTCTGTTTTCCCTGGATTCAGCTTGAGTCTGTTTTTCTTCATCCAGCCCATTACTGACTCCAGACAGGGGTCCAGAGGGGAGGTGCCATCCTTAGTCACTGTATCAGTCGGAGACATGGAGAGATAGATCTGGGTGTCATCAGCGTACTGATAACACCGAGCTCCATGCTTCCGGATGATCTCTCCCAGCGGCTTCATGTAAATATTAAATAGCATGGGGGAATAGAATGGCGCCCTGCAGAACGCCAAATGTCAATTCCCTTTTACAGGAGCAGCTATCCCCCAGTCTCACCGACTGGAACCTTCCCGAGAGGTAGGACCGGAACCACTGGAGCGCAGTGCCCCCGATACCCAACTCTCCTAGGCGTTCCAGAAGGATACCATGGTCGATGGTATCGAAGGCCGCTGAGATGTCTAAGAGCACCAACAGGGTCACATTTCCCCTGTCAATGCTCAGACGGAGATAATCGACTAAGACGACCATGGCAGTCTCGACTCCGTGTCCCGCCCTGAAGCCAGTTTGAAATGGGTCTAGATAATCAGTTTCATCCAAGACTGCTTGGAGCTGAAAGGCGACTGCCCTCTCGATCACCTTGCCCAAGAATGGCAATAGGGAGACCGGTCTATAGTTAGTCATTAACAGGGGATCAAGGGAGGGTTTCTTCAAAAGAGGTTTCACCACTGCCTGCTTTAAGGGCAGTGGAAATACTCCCTCCCGAAGAGATGCATTTACTGTAAGATGTAGAGCAGTTTTTATAACATCTCCCCCCTGGATGGTCAACCATGAAGGACAAGGGTCGAGAGGGCACGTCGTCCTCTTCACCTGACCAAGGAGCTTGTCCACATCCTCGGTACTAACAGATTCAAAACGATCCAGAATAACCTTGTTTCCAGAGTCACTGGACGCCTATACTTTAGGATCTGTCAAAGGACTGGCGTCAAGATCGGCCCTTATCTGAGAGATTTTATCAGCAAAGAAGTCATTAAAAGCGTCACAGCAGGCTATAGTTGGCTAATAAAGGGTTCAGGGTGGCCAGGGGTTGTGTTAGTTCACTGACCACCCTAAACAGCTCTGCTGGACGAGACTCTGCTGATGCAATCTGTGCAGCACAGAACGAGTTCTTTGCTGCATCGATTGCCTCTCCGTAGGAACGCAATATCTTCTCATGGAAAGCCTTGTCAGATAAGTTCCCATGTTTCCACCAGTAACGCTCTAGTTGTTGCGCAGCCCGCTTCATTTGGTGAAGATCTTTTGTATACCAGGGTCTTTTATTTGGAGCAGGCTGGCAAGGGTGCTCGGGAGCAATACTGTCTATTGCCCCGGTGAGGTTGATATTCCAATTGTTGACCAGGGTTTCGGCAGAATCACCATCGTTCCCAAATATAATACCCTCTAGAGCTTCTTGGAACCTTTTGGGTTCCATCAGCTTTTGAGGGCGGACCATTCTAATAGGCCCACCACCCCCAAGGGGTTTTTGGGTCGTGACTTTTAGTCCTACCTTGACCAGAAAATTATCCGTTCATGAAAGGGGGAAGATGTCTTTTATATCCACCCATGGATGTTCTCGGTCCGTATTGAATACTACATCGAGTGTGTTACCTACACAATGTGTAGGACCCGTGACCAATTGGGACAGGCCCATGGCTGTCATGGATTCCATGAACAACCGAGCTGCACCTGTTGGATCTGATACGCCGGCCTCAAAGGGGATATTGAGGTCCCCCAGGACAAGAAGCCTAGGGGATTCCAACATCAGCTCTGAGACCAGCTGTGTCAGGTCAGCCAGGGAGCCTGTTAGGTTACGGGGTGGTCGGTAGACCAACAGAATCCCCAGACTGTCCTTGGCCTTCAGGGTCAAGTAAACACACTTGATGTGTCTCAGTTTCGGAATATGGCTTTTATGGACTATAGCCACACCTCCCCCTCGCCCACTTTCCCTAACCTGCTCCTTTACCATATACTCAGCTGGGAGGGCTTTAGCCCAGGTCACACTGCTATCCTCCCCCAGCCAGGTTTCCGTGATGCATGCCAGGTCAGCGTTATATTCTTCCAGTAGGTCGTATATAATGTGGGATTTATTTTTCACTGATCTGGCATTGCAAAGGAGCAAGGTAAGGGTCTGTGGTATATTTGGGACGATCCTCGGTTCTTTCGGGCTAACAGGGTGACTGGAAGACGGGATAGATATTAAGCATCGTTCTTGTCTTCCTTTAAATATAGTCTTCACCCTGTTATCGCTATATCTTCCCTTCCCTCGCACCACTCTTATAGGGTTTCCCCAGTTACTGTCAATCTTTATATCAGTACAATCAGTCTCCATTCTCTTAACTACCGTCTCTTCTGCATCATTTACAAATAATTGTCAATGTAACTCTATTGGATCTGGCATCCTAATATGTCCAGTTATAAGATGATAAACAAGAAGAAAGAAAAAGCTTAATGTAACAGCTTTAAATAATGCCATGAAATCTCTCCGTCCAAGAAATATAGTTAATCTAAATCTTATATTGGAATAAAAGTATTATTATAGCTTCATCCCTTAATTCCCATTTCCCTACAGGAATTCCACTTAGCCAAGGTCAACCAAAACCTACTCTACAAATTTCCTAACTCCCCATAAGTAAAGATGAAAGATGGTGATGGGTCTGGAAACCATGCCCTATGAGGAACGTCTTAGGGAGCTGGACATGTTTAGCCTGGAGAAGAGAAGGTTAAGAGGTGATATGATAGCCCTGTTTAAGTATTTGAAGGACTGTGATATTGAGGAGGGAGCAAGTTTGTTTTCTGCTGCACCAGAGACTAGAACGCAGAACAATGGATGCAAACTGCAGGAAAAGAGATTCCACCTCAACATTAGGAGGAACTTCCTGACAGTAAGAGCTGTTCAGCAGTGGAACAAACTCCCTCGGAGTGTAGTGGAGTCTCCCTCCTTGGAGGTATTTAAACAGAGGCTGGATGGCCATCTGTCAGGGATGCTTTGATTTAGATTTCCTGCATGGCAGGGGGTTGGACTTGATGGCATCCACAGATTTTGATTTCAATGGAGGGCCCTAGAGCCAAATCTATTAGACACTGCATATATGCAGATGAACACACACAACAAAATTGCATTGTTTAAAAAAATGCACAGAATATGCGATCAATAGAGAAAATGTATCAAATAGGAAAAATGTATAAAAATACATAGATTAATAAATACCATGTACATCAGGAAAAGCAAGGAACATCAGGGAAAGCATATAGTAAAATAAGCACAGAGTTCCAACTAGGAAGAAAACATAATGCAAGGTGAGGGGAAAAGGAAGGTCGGGTTAGGTAAACTAAATAAAAACCAAATTATTTTTATGTCCTTACAGCTTCTATTACATCTAAAGGGAATTAAAATTTGCTATGATAACACAGAAACTTGCTGTGTCATCAGCCTAGAAGGTAGATCTCTGTAGAAATTGTAGAATGAACTGAAAAGAACATCCTGTGATTTGAAGAAATGCTGCCTTGGCCTTCGTTCCTCTTGATTAAGGATGATGATGAACTTTACAGAAATGTATTTCAAGTGTTCAGTGGACCGCAAATAATCCAATCTGACCCCCCATTGAGTTTCTGCTAGGCTACAGTTTAGATAAGCATTGGGTGGAACAGATCTTTCGTATCTGTTTTGCTTAACTGTTTGCAAATATTGGCCAGTATTCAAAGATAAGATGTCATCTTATAAGAAATATTGTGCATCAGAGCTGAAATAAATATGCAGATTTTAACAGATTTTTCATTGCCTCCTTCTGGGGTGGCTGATTCTTAAATATAAAAATTAAAAAAATTGAACATTAATTTCTTATTGGGATTCAGGTACCTTAAGACTGAATCGTTTATTTTGCTGATGACAAACAGGAAACCTCATATGTTATTCACAATCAAATACTGTTAGGTCTGTTTTACATTGCACAGCTATAGCACTGTGAGTCTACTTTTAGCTGCCATGGCTGCATCCTGCTGAATCCAGATTTGTTATTGATTTACAGCAGGCAAAGACATCAGGTGGCATTCTGTATTGCAGTTACAGGTATAGCACTATTTGCACAATTGTTAATGCCATCCTTAACAGCCAGTAGCCAACTTAATGAAGGAGATCTGTTCAGATGCTGACTGGGGTGTAAGGAGAAAGATGTTTCCAGCACCCTCCCACCAGCGAGTGAAACTGAAACAATAAAAAGCCAGAGCTTCCTCACAATTCCTTGTTGCAGCCTTGCTTGCTGATGGAAGTGAAAATCATCCACTTTGTGCCCCTATTAGCAGCTAAACAGACCTCCTTTGCTCAATGTAGCTGCTGGCTTGTAAGGTAGGCTTAGAGGCTGGGCTAGGATAGGCTATTTAATTACACATTCATAACTAAGTAGCTGATGTAGTATATCAGCAATATTCTTTCATCATCAGAATTGTTGTTATTTTTCTCCTGATAGAAAGGGGGGATTGAAGAAAATAAAGATTTTAAATAAGCACCATGCCTTTGTCATGTTGAAAAAGAACTTTCTACTTTGGGTAGAAAGTAGACCGCATTAAAACCCTATTCTGGAAAGAGCTAATTAGTAAACTTCTGTGATTTGAAGAAACTCCCAGAATCCCCTAGTCAGCATGGTTCCTGGTCACGTTAAATCAGAGATCTGAGTGTTGTTGCCCAAGGGCTAAATTCAGTTACAAAGGCCTGCTCATCTGAGGGTCATAAAAATGTATGCTGGTTTTATAGGAATCTGGCATTCTAAATCCAAAAATGACCTCAGATTAGCTTCCCCCCCCACACACAACTTGCTTTGATGTTTATGTGTTGCAATATGTGACTGAATGAAATAATCCTAAAGAAAACTCTTAAAGAATAAGAAAGGGGTTAAAGTCTTCCAACAGACTTCAAAAATGAAGTTTTGAGTCCTTTCACACTACACAGTTGTAGCACCATGATTCCACTTAACTGCATCCTGTGGACCACTGGAGTTTGCAGTTTAGGAAGGACTATTAAGAAATCTCAACTCCCAGTTGCACTGAATGGTGGTGTATGGCAAAGGAGAAAATGTGGTCATATTATGTGTGCTCTCCAACAGAGATCACCTTTGCCCAGAACTGCTTGTCACTTCAGTACAAGGCTACATGACACTTCTTGGAGCTATGTGAAAAGGAGAGGGGTGAACTGGGAAACTGTGTGTTGGAAAGACACAGGAAATTTCCCAAGCCACTTTTGCTATAATGTCTTATCTCCAACAACCCGCTGATAACAGCTCATTAACAGTTGTATTATCACTTTAACACCTTTATTCTAATAAATTTATTACAATGGTCCTTGTGATGGATCTCTGGATTCCCTTCCTTCTCCTGCCTGACCTAGATGGTACTGCTCGAGATAACCTTTTTATTTAAAGAATCCACCACCACTTGATCATTTGGGTCTTCCCCCTTGAGCAAAACAATGAGATGTTGCCGGGACTCCACTGGCATTTTCCTTGCAGAGATGCTTCCCTCTCTCTTCCCAGTTCTGGGGAAGAGCTAGGTCTTGCCAAGCCAAGGCATGTGAAAGAGGCAATGTAAGAGAGTGCTTTTAAAGAAAATGGTTTTATTCTATAGAGTTTATCACACGGGAGGGAAGCAGCCAAACCCTGTGCAAAAACAGGATTTAAAACTGGGATAATCCCATGAAAGCGGAATTGTTTTCCAATGACATTGCACACATTGAGCATTAACTAGTGTAAAATGGTGGGCAAAACTGAATGCTTTTTTATTTCCAGGAAAATCACAAAAGTAAAAAGCGGCTGATTTTACCAACTTTCTGCTCAGATTAATGTTGGGTTAATGCTCCATTAGCCCAACGTGTCTGAAAACAATCCTGCTTTTGCAGGATATTCCCGGGATTTAAATACACTTTATCCATGGGATTTGGGCACTTGCTCCCCCCCACCCCATGTGATAAAGTCCTAAGTAAGGATATTCTACAGCAAAAGGATATCTCTTACATGAAGGACATCTTCCTTCAGGCAGAGATTAGAAATTGCAAGTTACAGAGTAACTCCTCACTAACCTAGTTTACAGTCCTGTTCATTGTATATTTCTTTCTTCTTCGTTTTCTAACTGTAGGAGGGACTCATTCCAGACACCATTTGTAAATCCTTACAGATGACATTCTCACAGGAGTGAAATCCTTGTTCTTTTAAGGTACACGAAGTGTCACATTAGTGTCATTTTCTTGGAATCTTGTTGTCTTTCCTGGAGGTTTAAAGACCAGACATGAGAAAATTTGCCTTTCTAAAATCTAATTCTAAGTCCCAGAATTCCCAGCCAGCATGGTCATAGGTGGGCTAAATCTTGTTGTTACTTCCAACAAGAGCAGAGATGTTGAATCAGTTGGGTTTAAATATGTGTTGACTCATCATTCAAGAGCTGATTCAATGAGTTTCTTGTAGTTGGGACTAATCAACAGGATTTCACCCATCATGTTGGCAGAAGGATTCTAATTGTTACAGTCTAAAAAATATTTTTTTCTGAGCTATGAGCACTAATGCCCGAAAAACCCCTAATCTTTCTGAGAGCTATAGTCCAAACGTTACATATCTGAACTGTAGTACATGTGCTGGTAACCTCAAGACTTGATTTTTGCAATGTGCTCTATGTGGGGATACCCTTGTGCCTAGTCCGGACTCCAGTTGGTACAGAATATGGCAGCCAGGTTGGTCACAGGAACAGCAAGGAGTGACCATATAACACCAATATTGAAGTCACTCCACTGGCTGCCTATCAGTTTCCAGGCACAGTACAATATGTTGGTTATCACCTCTAAAGCCCTACTTGGCTTGGCCCACCTAACTAAGGGATCGCCTGCTTCCATACAATCCGCCCCGTACACTCAGGTCCTCTGGGAGGAATTTACTACAGCTCTTAAAGACCAGATTGACGGTGACCTCCCAGAGGACATTTTCTGCAACCGCTCCCAACTTATGGAATGGCCTGCCAGGTGAGATCCGTCAAATTACCAATCTAGAGAGCTTTAAAAAAGCCATTAAGGCAAATCTCTTCTGGCAGGCCTTCCCGGAATAAAATACTCGTCCACGAATAAGTCTTCCCATCTATCGAACTCTGCCCATGTTTTTTATTTGGATTATTCGGATTTTAGCATGTTAGTTTTAATCTTATAATGTTTAATCTTGTTTTAAGGAGGGGTACTGTGTATATATGGATGTATTTTAGTCTGTTGTACGCCGCTTTGATTGCTTGGCAAAAAGGGGGATAAAATAAAAAAAAGTATTATTATTTACTAACTCTTTCTGAGCTCTGTAATGTTTCTGAACAATATATTGCAGATCTGAGACAGGGACGTAGCTAGGATTTTGGGAAGGGGGGGGGGTCCAGACTAAGTGCCACCCTGGTGGCGCAGTGGTTAAATGCCTGTACTGCAGCCATTCACTCAAAACCACAAGGTTGCGAGTTCAAGACCAGCAAAAAGGGCCAAGCTCGACTCAGGCTTGCATCCTTCCAAGTCGCTAAATGGTCCCAGATGTTGGGCAAATTAGCTTACTTGCTATTAGCTTACTTTCTGTTCCCGCTATGTCTTTGGAATAGCGGTATATAAATAAATAAATAAAGAAAACAAAAACCAAATTATAATGGGGCTTGAGTGCCGCAGTGCAGCAGCACACACCATTCATTTTTCTAAAATTTTTTGGGTGGGGGCGGACCCCAAGAACCCCCCCTTGGCTACATCCCTGTCTGAGAACCAGTGGTTTGAGTGTTGATCTAGGACTCTGGAAGACCACGGTTCAAAACCCCTCTTGACCTCAGAAGCCTACTGGAGGACCTTGGCAATTCACATTATCTCAGCCTCAGAGGAGGGCCAAGGCAAACCCCTTCTGAACAACTCCTGCTAAGAAAATCCCATTATAAAGCCACCTTAGGGTTACCATAAGTCAGAAGTGGCACACAGCAACAACAAATGATGTTGGCACTGAGACCGCTTTATTTAAAGTACTTAAAAAGAGGTTGGATGACCACCTTTCAGAAGTGTTTAGGAGTATTCTTGATAACATGGGGTGGACCAGATGGACATGGAAGTACCTTCAAACTCTGTGATTCTAATTTACAGGGCTGTTTTAATGGGTTTCATATTTGATCAGCAGCAAAAAAAACACACAGTACAATTGGTCTTTTCTTTTTTGCAAGGTTTATAATTGTACAGTGAATCATTATTGAGATAGCTGAGATCCCTGCAAAGGATAAAGCATAAGACCAGACAATAACATTCTTTCCAGTCTCAGAGAAATTCTATGGAGTGATTCTCAAGGAAATCGCTGTCTGAAATCATTGGATAGTGCAGCTTGGAGTAGACTGAAATATATAAAAATCACCATTAAAGTTTAACAAGCCTCTTCTGCACAGTGAAATCATTCCAGACATACACATGATATGTTACATCGCAAGAGTAAGTGCCAAAATATATCCTTCATTTTTTGTCCTATTGGTTTGATTATAGTGCAGAAAATATTTTATCCAATGCTTTCAAAAGCCCACTGAGTTTAAAATATAAAACAGATACAATGTCTTGTTCTAAGGGCTTAAGAGGATAGCTATCAATGATGTTTCAAGCATCATGCAAAAACAGTTTGATGTAACAAAGAAGTGAAATAGTACTCAGACTTTTCTTCTCCATGATAGCTCTGTATATTTACGCTTCAGGCCTATACACCAGGGATGTAAAACTGTTTTTCTGTCAAGGGCCACATTCTCTTGGGGTGGTGGGGAGAAACTAATCTATTATTGGTTGCATGCCATCATTGGCTGCATGGCAGGGGATGAAGCAGTGCCAGTAGAACAAACACTAAAAGAGAGCAGGAGCACCCCTTTTAGCTCCAAATTCCCAACACCTCTTCCTTCACCCTCTCTCACTCTCTGAGAATCTTTCCTTCACTCTCTCTGATTTATTTACAGTGGTACCCCGGGATACGAATTACCCAGCTTACGAATTTTTCGGGATACGAAAAAATCCCATAGGGATTTATTGTTTCGGCTTACGAAGGTTTTTTCGGGTTACGAAAAAACCTCGGTGCTATTTTCAATGGAAAGGCCGCCACCGGAGGGCAGCAGAGAGCTATTTTTTCCATTAGCGCCTATGGCAATTCAGGTTACGAAGGTTTTTCGGGTTACGAAATTAGCCGCGGAACGAATTAATTTCGTAACCCGAGGTACCACTGTATTTCTGTATTCTGCCTTATACAGTCTGCTCTTGCCATAGGCGGGGGTCCGTTCCGGACACCCCCCCCCCCCCACATAAGGCACAGTCAGGCTACTATAACGGGGGGGGGACTGTCTCTCAAATATTGAGGGCAGAACACAGATCAATGCCTCAGATGAAGAGTACAGTGGGCAGCTGCATAAGTGGACAGCTGGTCCTTCAGAGTTCTCCACCAATACTAACAGAATAACTTGGTTCCAGACCATTGGGGCTGCTCATTGGATTACACTGAAATGTTCCCAAAAAAGAATTGGCGCTAATAAAGGACTGCACTTGTTTCAAACTCATTGAATTTTTCATAGTGAAAGGGGATTATCCATTGTTTAGTTCACCATACCATATGCATGAGCACTGGTGTTACAGCTCTCAAATATTTTTTATCTCATATTCCTACCAAAAAACACATCATCCTCTCATATTCTTGTATGTCCAAAAATAGGCTGATCCTCACTGCTGTAACAAAGAAGAGAATTTTCCAGACTAAAACCAATACTTTATCAATTCTACCATGCATCTATCTATCTATTTATCTATCTATCTATCTATCTATCTAATCATTATTTTATTTATATCCTGCTTTTCTTTCACTACTCCTCCCACTACTGGAACACAATGTTAAAATACAATGCAAGAAGTATAGCACCCACCTTTAAAAAACAACATCAAACCACTGGTCTTTAACAACCAGCCAGTTACCCAAAACCTGCTTGAATTAAAAATAAAGCTACACTGGGCCAGCAGGGAGAAGGCCAGCCTAGTGTCTTTAGTGTCTTTGGGTGGAAGTTTTTACCTTGAAGTTTGCAAGTAACTCCAATCTATATGTCTTTTGTATGAAAGTGACAGATAAATTGGTTGGACCCCAGGGGATTCATTTTGTGCAGTTATTCATACATCCTCAAAAGTCAATCTCATATGGCAGGAGGCCTGGATGAAAATTAGGAGAGTTTTATGAAGTCTTCAATTAAGAATTAATATAAAGAAGGAATAAAAGGCCTTTTCCCTACTGGAAAGACAAAATTTGACAAGCCCCCTTTGATTAAAATTAATGCCTTCAATTTTAACCTGATGATATTTCTCCCTTCATCTGCCTTCAAGCAGACAACTGAAGGTCTGACTTTGGGGAATGCAGAAAAGATTAATATGCAGGCATACTGATAGCATTTAAATTAATGTCTCAACATTGGTTTTCCCAATAGGGAAAATATGTGTTCTTTCCATCTCTTGTTGGTTTAGCTTTCCTATAGACATTTAGGTCATACCATAAAGCATGTTAATATGTGTAAAATACTGTCTTCTAAACTGTGCCTTTCCCTTTTCCATTTATTTTCCTATAACCAGGGGTCTATTCCTCTCTAGTATTTCCATCCCTCTGCTATTGCATTATTGTTAGATAGTTTCTAAAGTTATTTAATGGATTATGCACACCCAAAAAACTGCTGACAAACAGCAGGTCATAAATATTTTAGTTTGTTTTTTTAAAATAAATAATGTGTGCTCATTTATGGCCCCTAAAATTGCTACCTGAGCCAGTATCCACACACTAGGTAATGGCAGGAGGACTGTCATAGAATGGGTAGAAGTAATCTTCACCCTTCCACAAGTGAGGTTCACTGTGCTGAATTGAAAACCTGAATCCTTTGTCAGCTATTTAGGTCCAAAACACACTGCAGAAATAATCCAGTTGGAGACTGCTTTAACTGCTCTGGCTCAATGCTAGGGAATCCTGGGAACTGTAGTTTAATGTGGCACCAGAGCTCTCTGACAGAGAAGGCAAAATGTTTCACAAAACTACAGCTCCCAGAATTCCCTAGCATTGAGCCAAAGTAGTTAAAGCAATCTCAAAGTGCATTATTTCTGCAGTGTTCTTTTGGATCTTAATTAAATATACTGATCACTACCCTGTCTCTCCTATGTAAGACGTAAATTTAACAATCTGCAACTGTTTGGCATCCCCAAATGCTATTTAGAGATTGTCTACACTAAAGATATACACGGGACTCACCCTGGTCCTGAAATGATCTATCCAGATGTGCAGGGCATGCAAAATAATAGTGAAACTGCTGTTTTAAACTGTTAATCTGTTTTAAGAGAACCCACAGTTTACTCAAAGAGTTTCCAGAAAATGCTGGCATGCCTCTGGTTATCTTTGCTGTCTGGACAGCTGTATCAGGTCCTATTTGGCCTGATCCAGTTGCCTAGGTATCAAATGTGGCACCATCTTCTTTACCCTGTGCTGAGCAGCACAGGGAAATGGATGGATCTTCTTCAGAGCTGCCACCACTGCTGCTTCATCAGTCAAGCAGCTCCCTGCAGGATACTGACCAGTGCTGTCACTTCTGTTGAGATCAGAACAGGGCACCTGTGCCATCAGATAGGAGGTGGTAAAGCAACACTGTCCTTGGTTATCATGATGTGCACCCCATTCTGACATCACCAGAAGTGCTGGCACTGGCCAGGATCTTGCAGGGAGATGCTTGGCTGGCAAGGTTGAAGCAATGGTGCTGGCAGTGCAGTGGCAGGGGCAGCAGTATGGAAGGGAACAGGCCAACAGGGATGATGTAATGTCAACCAGGCTGGGCCATGTGTACAATGATGTGGTGTCACACCTGATTTAGTCCGATGTGTGTGGTCTCCACCATGTCCATTTTGGGATCAGTCCACCCCATGATGCTCCAGATTGGCTGCAAACAACAGCATCTTTCATGTCAATCCATGTTTGCTTTACTGCTTTTGTTTTGTCTTTTTTTTCTTAGGAAGAAAAATCCATTAAGAAGGAAAATATGGAAGAGCTCCAGTATCTTCTTACTAAATCTAGGAAGCACCCAAGATTCAGTGGTGACACCAGATAATAATGTCAAATAGTCCAAAATAATAATGAGGAAATCCAAGAATAGATGAGAGCTATGTGTAAATGATGTCTCAAAAGCTTCAGCCCTATTCATGAACAGAGGAATTGGGCGAGTCATTCCATTGAATTTTTTGAGACAGGCCAGAAAAGCTTCAACAATCTCTTGTGGGTGAGACTCACTATTAGGAGTGATCCTAATGTCTTTTTTCCTTTCTTCATCTCTCTTCTTTCCTTTCTCCATCATGTTCTCTTATCTTTCTTCCTAAAATGTTGATGTTTTTGCTTCCAGTGAAAGTGGTACTTGCAGAAGATGTATGTCCTTTCAGCAGGATCATCATTTTGTATGGTCCAAAAGATCCTATAGAGACCTAATGCCAGTCTGGGTTAATCTGAAAAGGGAAATGGCAGCTGCTTTAAAAAATAGTTAGGAACATTCAGAGAAAACTATCAGTGTAAAATGTGTTGGTGTGGTGAAGGAAGAAGGAACAACTCATACCTTTTCTCAGGGAAATGCTTTCTGAGACATTTTGAGCTCACTCTTATTTCAGAGGTGGGAATTCTTTTTTAGCCCACATGTTTTGGACTAAGACACTCATAACCTCTTATGAGGTCTTTTCAACTGTTGTTGTTGTGTGCTTTCAAGTCATTTCTGACTTATGGTGGCCCTAAGGCAACCCTATCATGGGGTTTTCTTGGCAAGATTTGTTTAAAGAAGGTTTGCCTCTGCCTTCCTCTGAGACTGAGACAGTGTAACTTGCCCAGGGTCACCTAATAGGTTTCCATGGCTGAGAGGGGATTCAGACTCTGATTTCTAAAGGCATAGTCCAATGTGAAAACCATTACTTGTGCAAATTTAAGGAGCATCTGGGAGCTGAAACCCCAAACATCTGGAAGGCCAAAGATCCATTCTCCCCATTAGCTGCTGCCATTAAGAAGGCAAGATCTAAGACTTTATTCTCAGTTCCCTACTTGGAGCTGTGTGACAAAAGGGAAAGGGGACAACAGTCAGAACAACAGTTGAGGAGAATGGAAAAGACAACTAACTTGGGTTCAGTGTTTGTTAAAAGGTTTTAAAATGTCAAGTTTAATAGAATTGGCATTAAGCCTGGATATATTTTGCAAATTTGTCTAAGTAATCCAAATTTAATCTAAATCTTAAATCTCTTTAACTTTTTTTTTTAATTCTCAAGCAGTCCTTTCAGAAAGGTCAGCATTACTTTGCAAACAAATCTGTGAAAGCTGCTCTGAAACTCCATATGCAAAGCTTCACTTTAAGCATATGCAAAAATCGGACAGTAATAATTAGAGAATCCTCTAAAAGAAAAGTGGTGTAAAGGCCCTTTTACCCACATTTCCATTACTGGGGATCAATGCTGGATGGAAAGTAACAAAAAAGTCTTTACTTTAGTTCTCTTTCAAAAAGCCACACTTTTGTCATGCTGAATTTCAGCCCTGCTTTCCAGGCATACTATTAGGGTCATCAGTTTCCCTCATGTGTGAACATGTCCTTTGGGGGGCACTGTAGGAGTTGATACTCCCTTCCTCCTTCTGCAACACCCAAGCTCTCTCCAACTTGCTGAACAGCCCCTGAAGCCATTTGCACGGTCATTCCCTGTGTCATGAGGAAAGCCTTACAAAACCTCTCATCATAGCCATAAGCAAAATGACAACATCAGGACCAAAATCCAGGATCTTCTGGAGATCTCAGTGTTGCTGTACTCATTTTGCATCTGGTATGGTGTACTGGTTTAAGCATTGGGCTATGACTCTGGAAATCAGGGTTTGAATTCCTGCTGAGCCACAAAAACTAACAGCTTTAGGGGAAGACATTAGCAAACCTCCTCTAAACAAATCTTGCTAAGAAAACTTCATGATAGGTTTGCCATAGGATTACCATAAGTTGGAAATGACTCGCAGGCACAAAACAACAACAAATGGGGATGCAATCAGCAGTTCTGTGATCCTGTCTGCTCCCTGTGAATCAGGCAATGGCCATGCATGGTGTATTCCAGGGCTGTTCAGTGATTTGGGTAGATGTTGTATGGCTCAGCTTAGCAATGATCTGCACACAGACCACACGTCACTGGTGTTCATTCAAAGCATTCCAGAAGGCTTTGTGCTAAAAGGCTGTGGGGTGAGGAAGGTGATACCAAAACTAGCTAAGGAATTAACATGGTGATCATGACAGGACATTTACCACTGTGCTCCCAGTGCCTCATGCTAATAGTATTTGGTGCCTGAGCAAGTCTGGAGAGCCATGCATCAGCCATTTTTCTACTGTGCCATTGTTGTTGCAGGAAGCCATTTTACTCAGATCTCCCTAGCCGTACTGTGCAGAACTAGGGTTGGCAGTAGACATTGGCCAGTAAGGCTCTCGAGAGTGGGGCAGGAGCCTCTAGAGTGGAGATGCTCTGTGGGGACATCATTTGTATTCCACCATTTAAGGTAGGTGTCTCATTCTGTCTACTGGGAGGACTGTCCCTCCACACCTCTGTATTATAAACATCCCTTAATACAATTTCTAATATATTATGATCATCAGCAGATACATCTCATTTGTACAAAAATAGAACCAAAATGAGTCTAAAACTGAAATGAGTAAGCTGATATCAATTACGGGCACAGTTCTTATAGTACATTAGCAGGTTAAAAGCCTCCTCTTCAAGAGCTGGAATATCCCTTAGTCCTTTGGGTTTTCTCACACTAATGGCAGGCTTCAGCTGACCATTGAGAGATTGAATAATTTCTCTAATTTCAACTAAGAGACTGAGCAATTTCCCAACCAAAATGATCAGGAAGCAACTCAAAATCCACACAGCAGAATTCCAGAAAGTGTGGTTCACAGAAGAAAATCTTTCTTAGTTTCCTGGGCTGAGATCCTACGCTTTGCTTGCAAGGCTTAAATCTACATACACAAGTTACAAGGTGCTGGTCCTATGTCATCCTTCTGCTGAATACGGACATTGTGCAACTGTCTGCATATCTGCCAATGTGTCACTTTATTGTCCCATGGTACAACGAGGAATGAATGCTGCTGCTGGAAACAACATATATCAGACATGCTGCAGAAGAGATGCCTAAGTCAGCTTGGAGACTCTTTCCTGCTTTCTGGCTCCTCCTTTGCATGTCCTTCTGTTTATCTTGGTTCTCTCAGCTACTAACCTGATTCCTCAACATCTTGATGTCTCGACTGCTACTTACCTACACAGCATCTCTCCTCTCCCAGTGAATATGACAAATTCCAGTAAATAATGGTACCTTGGAGGTACTGACTCCTCACCATCCCAGAATGTACAACTGCATGGCTAGAATTCCATTGGTTAGACCCAGCTAAAATACACTGAACTAAATGGTAAGTCACCAAATAGGCAAATACAAGGGAAACACTGGAACATATGTGGATATTTGGCCAAAGGTAATGAAGTATTGAGTGGTTAAGTAAAATACCTTGACAGACAATAATGGCAAAAGATCACTCTATTCATTATTTTCTGAGGAAAATGAGAGTTTGGATCATAACTAATAGTTGGCAATCCTTGTAGGAGCTGCAAGAGCGGAGAGTGCCAGAAGTTGGAAAAATGCCCAAGGACTTTCATTTCATAGATGTCTTAATAAAAGATAGTCAGCTGCACTTGTAGAAAAATCAGCTAGTAATTTCCATATGAGAGAAGAAATAAAGGAACACAGCTTTATAGCAACTTGATACTTATTTTTATGAACTGAATGTTGAAGATGAATTTCCATTAATCAGTTTAATCAACTGGAATTTTGGTGTACCAGATATTAATAGATTGTAGAAAATAGAGCAACTAACAATAGGCAATACATATGGGTTGATGGATTGATGGAGAGAGACAGAGATTAGTGATTTGATAGTGCATGCAATGATAATATTTGGAATAGCGCTATAATTATATTGTTAATTGGGAGGAAATTAGGTGGGATTTGTTACTGTTGAATTCTAAAATGAAACAAAATAAATAAAAAACAGATAGGTAAATCCAACTTATTCAGTGTCTGTACTCTTGTCTGGTCTAACAACAGGATTTAGGCCCATGTTGAAATGGATACACATGCTTGCACAATCATGAAGTGATGCAGCCATAGTACATGACATGTGTACAACATGTACAACGCAAAGGTAAACCCAGTGAATTCAAATGCTTTATTCTAGTTGGGACTAACAATTTTATTTAGGTTTATACCTGAACATGTATCTGAGAGCCTGAGTTGCATGGTGACTTGGGAATTGTACTACAACTCTGGAAATCAGGATTCAATTCCACATTTGGAAACCCAAGAAGGCAAGCGGTATAGAAATGTACATGCTATTGCTATGGGTGACTTTGGTTGAGTCACATACTCTCAGCCCTAGAAAAACCCACAATAGGTTTAGATTGAGGTCACCATAAATTAGAAATGACTTGAAGGGACACAAGAACAACAAGCCTGAACACAAGCATCTAAGACAAATGATTGGACTAGTCTCCCAAATTGTGTTAGAATAGGACTCCTCCAGAGTACCCAACAGTTCTGGTAAATGTTGAGGCTTTTTGTTTTAGGATTTGATTGTTTCAGGGAGTCAGCATGATATAGTGGTTTGATTCTGGGATACCACTATTTGAATCCAAACTCAAGTTTGGAAATCCATTGGTGACCATGGACACTCTCAGTTTGAGAGGAAACCAATTGCAACCCCCTTCTGAACAAAGCCTGTCCTCCCCCACCAAAAAAAAAATCACTTTATCACATTAAGGGCACACAATAACAGAAAACATTTCATCAGAACACCGCTCTAGCACCAGGGAGAGCCAGGTCCATGTCCCTTCTTTGTTATGAAGCTCCCTGGTTGACTTGGACCAACTCTCCAAGTCAACTAACCCAACAGGGTGGATGTGAAGATAAAGCTGGGTTGAAGAGGGGGAAAACAGATAAATCCCACCACACCCAAAAGATGAATGTATATACTTATATGTAAGCATAATGAGAGAAGAGAGAGAGAGAGAGAGAGAGAGAGTAACTTCAAAATATCTGAACTTCTTAAGGTTACTACACACCTTCAAGAGGGTTGCCTTATTTATATTCTGTATTTCTCACTTTTACGTTTTTAATCATAGTTGCCCAGATGTTGCTCCAGTCCTCTGTTCAGCCAAGAGCTATAAGCTATCAAACTGAAATGATGTTTTTAATCTCTGTAGGTATCAGAACCTTTAGTGATGACATTTTGTTAGCAGGCAAAGGAAAGAGATGCTGACAGGCTTCCTAAGGAGGTACAGGGCAGGCTTTGCTGGCATCACTGTAGGGTTTATAGACTGATCCCCCTGAAAGAGAAAATATCCTGTGGAGATGGAAAAGGTGATGAGTTCTCTTTGCTTTTTAGCCCTCATCGCTTCAAGTGATGCTTGGTGTCATCATGGAACAGATGGATTTGATGAAAATAATATCCCGATTAAGCTACTAAAATGAATGTCAGAGTCACTAAGTCACAGATGGTACTCAAGTTACTCCCACTTCCTTACCCCTCTTATCACAACCCCTGCAAAATGTAATTTATTCAACCTTCTTCACTTTTTTTTCTTTTAAAAAGCAGTTCACTGTCGGAGCTCTTCAGAATCAGGCCAGCATTTCTACAGCCTCCGGAATCTATGTGCAATCATACATGGATCAAGACATTTTGCTACCAAAGATGGAGCAGCAGATTGTGCTTTTCCCTCTGAGTCAAGGCTCAGACTCCCTGAGTCCAGGTTATTTAATCTCAAAAGGACCTCACAATCTTTCTTGGCAGTTAGATGGTGGTGGTGGTGGTCTCAGTTCTATTAGTGAATCTCATCTAGAGTAGACTCACTGAACTAGGATTTACTTAAATGTTAACTCACCATTCAGTCATTAAGTCAATGGGTCTGTTCTAGTTGGGACTAATCAGTAACATTTTGGCACATTCTGATGATTGAATGGAAGAAGATGATGCCAACTTTACCATCTTGGAATCTAAAAACTGAGCTGGAGGACTGGGAAACCATCTGATGCAGATCTGTTTGGCCTCATGGGGTTTTATGGGGAAGCAGAAGGAAATCCCATGTTCTCTATATTTTAATACTTTTTATTTAAAAATCAGACAAAAAATGAATAAACAAACATAGAAATATGTTAGTTGTATACAATTACATCTTCCAAATGTTGTTTATAATAACTTCCCATCTAGTCTTCTCAATATTTACCAATACAATTTTGTTGTTCCAAATATTTCCTCTGTTTCCCTTCCTGTTCTTTCTACTTAAATGACTTTCCCCATTGTTATAACCCTTTATGTTAGTTTTTTTCATTGTTTATTCTTATTTTCATGAATTTCTCTTTCTGAATTTTGCACTGTGTTTTCTCTCATTTTCATTTGTCTCTCACTGAAGCTTGACCAAACATTTTTTTATTTCTACATTATAGCAAGAAGAACTACAGCCTGAGCTGCTGCAATGTGTTTTGTGGTAGGGCTGATCCTTAAATTTAGACTCACCTTTTGAATCTTAAGAGAGGACTGTATCATAAATTGGCTGGAACCCTGTTGGTGTCTTAAGCATTCATAAGTTTTCTTATACAAGCAGCTGAACATTTTGGGCTGATTCATAACAGGCAGGCTTAGTGCTAAACATTATAATGATCACAGAGAATTTATTATTATTATTATTATTATTAGTAGTAGTAGTAGTAGTGGTGGTGGTGATAGAAGTAGTAGTTTTATATTTGTTTATTTGCTTTATATTTATATTTATTTGTTATTTATTTATCCTGCTCTTTCCCCAGAACTGGGACTCAGTTCACAATATCAAAAGAAAGGTACAACAATAAATCTGCAGAAATTTAACCTAGACAATGAGGAAATCAAAATAGTTAAAGAGTTCCCAATACCTTGGACCAGATAATGGTCAGAATTGAGGCTGCAGTCAAGAGATAGAAAGACTAGGAATGGGAAGGGCAGCAATGAAAGAACTAGAAAAGAGCCAAAAGAATAAAAGTATATAACTGAGGACCAAAATTAGAATTATCCAAGCCATCATATTTCCCAACATCATATACAGATGTGAGAGCTGGACAGTGAAGAAAACTGATAAGAAGAAAATCAACTCATTTTTGATGTAGTGCTGGAGAAAAGTGCTGAGGAGACCATGGATAGCCAAAAAGACAAACTAATAGGTCCATTCCTGAAATCTCCCAAGAAGCCAAGATGAGGCTATTGTACTTTGGCCACATCACGAGAAGGCATGGATCATTAGAAACGAAAATAATGTTGGGAAAGGTAGAGGGTAGCAGAAAGAGAGAAAGACTGCACACCAGATGGATAGAGTCAATCAGGGAGTTCATGAGCGTGAATTTTCAAGACCTGAGCAAAGTGGAGGACAGGGTTTTTTGCAGATGTCTCATACGCAGGGTCACGACAAGCTGAAGTTGACATGAGGGCAGTTAATGACAAAAACAATATAACAGACATATTCAGCCAAATATTACAAAATTGGAGATGTACTTTGTGCATCTTTGTACACTGCACATCATTGTGCATTCTGCATTGTACATTGTGTATCATTGCACACTGCACATTTAATTCTGCTGTGTTGCAATTTCTAATCAAAATCAGTAAGCCTACTGTTCTGTACAAACATGCAATCCCTAGACTTGACCAGGAGTAAGCTCCACTGATTTATTTCTGTGACAACATGATTGTGCTGTACATTTCTGGAAAAGTGACCAAAATTAAATTATAGAAAACCAAGTAAGGACTGGCTATAAAGAAAATCTTTTGGCTGGTATCATAATATCACAAACATAGTAACACTACCCCTGCAATCCCCAGTGCAATTTCAAAACAGTTTTTATAATATCTGTGATCTCTCTTGTGATGGATGAAGAAATCTATATATGTGCAGAATTAGAGATGATATTTAAAAGTGAAACCACAAGGGCTGACACATTTGTCAAGCATGAATAGCAGTTTGTCTGTTGGACAGGGTTTCTCTCTAGTTTGGCGAAAGAACCTGCTGGGCTGGCACATGGAAATCCTGTATCACTCTTCAATCATCCCTAAATGTCCAATCCTCCTCAACACATTCATCCTATAATTTAGCATTGCTGCCACTAGAGGTCAGGCTATATATGAGCCATATGTCAAAAAGGTAATGTATCTCTGTATGATTTGTAAAGACCACTAGTTCGAATATATCAAATGAGTGAAACATTTTATCAACAATTTTTGAAGTTTCTCATTCCTAATGGCCATTATTTTATAAAGCTAAAGCCAAAACCGGGTTAATATGTCTGGTATTTAAATAATTTATGTCTGGGAGTGAAGCTCCCTATTCTTTTTCTTTCTTATTTTTATTCCCAAAACTACAATCTGGCTCAAAGGAAATGCTTTAGTATGCCAGACTATAGGGGATAGGAGATAGAAGAAAGAAGAGGCCTTTAGATCATATCTTGAAAAAACAAAGTAAATCCATATCACCACCAATGGGGGGGAAGGCATGTTGTGCCTGCATGTCATATGTTAAAGATTAGCTTCTAAAAAATGAGAGCTGGTAATCCTAATTTAACTAAGAGGAAGCCTGTACAGACTGGCATTATACACCGGTGTTGGGGCTAAATAATAATAATAATAATAATAATAATAATAATAAATTATTTATTTATAAACCACTCAATCACAAGGAATCCGGGCAGGTTACAGCAATAAAAATATACAAATATAAAATCCATAATGATGAAGATGGGCCAGCCTTTTCACTCCCTCCCAGGGCAGAAGAGGACAGTTGCCATGGAGGGAGGGCTCTTCTTCTTGAGGCTAGCCCTGATGGAGATGGGCCTGTATTTTCACTCCATCCCAGGCCATACGCACGGCAGCTGCCCCCATGCCAGCATCACACCGTGTGCCCAAATACATGGGGTGGGGGTGTCATGGTGCTCTGTTGACTCAGTGTTTAAACACACTGCACCAAAGGAGTACTGAAAAGCCATGGTAGTGCCTAGGGCACCTTTTCCATGGCACAAAAAGTAGCCACTTTTAACAGCGTCTTTTTGCGCTGCAAAAAGGCCAGATTGGGGCCGTGGCATGGGGTTGTTGCAGCCCCAATCCAGTGAGGAAAGTCTCTTGAACCCCACACTTAAAAGACACAGGGATTCACAAAAAGTTAATCACAAAAAGTCAACATGGGTTTCTCAAAAACAAGTCATGCCAGACAAATCTTTTTTTCTTTCTTTCCCTTTTTGGATAAAATGACCAACTTGGTAGATGATGGGAATGCTGTGGATGGAACATATCTTGATTTCACTGAGGACTTCAAAAAAGTTGAAATTGCAAACAAGCTAGTAAAAAAGTTGCAAACAAGTTAGTAAAATGTGGGTAGACAATGCAACTGTTAGGTGGGTTAGTAATTGGTTGACTAGCCAAACCCAAAGGGTGCTCAGCAATGACCCCTCTTCATCCTGGAGAGAAGTGAGCAATGGAATGCCACTTCTGGGTGTTGTCCTGGACCCAGTGCTATTCAACATCTTTATCAATGACTTGGATGAAGGAGGGCATGCTTATTACATTTGCAGATGACACCAAATTAGGTGGAGTAGCAAATACCCCAGAGGAGAGGATCAAAATTCAAATTGACCTATTAGAAAGCTGGGCCAAAACTAACAAACTGACTTTCAATACAGAGAGATGTACGCTAATACACTTAGGATGAAAAAAAAAATGAAATGTACAGATATAGGACAGGAGGACACCTGGCTTGACAACAGTACATGTGAAGGGAATATCAGAGTCCTGGCAGACCACAAGTTAAACAGTGTCAACAGTGAGTGAGTCAACAGTGAGTCGACAGTGTGGTGCTGCAGCTAAAACCGCCAATGTGATTCTAGGCTGCATCAATAGAACTATAGTGTCTAGATCAAGGAAAATAATAGTGTCAATCTATTCTGTTTTGGTCAGGCATCACCTGGAATATTGTGTCCAGTTCAGGGGACAATAATTCAAAAAGGATGTTGACAAGCTGGAACGTGTCCAGAGGAGGGTGACCAAAATAGTAAAAGATCTGGAAACCATGCCCTATGAGGCATGACCTAGGGAGCTGGGTATGTTTTGCCTGAAGAAGAGAAAGTTAAGAGGTGATATGATAGCCCTGTATTTGAAGGGGTGTCATGTTGAGGATGAGCTACTGCTCTGTTGCTCCAGAGACTAGGACATGGAGCAACAGACACAAACTACAGGAAAAGAAATTCCACCTCAACATTAGGAAGAACTTCCTGACAGTAAGAGCTGTTTGACAGTGGAACACACTCCCTTGGAGTGTGGTGGAGTCTCCTTCTTTGGAGGTTTTTAAACAGAAGTTGGTTGGCAATCTGTCGGGGTGTTTTGATTGTGTGTTCCTGCATGGCAGGGAGTTTGACTGGATGGCCCCACCTTCACCTCCAAACAAACCTTGCCAAGAAAACCCAGTGATAGGTTCACCTTAGGGTTGCTATAGGTTGGAAACTACTTGAAGGCATACAATCACAACAGCAGCAGCAACAGCAACAACAACAATAGCAACAACATCCTCCCCAGCAAGGGAGAGGATGGCTGTCCTCTTCAACCCAACAAATCATCTCCCTGATAAGGCAGGGTCAGGCATATCAAGGAGATGCGGTAGCTCTGAAAACAGCAGCAGTAATAGCCACTTCATCTTGTTTTGGTTCTTTGACACATTAGAAAGATACAGAAACTCTGATCACTTGATTCACTGTGTTAGTGAGGAGAGGATCCAAGGAAGCACCACCATTTGTTGTTTATTTATTTGCCATTTGGTCTTTGTAATTTATTTATGTTTCAGCTTGGTTTTAATGGATTTTCATACATGCCATGCAATGTGAAACTGATACAATGCATTTGATCTGCACTAGGCTTAACCTGATTCACTGCCAAACTGAAGCGCATCCAATGTTATTCTCTGTGCTGTAAACATCAGTGGACTGGCATAAGCCCCTGGTGTTATCACCCTTGCCACTGAACCAGTAAGTGAATGATTGTCATGATTCTTTCTGTTTACTAGACCAAACTTGTGGGAAGCAACAAGGCTTGGCGTTGTATAATTCTTTTGTATCCACCACTTGGAATTCAGTATAAGCAGGCTTTGCTGTATCTTTCCAGTGACGTCTTTCTAAATGTAAACTCGTGTTCTATAAGGATTTAATATAATTGCTTTTGTGAGAGATGTTAGCATTACATCCTGGGCCTGTAGATAAGATGTTTTAAAACATGCCAGCTTTTCATTTTAAGGATTGGCTGAAATTACTGTAATAAACCTGTTTCCACATGATTGGAGATGACTTATAAGAGGAAACATGTTGTTTCCAAATGTGTATGCTTAGCAAAGGCGATTAGAGCTATCTGTGACCTCACATTCCAGCACCTGTGACCCCTATCAAGCTCAGTCTATTTGTGTCCCTATTCCTGTGAGGCAACTACATGCTGGAATCAATTTGTTCAGCAGTTCCGGGTATGACTTTTAATAACATTTTAGTGTTATGAAAGTGAGAACTGGATGGTGGCTGCTAATGTCATGCAGGAGCATATACCAGGGAAGGGCAAAAGGTAGATAGGATTTACTGGTAAATGATTGGCTGCATCAATTTTGGATATGTTTATTACTGAGTATTATTGTTGCATTTAATGTTGTATTACTGTAGCATTTCTAAGGCAGCTGCAAAGCAAGGTCTTGTGCAATGAAAATATTAAGCAATATAATACAAAGATCTAAAGCAGAACACTAATAATCAAAAAGTGGAATCACAAAAGCCAACATGATAAAAAATGCAGCATAATACAAAGCCATCCAGACAGAATATAAAGACAAAGACAGAAAGACAAAAATAGAGAACAAATATATAGAAAACAGTTGGATTGGGTTATGCTGTATCTACAAACTCCAGTCCATTGTCAGAAGTGATGGTTTCCTGCCACATTTTGTTGCTGTTATTGTGTTCCTGCAAGCCATTTCTGAGTTATGGTGTCCCGAAGGTGATAATATCTTGAGGCTTTCTTGGCAAGATTTGTTCAGAGGGGGATTGCCATTGCCTTCCTCTGAAGCTGAGAGGGTGTGATTTGCCCAGGGTCATTCTGTGGGTTTCCATATTCCAGCTGGGATTTGAACCCTCATCTCCCAGAGTGCTAGTCCAGTACTCAGACAACTAAGCCACACTGCCTCTCTTGCATATGACACATATTATAACATCAGTTGGCATCCTGATCCCAAGTAGATTCTTGTGCCAACTTTATTACATTACTTTTCTGATCCTGAGGCCTTATCAAAACACCTGACCAAGAACTTCCTGTACTGTTCATGTTTACCTAATCTTTCCTTGAAATAGATCCTGTCTGACATCCTTGTTGTCTAACTATCCTTTACAACAATTGTTGAAATTGAACTTGTTACCATATCAGGATAACCACATTTTGCATTTTTGTTTTTATTCATGCTTCATCCCACCCACACCTGTTAGCATAAATGTCTGTCCATAAAGCTCCACACCATGCATCTGATATATACAGTATCTCCATGTTACACAATGTGATATGTTCTTTGTGTTCAATGGTAACTTCGTGTAACCACATGCATAACTGTAGGAGTACTACTAGACATACAAAGGCTATGAATGCACATACACACATGCAACTGTATCACATGTACAATTTAGCTTCTGTGAACTTGAACTGAATGACAATTTTGCTCAGTTGAGCAAAATGATCAACTGTTTCCAGACAGGCAGTTATTCATGCATGAGACAACAACGGAATTTCACTCAAGGCCCATGTCCACATGGGCCAAATAACACATCCTCCCCCTGTCCTCAAGGCAATTAGTTCAGATGCTGCAAGGCCTAATTCCCAATCTTGGTGCAAACTATTTGGATGACGTATGGCCAGTTTGGCACTGAATCCATCTTATATCACCCATGGATTTTAAATACTCACCTTTTTCTTCTTCCAAGAAAATCCAGAGGTCTCTGGAGTGACACTAGACAGCTGTTTACACAATGCCCTGCTGTGCCACCTGCTACCTTCACTGCTGGCACATGTTGCTCTATCTAAGGTCAGAACAAGGTGCCTTGCTATATGGTCAGTGCTGAGTGCCTTATTTTCAGCCTCCAATGGAATGACCTATGCCACAGTGGGACATTGTGTAGACAGCTACCCAACCTTGCTCCAAAGAGCCCAAGTAGACTAGTCCAGTTAAATCACTACATGTTGACTCACCATGCAGCCATTGATTCAGTGGATCCATACCTTCTGGGATTAATTAATAATTGTTGGGTGCCTTCAAGTCATTTCTGACTTATGGACACCCTAAAGCAAACCTATCATAGGGGTTTCTGGGCAAGTTTCTTCAGAGGGGGTTTGCCATTACTGTCCTCTGAGACTGAGAGAGTATGACTTGCCTAAGGTCACCCAGTGGTTTTCCATGGCCAAGCTGGGATTTGAACCCTGATCTCCCAGGGTCCTAGTCCAACAACCAAATTGTTATATCACCCTAGCCCTACACATTATATCACAGAGATCCACTTTATATGGCATTTTTATTTTTTTTTATTTTTTATACGGCATATATTCATATTATCGTTACTATATCTTGCAGTGTTGCATTTCCTTTGAACAGAAGCTCTGAAATAAGAACCAAGCAGGTGATCATAATGTTTTAATAGCTATAATTATACTGTAATTATTTCTGATAAAGTTTTACTGTGTAACACTATTAATCTTCCAGTATGTCATGACAGTGACTTAAATAAATTAATATATTCAAACATGGTTCCAAAGTTGGCTAATTAAATTATGATTTCTTCCATTTTCTTACAGAATTCCAGTCCTACTCACTTGATGACAACAGTAACTGAAAATAAAACTCATATACCTAATAATTATATTTTTGCAATTAAAATGTTTTAAATAATAAATAGTGTCTCTCTTGGTGATTAAAATTATTGATTAAAAATGCATGCACATAGGCAGATAGGTATTAAATAAAACATTGACTGTACCTAGTATTTGGTTGAGTTAGATAAATAGACAGAATACAGTTCAGTTGGTCCTCCATATGCATGGATTCTGCATTCATGGATTCAACCATATTCCCTCTCCCCAAAAAAAGAAATCCCAAAAGCAAACCTTGATCTTGCCACTGTATACAGTGCGCCTGCATCATACGCAGGTGCGCTTTACGCGGCTTTCAGCATATTCTGAAAACTGTGCTGGGAGAAGGGGCAGCACATCCCCAAAGCCATAATGGGGTGTGCACCATTCATTAAAATGGGGCTTGAGCATAGGCGGAATTCCCTTTATGTGGGGGAGTCCAGAACGGATCCCCCGCGTAAAGGAAGGGCAGACTGTATAAGGGACAGAACCAATATGGTATAGTGATTTGAGCATTGGACTTCAACTCTGGACACCAAGATTCAATCCCCCGCTCAGCCATGGAAACCAACTGTATGACTGAGACACACAGTCTCAGCCCCAGAAAACTTCATTACAGATTTATTTTAGGGTTGCCATGTCGAAAATGACTTGAAGGCATATAACAACAAATATAAGAGACACTATTCAATGGACTTGAGCATCTATGGATTTTGGTATCCACGGAGTTGGGGTGTGCTGGGGGGAAACTCTTGCAAATACCAAGGCCTACTGTACTACAGTGGGACCTTGTTATCCACTGTGGTTTGGTTCCAGGATCCCCCGTGGATATCAAAATCTGTGGATGCTCAAGTCCCATTAAATACAGTGGCAGAGCAAAATGGTGTCTCATATATAAAGTGGAAAATCAAGGTTTGCTATTTGGAATGTATACTGTTTTGGAATGTTTTCAAGCCGTGTATGCTTGAATCCATGGATAAAAAATCTGTGGATAAGGAGGGCTGACTGTATTTATAAACACTAAAATCTATATCTATATATTATTAAGTTTCATCAGACTCACTTCTAGCCACCTTTTAAAGAGTTTTGGGCAGGGAAAGTAATGTTCACAGCAAAAAGAGAGGGGGGGAGGGAGGGGGGAGGGAGGGGGAGAGAGAGGTTTTTTCAAAATGTGAATATGATTTCTATCAGGTTATTACCAGTTATACAATTGCTACAGAGAGCTAGTGCCTGGAAGAACTCCCCCCACCAAACCAGTAAAACCAATGCATTGCTCTTAACAAGATATTTATGCTGAATCCTACTGGGAAGAGGTGCTTTTCCTTTCCACCTAGCATCTGATATAAGGGCCAAGATCCAATGCTTGTGTTGTATAAATCTACACTCACATAGTTATGCAATGACAGCACTATACCACTCTTCAGACAAATACTTATGTTGTCTAAATAACTATCAGCCAATATGTTCATTTATTGTTCCATCCTGTAATGACCTTTTCCCATAGGGCAAGCTGCACAGGGGACATTTAAGATGCCCATTAACAGTAAGTATCCACCAGATTGGACAGGTACAAGGTTTACCTGTTCACAGTCTTCTTCAGTTTGGTGAGATGTCTTTCAGAGGAAGAAAATGGCAAAACCATATCTGGGTATTCATTGCCTAAGAAAACCCTATGAAATTCATGAGGTTGCTATAAATTGACTTGAAGGTACCTACACACACATTGTATTTCTCTTTAAATTAATTAGGCCTCTTTAATTCCTCTTGGAACTCCAGTCCCAGTGGCTCAGGAACCAGCAAATGAGTATTTGATACTGGTTTGATGCTCATGAGGTCATACTTACCCTCCCATCTCCTTGTAATAAAAGTCTTCCCTGATTGATCACGATGTATACCTACCTAGGATTTTAATATTTTGAATTGTATGTTTTTTAGATAATTGATATTAGACTGTAACTTGTATTAATGTTTGTGAAATCGTCTTTATGTCCCTTTTTATTCTATTGTACCTATTTTATATGCTGTACACCGTTTTTATCGTAGGAAAAGCGGTCTATAAATAAACAATTTATTAATTTATTATTATTATACAGAACTGCTATTCTGTGCTGATTCACTTGAGATGTAAGATAACCTGGGAAACTCTTTTGTTCTACTCCCTTTCATATCAAACTTTTTGAAACTATTTAAGATGAAGGTCATGTAAAACTTTCATTATTTGATTTATTTAACCTGTATCAATTTTTGACTAGATTTTATGTGGGCAAGACCCATGATAATAGGGAGAAAATAACACCAACAAATTATTAAATAGACAAAACAGGAAAATGAGTCATTTCAAGATAAATTTCAGATGGAAATTTCAGAGACTATTACACATGCCTGCTAATGTTTCTGTGAAGGTACTCTCATTATCTCTGGGGAAACAGCAAGGCACACAGAAATGGATTTAGTTTCAAAAGTAAGATGCTTTATGGAAAGAGAATGCAATTTGATCATTTAAAGCGAGTGCTTCAGATAACTCTCTCAAAAGCCCAGATAATGAGGTTTTAAAATGTTTATCTTTTTGTGACAAGATGTTAATTTTAATTTTGGGGGAGAAGCAATTAAATTAACTCTATAAAAATATCCTTTGCTGCAGGAATGATAGTAGGAAGAGTTTTGAAGTAGTTGGCTATTTTGTGGCAAATGGGCTATTGTTCTCAATATGGACAGAGTGGATGACTTTTCTAATTGAAGAAAATGTGCCTCTCTCCATGTATGAGTAGATTTTTTTCTGCTATAGGATGAACTCTATTTCCCCTGCCTTTACTCCCGTATATGTGTGTGTGTGTGTGTGGTTGTTGTTGTTTGCCTTCAAGTCATTTTGGATTTATGGCGACCCTAAGGCAAACTTATAACGGGGTTTTATTGGCAAGTTTGTTCAGAGGGGGTTTGCCGTGTGTGTGTGTGTGTGTGTGTGTATCCAATCTATACTTAGATTTATACCTGCTTGCTTGTTTCCTTAACACACCTATGGGCATGTTAGCACACTCTTCCTCAAGTACCTGGTGTACCCTTTCATTTATGCCTTTATGCTATGAAGAAATAGTCCTTCTAATCAAGGTGAATGTAGCTAATGCTGTCAGGTTCTACAAGCGAAACAAAAAGGCTTATCGCACAGCACTCTGAGGAATGGGAATGGGAACGGAACAGAAGGGAATGGAATGGAACAGGAGAAAAACATGTGTCATCACATGGGAGAATGCTGCTGATGGCACTGGGAGTCTCCAATTCATTCCCCACCTGTTCCACAGCAGCTGATTTTGAAGAATGGTTCAAAATTGTCCTTCAAAATCACTGCCATCGAACAGCTATCTGGTGTCACTGTGGAATTCCCCACTCAGCCATGAAACCCACTGGGTGACCTTGGGTAAGTCACATACTCTCAGCCTCAGGGGGAGGCAATGACAAACCTCATCAGAACAAATGTTGCTGAGAAAACCCCATGTTAAATTCACCTTAGGGTCACCATGAAATGACTTGAAGGCACACAATAACAAAGAACAAATTACAAGAGAATGTATTCTTTTTAAGTTACTCCAATTTTAACAAATTTTCCAGGGAGATACAAAATCTTTATACTTTTCCTTCCCCACCCTCCATTCAGATTCTGTTATTACTTTTGGTGTAGTAGAATTTTGTGTTTGAACATGCTCTAATAGGAATCAGCTGGTTAAACTTCCTTACATTAATCACATCAGTACTGTATTAGTAGGCCCCAACAGGTACTTCTATGGAAGACAGTTATGTTTTTGCTAATATTTTCCAAATACATTGCTACTATATATATATATATATATATATATGCATATATGTTAGATTATTAAGCAGCAATTTTCAATTGTTGACTTTGTCACTATTTACTTTGTAATTGAAAACACTAGTCTGTGGCCTTCATAAAGTTTATGTATGTATATCAAAGATATTACAGTCATTTCAGTCAGGGGAACACAGTGTTTCACTACAATCTCTTTCCAGAAATGGCACTGTCCAAGCTCATGTTTACCACCTCATTATCTGTTTGTGAGAATGAGCCAAGTTCCTCAACCTATAAGAGCCCTGGTGGTGCCAGGTTAAAGGCCGGTACTGCGGCCAAAACATTATGAGTTTGATCCTGCAAGGCTCCAGGTTGACTCAGCCTTCTATCCTTTCATAGGTTGGTAAAATGAGTACCCAATGTGTTAGAGGCAATTCACTAACACATTGTAAACTGCTTAGAGAGTGCTTAGTACTGAAAAGCAGTACAGAAATGTAAGTGCTATTGCTTTTGCTAGAAAAACAGGCTTAAAAAGTAAAAGCAAGCAGGAATCACATGGAATTGAAAACATTAATATTTACTGTATTTGATAAACCAATATTCCTCTCTATAATTATTTGTTCGTTCATTCACTCATTCACTTAGAATTGTCTCTGAACAAGAACATGCCCAGATATGCCAGGTTACTGAAGACTCCATATTTTCAAGTGGAGTCTGTAAATTTCTGAGACCAAAAGATTATTCTCCACCTAGTGATGATGGGTAACTGCCTTCCTATGTGGTGCCCGTTCATTGCTTAGCACCACTGCTGGGGTCAAAATGAGGTTCCCAGCTATGCTAGCAACACTGGGCACTTTGTTCTGATCTCAGACCAACTTGAGGTTGTAGCAGTGACAGTGTGCTATGAACAGGGACAGTGAGTGAAAAGGAAGCCACTGTTGTTGCTGAAAACCCTCCAAAAACCCACAGCAAAAGGCATGTTATTTAAATTCAGGTTAGGGGGAGAAGCCCTGAATTGGGTGCTGGCGTCTTGAAGTGAAGACAGTCTGGACCCAACTGGGAGTTTTGGCCCTGTGTCATCTGAGCAGGTCTCAGCAAGCCTTAGGGGAACTTGAGGCAAATAATCAATGCAGATAAGGCCTTAATTGTTTTTAACCATAAGTATTTTTTAACTTTGGAAAATATTTTAACTTAAACCTTGTTTTAAATTACTGTAACCACCTTGGATTACATTCCAGGAGAAAGGTGAAGTATACATTTGTCAAGAACTGCCCACTCCCTTTGGTTCAGCAAATCAGGCTTCTGTATTTTAATAGCAAAGTTTTATTTCAGTAATCAAAGAACTTAACAGTATGGCCTCTGCAGACAGAACAACCATAATCAACAGTTGCAAACATAGAATAAACAATGCACCTGTCCTGTAAGCCTGCAGGCTTTTCTCACATTCATCCATAAGTCAAAACATTTTTACAGCCAGTGTTATTCACCTCCTGCCCTTTCCCCACAAATTTCTTTCAGGCTCTTTCAAACTTCCCACAGAACTGGCCTTGGTAAATATTGATATGCCCATCCTCCCCCACACATCTGTTCATTACCAGCCAGGCCATTTTCTTTTTTTGTGCAGATACTACAAATCCCATCGGTTGTACCACCAAACCCCTCTTATATGCTCACACGCTTGTATTCAATTTCAACAATCCTGTAAAGAATAAACAATAGCATTACTCAAAAGGAATAAAACTCGCTCCTTGCTGGGTAAACTGAGTGCACACTTTGCAGCAACTGATGTAAGCTGGGGTTAAAGGAGGAACGGGAGAGGGGAGAGAAACTGGGATTTAAAAAAAAAAAAAACAGCTGAAAAGTAGAGTGACAGAGAATTAATTGGGATTCTCTGCCTATTTGGCTCAGTTAGAGGATATGAGAAAATAAATCAGTATCTGTTCTAGAACTGTCATGTCTGAAGAAAAAAGAATAAACATGTAGCTGGTACAAGGTTGTTACTCATGTTTTCTTACATGTCCTCATACTGCCACCTGTAACTTATTTTAAAAATGGCAATTTGTATGATCATGTTTCTCTGTGTATTAGTTTGATGCACACTTGGGGCCCCTTTGAATGTCTTTATATGAATGTGCTTTCCGCCTTATTTATACCTTATTTACTTGAAGACCTATCAGCATATGATATGTAGATTTGTGCGGAATTAGATTATTGACCATAGAATCACATAGCCATAGTTCATATATTACTATCTATCCTGATTTCAAAAATAATTAATTAGTGATCATTATAGTTCTGAGACTACAATCAGCTACCATTATATTTGAAATCTTTAAAAAGTAACCATTTTTGTTCCTGTTTCTCAAAAGTAACGTCAATTGTTACCTTTAAATTTGCTTTGTTTTTAACCTTGAAGCCTCAGATTGCTGGTTTGTCACACAAAACACGCTATCTTTCCTTCTTCTTGTTAGTTGATTCAAGACTCATAACAGAATGAAGTTCAGGCTACAATCTGCAGTGGCTTCATCGTTGCACTGATTTCAGAACCACTTCTGCCAGTTCAGGTGTCTGGCAATGTCAGTCTGACCCTCTCTTTTCAGCTTGCCAAACCAGGAGAAAAAGGGAGATAATGAGAAGGAAAAGAGCAAGAGAGCGGGGAAAAAAAGAAAAAAGGTTGTCAGAAAGAGATGAAAGAGAGTGGTAGAAAGAGAGAAAAGAGAGTGGCCTGCTCTGTATGTATCCACTTTAAGTTACTTTTTAGACTACAACTCCTCTGGATGTTGTAGTCCAGAAAGGCAGTTTGCTAAGCTCTTCCCACCACTAGCATACAGCCTGTCGTACATTATTGCTGAAGGTTATGTGATATTTATTAGGAAAGGGGTTCCTGGTTTCTGCTTTAAACTGTTCATCATCTGGGGCTGCTCCATTTAGATCTGAAAGATCCCAGTTTGAAACCTAACAAATCTTGACATGACTCGAGCTCAGCATTTCCTAAAGGTTCAAGTCATTTTTATTAAAAAAAAAATGAAGTATACATTCACATCCAGTGCTTTTAAACGGTACACATATTTTCCCACAGAGCTTGGAGATTAGTTTTTATACTACAGCTCCCAGAATTCTGGAAGATGGATTCTGAAAATTACAGTGTAATAGATACCTTGTTTCAAGCTCTGTTTTCTCACCTTTGAATTTTGACTTTTGGCACCAAAAGTAGACCAAGACATAGCATTCTTGTTAATGGGCCAATGGTTCTCTTTTACAGATTTTTAACAGTTAAATTAGAATGTGAATGTATGGACAATGTAGTATTTAGTGAACATAGCCAGTTCTCCTCTTTCACTTCTCAGAGAGTCTTTTGGCATATTGACATCTCCATACAGCTTTTAAAAATTACCAATAAAGAAACTTACCTGCATGGGGTGACATTATTAGGATTTCCCTGTGCATGAGAAATAAATCTCCAAACTGTGTTTAATATTTAAACCTTGCCAGGATTATAACTCCACTGTGCTGGCAGGAAAAAGGCACCACTCAAACGCCTACGCTGATCAATAAAATATTGGAACAGAGTTTATAAGCACCAACTTCTTGCCAGTTGAATTTTATGAAGATTTAAACTGGCTCTGCTCTTTGAAGGGAGTTTCTTTTCCCCTGCAGGTTTAATGACCTCATCACTGTTATCAGCAAAAGAGGGAAGCCACTTTATTTATCTGCATTAAGCATCTGCCTTGTAGTAAATGCAGTTTAAAAGACGCTTAAAGCTGCAGTGTTGGCGGAACATAAAATACCAAATGTACTTTAAATACTCTTATTACTGTTATTGCTCTTCATTCCACTGTTAGGAGACTTAGTTTAGAGCCAATAATATGCTACATCAGAACTCAGAAAAGTTACTTGTTTTTGGATAACAGAATCTTCCCCCAGCCAGTACAACCAGTGGGAACCTATTTGTAAAAACGGCAACTATAAAGGTAACTATCTACTTTGGGGGGCGCTTTAACGCAAGAGTCTCCAGTAATACAATGAAATGTGTAACTGGATGGTTCTAAACCATTAAAAGGAGATACATGAGAAAGTGCATTTAATAATATTATATGCTGCCAGTCCATGAACTAGATGCCTTGTGGGTAGAATCATAGAATTGTAGAGTTGGAAGAGACCGCAAGGGCCATCCAGTCCAATCCCCTGCCATGCAGGAAATCTAAATCAAAGCATCCCCAACAGATGGCCATCTAGCCTCTGTTTAAAGACCTCTAAGGAAGGAGACTCCACTACACTCCGAGGAAGGAGTGTGTTCCACTGTCGAACAGCCCTTACTGTCAGGAAGTTCCTCCTAATGTTGAGGTGGAATCTCTTTTCCTGGAGCTTGCATCCATTGCTCTCGGTCCTAGTCTCTGGAGCAGCAGAAAACAAACTTGCTCCCTCATCAGTATGACATCCCTTCAAATATTTAAACAGGGCTATCGTATCACCTCTTAACCTTTTCTTCTCCAGGCTAAATATCCCCAGCTCCCTAAGTCATTCCTGATAGGGCATGGTTTCCAGACCTTTCACCGTAATATGGCAGTGTTCTTTTCCTGGAAGACTAACAACCCATGTGCATGTGTAGCTTTTTCAAATGTTGGGGATGTTTATACAGAATAAGGGTCTGTGAAGTGTGCCTCTCCAGTTTTCACTGGACTTTCAATTCCCGGTATCCTTTACCAATGGCTATGCTGGAAAGAGCACGTGAATGTTGCAGTCCAATAATATCCGAAGGGCAACAAGTTGCCCATATCTCAGGAACTACCACTATCCATAGTAGCCTTCTTTAACCTGCTGCCGAATAGATGAATTGGACTGTAATCCTTTTCATGATGGGAAAAAAGAAATCACAGTCCAAGTCATTTGGAGGCCACCAAGTTAGAGAGGGTTGTTGATATACACATACACATTGCTTCCCCTCTACTCCCTCTAGCTTCTTTAATGCTGGTGAGGATCTATAACTCATTCTGCCTGCAAAACATTATATTTCAAGGCTCTGAAAATAATAGCTGCAGCAACAACAACAATAACAACAATAGCAACCACAGCCATAACAGCCTAGAAGCAGGATTAAACTTTGTTTACACCAGCCTGAAGGTCAAACTAAAGACATGGACATTGATCCTCATGCACACGGCATAGTCCTGATGCTCACTGGGCACCAATGTACATTGGACATTCTTGCTAGTGTCTCATTATGCATCTTCATAATCCAGGAAAGGGTTTCTTAGCACTTCTGTTATGTAGCTAGGTATACATAAAGTTATGTAACATAACAGGCCATATAGAATTCTAGCAGTAGCCCACAGCTATGTCATTAATTAATAATCATACAGCTCCTGGAATTTATTACTTAATTAGAGTTTGGTAGCTTTCTGATTTTTATTGCACTCCCTCCTAAACCCCACCAGACAGAAGAGGTTTAATCCTTCCCTACCTGGCCATGATTTTACCATGACACCATTATGAGTTGGTGGGGAAAGTGCCATAAACTGTTGAGGATTTTGATGGCATTTGTGTTTTTCATAATTATAAAACACTGGAATTGGCCAAGATAGTATCATCTGAGACACTCGTTTGAAAATATTTCTGGACTTTAGAAGCCTAATATTTTCCAGAAAGGTTAATGATTACTTTGAGTAAATTAAGCACTAAATTTACAGACCTCAGTGAACACTGTATAAATAAGTGATATGACTGCAGGAGTCTTCTTTCAGCCTCTCTTAAGGGAAGAAAATGTACTTGGTGAATACATGTGTGTGTGTGTGTGGGGGGGTGTTTTTGTTCTTTGTTTTTGTGCAGGAAACATATTTTCTGCACAGAAGACATATTTTCTATGTAAGACACCGAGTGTTTTATAAATAGATAATATGTGGTTTCTACACAAAATAATGTGTTTCTACCCAGAATACTTCCCAGAACATTTGACATTACACAACTGCTAGGAAAATATTGTATGGGAATCTCCCACAGCAGAGAGAAAACTATATCATTTATTTGTCCTTGCCTGGAAAGACAATATAGGCAAAGTTTTTTGTGGGTTTTTCAGGCTATTAAACATGGCCACATAGCCCAAAAAAACCCACAAAATTCTATGGATGCCAGCCATGAAAACCTTCGACTTAATATAGGCAAAGATTTACATACCTATTTTCAAGATAATTGCAAGGGTATCACAATTCAACAAGCCTGAGAATGAGAGAGAAAGAGAGAGCTGCTCATTTAATTCCCACATTAACCTCTGGAATTCTAAAAAAGCTAGTTCCAAAGTATCCATACCAGGGAGATAAATTGCTGTTATGAACAGTGAGCCAGCAAAAAAATTTTTTTTCTGTTGAGTTAATCATATGAGTTGAAATATTTATTACACTATTTATTAAAATTTTATTGGAAAGATTTTTAGTGCTGAAGGTTGGAAAAGGGGGAAATGGAAGCATGATAACTACTTTCTTTATAGAACAGCACCCATCTAAAAGTACTGTATCAGGTTAAAGGTAACATATTATTAAGCTGATTTATACTTTACCAGACCATTGGCTTATTAACTGGTATTGTCTATTTTTCAACCTTATCATGGAATGTGCTCTACCTTTGAGTTACAATCCTGCCTTTGAGATTCAGGTGTTTCTTGCATTGTGTGATTCATTTGATGTTGCAAATAAAAATAAAGTTTAGGGTTGTGTTCTTTTTTAAAAAAATGGAATACTAATGAATATTGGTGATGAAAAAAGAAGAGTGAGCTTTTCAAACACATGTGTATCACAAATTAATATCAACAGGTTTAGTGAGTGATTTGTGGAGTATTTACTACCTCCAAAGAGAATTCTAATGAATTCAGGGTTGAGTTTGTTGGGAAATTTGAGAGACAGTGCTGGATCTTACAGAGTACTGAAACTAGCAAGGCAACATCCCCCCCCCACACACACACACACATACACACTGGTGAAATCTCAGACAGCATTGGGTTGTGTCCTCAGCCTCAATAACTGGTCACAGCAGCCATTTCAGTTCTTCTGTACTATCCAGAGTGATCTTACATAACAGGTATTGTAATAATTTTAAAACGGCTGCTTGTTGGGGATACAGTGAAGTCAGAAAGATGCCAGCTGGAGGACATATTGCCATGGTGTAGATCCTCTCAAAGGATACTTAGAAAATCAGTTTCTCCTTTTCTCTCACTGAGTTAATGGAGTGAAAACCACTTCTGGACTTTGATGTAAGCTGAGGACAAAGAAGGAAAGTGGGAGGAGGTGAGACAAACCAGGACATTTTAAAAGCAGCTGAAAAATGGTGAAGCAGAGGATTAATTGCAACTGTCTCTGCCAAATCAGGACAGCTGGGTGGTATGTACTTATATATCTCTATCTTTTCTTCTTTTTTTAACCTCAGAGCCCAAACATTGTACTGTGTCCTCAAAAGGCTTTTTTCTCTTTGATCATTTTGGCTGGCATTTTATGTACAGCACCTTCCAGCTCTAATTCCTGAGTCAAGGACTCCAAAAAGAGATCCTTGGGTCTGGATGACCTTAGCCTAACTGCTACATTGGGGTGAGGAAAATGTAACTCATGGGTTGCATTCAGCCCTTTGGGCTGCAAAGTGTAGCTGCCAAAGTCACCCTGAACCTCCCATATCCCATTCATTTTTAATTGCAGTTATTTTGGGGCAATTGTCCTCCTGAAATCCACTCAGTCCCACTCAAAACCAGCTACAATTGTGGTTTTTATGTCTCTCCATCTCAGAGCACTCCAGTCTCCCAAACATTAAAACACCTAAAATTGGCCAAAATGGTGGCCACATTGATGCAGGTGACTCCAGAGAAAATCTAGAATTAGCTGAACAGTGGAAAGAACTTTCAGTCCTTAGTCTAAGAGATGGGGTGGGAAACCATGCCTGTGGCAATGGAACAGTAAAAAGAGCCTGCACTGAAGATCCCAAAATTTGGCCAGACTCATAAGGGAGAATACGATCCTCCAGATAACACGGACTGAGCTGTATAGGTAATAACAGGATCATTCCAAATGTTCGTTGCAAAAAACACTCAGAATAGTTGCAGCAAACAATCAAGTATCCACAAAGATGGTGTGGCCTGGCTGTTTAGTTGAGCTAACTGTGCTGGCTGAAGAGTCACATAATAATAATAATAATAATAATAATAATAATAATAATAATAATAATAGTTCAATGGATCAAAATTATGACTCATAATACATTTAAGAATTATTAGCCCATGAGTTTCAACTAACTGATTAATTCTGAGTTTTAGTGGCATTGTTAGATTTAGTATAATGCCCTTAGTGAAATTGACTCCCTTGCCCTTGCTCCCTATTCGCTTTTTTTCACATACCTGCATCTGGACCAAGTTCTCCTCTAATGAGCTCAGCCACTGGGATGTAGTTCTGAAAGAGAAGTACTGCTAAACACAAATCTGAAAACAAACAAACAAACAAACAAATTGGACGGGAGCAGCTGCACTCTGGGTCATATAATGTTTAGAAAATACTGAGCTAATAAATTAGTATGAAGAGAGCAAACAGTATTCCCAGATGGCAGAAAACAAATTAAGACAAGCTAGGCTATAATTAGCTAAGTTGTGCTGGGATTTCTTTAATGGCAAAGCTATGGCATCTTCAGTTATGATCAGAGATGTGCCTGTTGTTGACTTCTCATAATAGACTCACTGCAGTCCAAGGATGGATAATGAACACTTGCTTGGAAATGAATGACTGGCAAAATAAGCAATGGTTTTGGTTAGTAGGACCCTTTAATAAATAGCTGCAGTGCTTTCACACTGCAGTCTGCTTTTACCCAGATGAAGCTATAGGTGAAACATGGTCCCTGAGCACCTGGTATGTGTAGCTTTTAAGGCAGCAAATGAAGCCCTTGCATTACAAGACTGTTTTGAGTCAATGGTCTGGGGCTGAAATCTACTGTATGATGATACTTAGGGCAAGAGAGAGCTCTGCAGAAAATCCAGCAGTCAATAAGGAATTTTACTGGGCTGGGGTGGAGAAATCTTTGGCCCATTACAGACGGGCACCCTAGGACGGACTCAGTCCGTGCTAGGGTTAGAAAGGGGCGTCTCTTCCAGACACCCCTAACCCTAGCACGGACTGAGTCCATACAAAATGGTGGCGGCCATCTTGACGTAGCGGACGCTCTGTGTCTGCACGTCGTGCCCCAGATATGACGCCGCGAGTGCATGACTAGCGCCTCACGGCGTCACATCCGGGGCCCAGGAAGGAGCACGATTTTCGTGCTCCTTCTTTGCTGCGTCCAGGAACTGCGCCGTTTGGCTGCTGCGGTTCCCAGACACAGCAACAGGCGGTGGCAGCAGACCGCCGCTTTTCGGCAGTCTGTAACCCACCTTGGACTATTCAAATGGTTTGACCTACAATTCCCATCAGCTTCATGCAGCATAAGAAATGGCAAAAAGCTATAGGAGTCACAAAACAAAACATTTGGAAGACTAGCAGTTTTCTCCTCTTTCATGAGATGTTAACTTGTATCAATGTATCCATCCAACTAGTGCTAGTTAATGGCCAGAATTTTTTTAGGAACATATGCATGCATAAAACCAAAAAGTCACCATTCTTCAACAGATGTATTCTGCTAATAGCAACAGGCTAATAGCAGCAGAAGTGGAGTTGTGCAGACAGCATATTTCTCTGTGCCTTGTCTTTTCAAGTTGTGTATTGTTTATTATATGTTGTGGCTGTGAATCCCATACTTTGCATTGTGTTTGTGCATCCTATACTTTTTGTCATCAGTCTGCCTATTAGCCATGATCCAGCCTTCTTCAATTCAGAGAGATTTGTCACCCTAAGGAGGACCAGCAGGTGATGAAGTAGCAGTGACCTAAATCCATTGCTACTTGTAGCTGAATAGTTACCTCAATACTTAAATGAATTCTAGTTGCTAGTCCCAACTTGTTTTGACATTTTGAACCAATCATTCAACGAATTTCTTCATGCTAGGATGAGCAACAGAATTTAGGCAATAGCAACTGTGCATGGAATAGTTACCATCTTCATTACCAGAAAGGTTAGCCCAAGTGATAGAAAATGTTCAGAGGATTGCATTGATATCTTGGTTAACTGATCCTATTGGATATAAATATCTAGTTATAACAAAGCAGCAGATCACCTTCCTCTGCCTTTTCACTCCATTGCTTCTCTATTTTCCAAGTCATCTTTTTATTTTTATTGTTAAAGTTATATTTATTAAATGCATAAAACTGTAATAAAAATACAAATGAGACAAGTGTAATAAATCTACAGTATACAAATGTTACAACAGCTAGCTATATAAAAGAAAAAGGAAAGACAAAAATTGGTTACCTATACTCAACTTATGCAACACAATTATTTTTAAAAATGACTTCTTGTTTTCTTTTCCAGAAGGATATATACTACTTGAGGTTGACTCCCATAGCCTCCAATTAATTTATTAACAATCTAACTTGAATTTCATAAAATATACTGATTTTAAAAACTTACCAGCATTATCTTTTCCTCTGTCTTCCTTGAAGATTTCAGAAAGGGTTGATATCATCTTTTTAGTTTCTTAACATGACAGTAGGGTCTCTTTCTCTTTCTGACTCATTTTGGAAAAGAATACTTACTGGAAAGCAGATTAAAATGCTGTAGATAAAGGCAGAATAAATGTGTTAAAAATAAAGAGGGAAGAACTTGCAAGTTTCAATGGATGTCAGACTCTGCAAAGCAAACTGATGTAGTTATGTAGAAATTATGCTACTTGTCTAAATGCAATTAGCATTTATTTAGTTATTTGATTTGATTTGATTTGATTAGCTTGGTTAAGTATAGGGAAGCTTGTCCCCATAATAATGGCCAGCAGGTTTAAACTGGCCAATCCCACCAAGAGTAGACCTATTAAATGAATCAGTTTTATGATAGATGGATGGATGGATGGATGGATGGATGGATGGATGGACAGACAGACATTTCAAACTTTTCCTGACCTTTCATGGTCAGTTAAAAATCACATTAAGCTTACAAACTGTTATTTGCATAAGAATATTACACACACATGAACACACACACATGAACACACACACACACACCAAGCTGCTGTTTACGTTGCCCTCATGCCTTTGTTAGCAATCTAAATATATTCAGCATCTAAGATAACAGAAACCAAACCAGAAAACAGCATCTATGTATGGGAAAACAAAAATATATTACAACCTAACTTGCAAACAATTTATCCTGTTGAGGTGACAGTAGCAATAGTGAGGTGGCATGACAATACTGTATTATATTGGTATTTTGTTGGTTCTGTATTGACCTAGCTCCCCTCTTCTGCCTCTGATATTCTAATCTGGAAGGTTGGCATGGTAAGGGTGTTTGTAAAAAGCGCCTAGTTGAAAAATTATCTTGATAAGAGTTATCTGATGAAAATCCTCCTTCATTTCTCATACTGTCTCCAAATGTTCCCTCTCTATGTTTGTTCCTGGAACCTAACTCTCCTTTTGAATGTTTAATTTCTCCTGTTATCTTTAAAACAAAACAAATCATTTTCTTGCTTATTATCTTCTTAATCTCCTTTTAAATATATAATGTTACCTCAGTAGGATAAATTGTTTGTCGTATAAGTTGTAATTTTTGTATTTATATGCATTGCTGATGTTTTCTGTTGGGGCCATTGGTTAGCAGCCATGGGGAAGGAAGGGTTAAAAAAATCAGTGAATTCTATTAATTCATATTTTTTTAATGCCACAGCAGTTAATGATGTCCATTTCACCCTTAAAGTTAACATTCTTTTCGTTGTGAGTTGACATTGATGGATTATAGATTATGGCCAGAATCCTGTTGGAGACTTCTGTGTTCATAAGTGGATTTATGTCTGTGGGGGAAAGAACTGGGCAGTTCTGTAATGTCTGTCTCCAGTGAAAGGCTGCTGTTATGTTACCAACTAGAGGAGCCAGAAAACCAGTGCTCATCAGTCCTGTTGTGTATCAGTCACATAATGCACCAGGATATCGACTAGGGAATGCCAAGATGTATTGGGACCCTCCTGCTGCTGTCCTGTAATCCATCTTCACAATTCATTAATAGGGTTTGCTACATTGCCTTTGCTACATTGCTAAGTATACATAAAGTTACATAACGTACATTGTGATAGAAGACTCTGGCTAACTTTTGTATATGAAGCTAATTGCAATTCATCTCCCTGTTCAACGGAATTCAGTGAAATGTTCAGCTAAGATCTGATCCCACCTGCTTTTCAATATTCATGTTCAGCAGCAACAATGAGAAGAGAGATTGCAGAAAGATCCACATTATTCACCCTCATGCAACATTGCTGTGTTGCCCCAGAGACTAAAAGAAACAACAATTATTCTAGCACAAGAGAGTGTACATTTTTCATGATGCACAAATGCAATTTTTTTGTCATGAGGTGAGGCATATTTCACGCAGCACATACAATATTTATTAACTTTAAGAAGAAGACATCTATATTGACAGTGAAGAAAGTAGGTGACTTTACTGTGAAGTATTATGAGTGAATAAAACACAAAAACCAAGCCAAAAATGTAATATCTGGGAAAAGTAACAAAATACTTCTGCATAGTCTACCCATGCCCTCAGCATGACAGTCCATTTACTGTTGTATCTTCATGGATTTTATGAGCAATTTAAAAGTCCTGGTTAAACAATAAGCTGGATAACTGATGTTTACAGGGGGAGATGCTTGATTGGTCTTTTTTCCTGGATTTTTCCTGGATATGTTTTTAAGTTGTTTTTAATTCTATTGATACTAGCACTTGTTTTCACACTTGTATGTTTTTACTGATGTAAGCATTTATCTGCATCTTTTAATTTTTTAGTCCCAAGGAGTATCAAATGTAGGATAACAACAAGGGCAAATGAACTTCAGAATCTTATTAAAGCTAAGTGAACAAGTGAAAAACTAAGCAGTAGATGACTGATAGACTACATGGAACTTCATGTAAGCTGCTACAGTCTTTCAAAGATCAGACTCAGGGCCAGACCTACCATTAGACATAGCCATTCAGAGCAGCAAACCATTCATTATTTACTCTGGTCTAATCTACACTGCAGAAATACAGTGCTATGAAATTCTGGAATTTGCAGTTAGTTGTGGCACCAGAGCACTCTGATATCTTACAAAATGACAAATCCCAGAATTCCATAGCACTGAACCACAACAGATAAAGTGGTGCCAAAATGTATTATTTCTGCAATGCAGATCAGAGCTTTGCCATTATAATATATTTAGTGCAAAGAAAGAAGTGTTTATGGAACTATATACCAAAATAACTTGGATAAATATTTTGGATGCTGTACACCTTGATTTGGAAGGGTGAGGTACTGTTTGTTGTTCCACCTCAGCTAAAAATGTCCTGAGCTAGCCCTGTGCAGAATAGAAATAGCACATATATTTTAACTTAAAATAACATGTTTCAAAACTGGATTCTATTATTGTTTTTAGACTGCTTTTATGAGATCTTTTAAATGTGTTTTTAAAATGTTTTTATCTTTGTGTTGTTTTAATTGGTTTTTATTTGTTCATCACTTCAGGAGGCAATAAACAAACAAACAAACAAACAAACAAATAAATTCCACTTTGGGGGAAGACATATATCTATACTTAATACTGGGTCCATTGTGCTTTGTTTTGTTTTTCATTTTAATGCTGATATAGAGGGTCTCTTCTAGATCTTCAGATGAAGTGAGGTGGAATCCACTTAAATATAAGGCACATAAAATATTTTAAACTTTAGGTGCCACAATATACTCTGCTATTTTTTTCCTGCAGCAGACTGACCCAACTACCCCCCCCCCCCCCCGGTCAGTACAAATTATGATTACCATACGGAAGCTTGATTTTATTTATTTACACACTCAATGAAAATCAACTGCCCAGCTGCTCCACATGCTAGATAAAAGCAGAATACTTTTAACAGTTCAGCTTCTTTTCTCAACTCTCATTTTAAAGTTTGCATCGGTATAACATCACAGTAGGCAAGTTCAGATCAATTAGCGAAAACCCAGCTATGATAGTTAATGTAATATCAAAGGAGGCAAAGTCAAATATATTAGCTACAATAGTTAATGTAAAATCAAAGCAAGCAAAATTAGGGCAATAACCCTCTTCTGCAGGGGGCAGACAAATGCAGGACATTGGACAGCTCCAAGCAAGCCTTATTGCCAAGATGGGAATTGTGTGACCCTTCAGATGTTGTTGAGTTGCAGCTGACAGCAACCCTAGCCAGTATATCCAGGGTGAGGAATGATAGGGATTGCTGTTCAAGAACATCTGGAGGGCCGCACAGTTTCTACCTCTGCTTTATTGCCTGCAGTCCTTTCTTGCTAAGATAATCATAGGTGAGATATGTTTTCAGCAGGGAGATAAAAACAAATGAAGCTTTATGTGAGAAGAAGACCTATAGTGGGACTAGGTCATCCTCCTGGAGGAGCTGCTTTAATGGCATTTCATTCCCAATGGCACACTTGACAAATAAACCTTTAAGTATCCACCTTGGTGTTACCTTTCCATGGGATTTCATGCTCCAGTAAGGGAAGAGGCTATTCTGATTTTATTAGCAGTCAGACTAGCAAGATAACATAACAACTTTAACATAACAACTTTATTACAGCCATTTGGCCAGCACAGACTAGCAAAATAAATAAGCAAATAAATAGGGAGGAGGACTATGGTATCATGCTTCCTTACCCTTGTACTGCTTGCTTGCATCAGAGAATTCAAAATGGTGGTTAATCAGTAGTAAAAGGGATGCATTATTTTGAAGCTTAGTGGAAAACAAACAATAGATGGTGTTTATGGAGAAGATTCAGAACCATCAAACTGGGCTTTTTGTAAAAAAAATAAAAGTAAAGGACCATTAATGTTTTTTTAAAAAGAGATATTTTAGAAACACCTTCATTTGAGTTTGTTGGCACCACAAATAGTTTCCATGGGAACATTTCTTTCACTTGCAGAAGACTTCATTTTGCAATGAAATTATAGAAGGCAGTAAAACTTGTGATTAACAATTTCATCAAATCATGGAACGCTGCCTGCAATTGGCCCCATATTGCTATGTCTAAGCCAAGGGATACAAAGTAATCAAGGCAGCAATGGGTGGGATGTCATATGTGAAGGCACAGTTTGTGCAAAATCAATTCCATAGGGATGCCGATCTTTTGTTAAACAGCCAGAGCTTCAATTGATCAGGATTTGGCTTCAGTATGGGAGCTGCATCTGCTTGACAACAGAGCTACAGTTTTTGGAATAAAATTGCCTGATGGATGGTAAATGGAAATGCAGAATAGGATGGAACAAGTGATTTGCCACTACCTGGGCATTAGATAGTAAGAAACCGGTAACTAGAATTCCAAATAATTGTAAGCTACCATGAGGAAATAGCACATAACCAGCAGCATATGACTTCAGAAATGGATACAGGATTCTGGAAATAACTATTGATGGGATACAAAATGAGGGAAGGGAACAGACAATGAATTGTAGGGTCTCCCTAGGTCTACAGAAAATGGATTAGAGGGTATGTTTAAGGTTAGTGAGAGCCAGTATGGTACAGTAGTTTGAGTGTTGGACTAGGACTCCAGAAGTCCAAAGTTCAAATCCCTTGTCAATCATGAAAACCTTGAGTGACCTTGAGAAGGAGCTTATCACATTACTTATTCTGGCTTGAGTTCAGGATCTCAGATGACCCTGGATGTTATCATACCTAAATTGCCGCTGATCTAGCCAGGATGCTGCCACCTGGATGCATCCCGGGTTGAAGCCTTGCTCAGCCAGCTAATTTTTGAAGTTGGAAGTTCTCTAGCTTTGAAAAAGTGCAGGGTGAGTGAGGCTTTGACCCGGGATGCATCTGGGTGGTGGCATCCCAGCTAGATCAGTAGCAATTTAGGTATGATAACATCTGGGGGGCATCCCGGAATCTGAATTCAAGCCGGAAGAGGTAAGCTGTCTTATTTGTTAATGTGATAAGCTCCCAAGTCACACTTTCTCAGCCTCAGAGGAAGGCAGTGGCAATCCTCCTGTGAATAAATATGGACAATAAAACCCTACAGTAGAGTCATCATAAACTGGAATGAATTGAAGGCACATAGCAACTAGAAGCTTATTATACAGTTTAAAAAAGCGACTTATTGCTGCCACATTAAATTCTAATTTGGGCTGCATCTGGATATTATCAAAGCCGGGAGCTTCCTGGCTTTGCAAATTGGCCGCCTGTACTTGGATTTTAGCCAGAAGTTACCCAAGATGCACCTGCTCAGCGACAGCAGCAAAACATGTGTGATAGTATCCGGATACAGCCCGAATTAAAATTCAATTCAGCAGTGGTAAATTGCTTTTTTAAGCTGTGTGATAAGCTCCCAGTCTTAGAATCTAATGCATAAATAATGTGAAGCTCTGTAGTTGTTCAGAATTATTTGAAGGCATGTTCCTTGCATCAAAGGACTATTCCACCAGAGGAATGATTGCTTCTATCCAGTCTATGTTTGTTTGACTCACCAGTGGTTGGTGGCTATGTTATGTCAATCAGGTGAATCCAGTTTGACTTTTTGTATTAATTGTAAAGAGTTAGCCAAGGTTAGAAACCAGTAACTAGAGTCCAAAACACACTGCAGAAATAACCCAGTTTGAGACCACTTTAACTGGCTCAGTGCTAGGGAATCCTGAGAACTGCAGTCTATTGTGGCATCAGAGTTGTCTGACAGAGAATAATAATAATAATAATAATAATAATAATAATAATAATAATAAATAATGTTATTTACATTTCCCGCCTCTCCCTGTGGATTGAGGTGGGATTACAGCAAAACATTCAACAATACAAAATGCAAATACAATGTTATGTTATCTAAAATACAAACAATAAAACAGTCAGCAATACTGCTACCAATCATTAAAATATCTAGTCATTTTCTGTTCCCAGACTATTGAGTCAGAAGTGGAGGTGTTCTTTAGGATCAATTATAAGTTAGGCTAAATGTCCCACCAAACTACAGTTCCCAGAATTCCCTAGTATTGAGCCAGGACAGTGATTGCAGTCCCAGGCTGGAATATTTCTGCAGTGTGTTTTGGATGTCAGATTCCAAATAACTTAATTTATTTGAGGGGTAGGAGTCACAACTTTGGCTCATTCCTTTAAAATTCAGATTAAAGCATGAACTGGATTCACTGTCCTACTGATGGAAAATATAGACTATTATTGGCTTCACCTCTATTCAGTTATAACTTAATCCCACCATAGTTCCTGGTAAATGCACAAAAATGTACAGTATTTTTTAAACGTGTCCTTTTCAAATATGTGCATTTTTGTCCACATCCCTTCTTAAATGTGAATTATTGTGTTTAAGTTGAGGCCTGTTACATGAACTTTAGAGAAGTACAGTCTGAAGAAGGGGTGTTTTTGTTTTGTCATTTAGTGAAATAATGTTTTGTAGGACCATCCAAGATTCATAATACACTGTGCAAGGTTTTGGGTTATAGGGAGATCTTTCTTGGGTTAGATATTGAAACAATACTTTTCAAAGTAAATATATGTATATATGTGTGTGTGTTTGTGCAATCTTATTAAAATATTTTAATCTTCATTTTAGGCTGCATCTGCACTGCAGAAATAATCCAGTTTAACATCATTTGAACTGCCATGCTTGATACTATGGAATTCTGGGATTTGTAGTTTTGTAAGATATTTATCTTTCTCTGTTAGAGAGCTCTGGTGGCACAACATACTACAGTTCCCAGAATTTCATAGTATTGAGCCATGGTAGTGAAAGTGGGGTCAAACTGGATTATTTCTGCAATTGGATGCAGCCCTAGTCTGTGTAGTACAAGTCAGGTCTGTTTACCTTGAACTGTGAACCAACCTCCTCCTGCATCTCTAGGTAGACTTGATTTCACATCTAACAGTCTACACTAGATACAAATTTAATCTTTCCTAAAATATATCAATTTGAATTAATAAGACCCAATCTAGTTATAACTAATAAGTCCCACCTGTTTTATTTCTGATCAAGGTGTGACTAACATGGATTTAGCCCACAGTAAAGATAGGTCCATGGTTCTATTCAAGGTGGGCTTAAAATAAGAGTGATACATATGTAGAGAGATCTTGTACTATCCTCAAAGGTGCTACAAGAGTTGTTTATATACTGATTCTACAGACTTACAAGGCTATATCTTTCAATAGTAGTGATACTATACCTTTCCACCCCTAATCTTTCGCCAGAGCTAGAGCAGCAAGTGTCATCCTGTTTAACAGCTGTCTCCCACTGGATGCACCATCGGCGTCTGAAGCTCAATATGTCCAAGACCGAGCTTCTTGTTTTCCCTCCTAAGCCCACCCTTCACTACTCCTTTTCCATTTCTGTCAATAACATCTCGATCCAGCCGGTCCAGGAAGCCCGCAGTCTCGGTTTCATCTTTGACTCCTCTTTGTCATTTATCCCTCAGATCCAGACCACAGCCAAAGTCTGTAGATTTTTTCTCTATAATATTGCCAAAATCCGTCCATATCTCTCAGCTTCTACCGCAAAAACACTGGTCCATGCCCTAGTTGTCTCACGACTAGACTACTGTAACCTCCTCTTGGCAGGGCTTCCCCTCTCTCATCTCCACCCATTAATTTCTGTTCAGCATTCAGCTGCACGCATTATTTCACTTGCTCGCCATTATGATCATGTCTCCCCTCTGTTGTCTTCCCTTCACTGGCTCCCTCTTCCTTTCTGCATCAGGTACAAACTTTTGCTACTCACCTTTAAAGCCCTGCATGGGCTGGCCCCTCTTTATTTAACCGATCTTCTCTCTCCCTACATCCCTACTCGCACTCTCCACTCTGGTAGCCAAAGTCTCCTCTCTCAACCCAGGATTTTCTCTGCCCCATCCCGGATCCGCCCCTTCTCTCTTGCTGCCCCCC
>NC_056522.1:31807097-31822288 GCF_019175285.1 Sceloporus undulatus | reverse complement strand
ACATGTTGGGAGTTGCAGTCTATCGACATATTGTTTGTTCTTAACTGCCTTTTGACTTCCCTGACATGAGAACCTGAGAAGAGCCATGCTTGGTTGGTCCAAGGCCTCTTTAGCCAGTATATCCTTCCCACAGTGAGTGAATGGATACCAGTGGAAAAGCCCAAGACTTCTAACATGATTAGATGATCCCATTTTATGAGAGAGGAAAAACGACTTTGCCTTATCTAGCCTCCCCATACTGCATATCATTTAATATACCTCTATAATGTCTCCCTGAAAAGTACATGAAATTCAAACTGTTATCACTTTAAAAAGTAACAAGCATTCGTGACATAAAGTGCTCTTGCTCAGACTCAGTTTAAAAAACAACAATCAATGTAAGGTTTGTGAAGTCGAAGGCTTTCATGGCCGGCATCCATAGTTTTTTGTGGGTTTTTCAGGCTATGTGGCCATGTTCTAGCAGAGTTTCTTCCTAACGTTTCATCATCAGAAGATGCCAGCCACAGATGCTGGCAAAATGTCAGGAAGAAACTCTGCTAGAACATGGCCACATAGCCTGAAAAACCCGCAAAAAACAATGTTAGGTTTGCTGAGCCAGTGTAGTGTGGTGGTTTGAGTGTTGGATTTGGAGACCAGAATTTGAATCTTCACTTGGCCCATGGGCTGATCTTGGGTAAGTCACACTCCCTCATCCTCAGAGAAAGGCAAAGTCAAACCCCCTCTGAATAAATCTTGTCAAGAAAATCTTTATGATACATTCACCTAAGAATTGCTGTATGTTGGAAATGACTTGAAGGCACAGAAGAACAGCAACAAAGGCTGGTTTCCTAAAGGAGCAGAGCCTTTTTCACAGAAGCTCTTTTGTATAATGTCTTTCCATGAGAGTAATGCATATGTGAAGGTGCAGGGATAGCTGGGAACTCTCAGTTTTATGGTGCTCCTCCCACAGATTTTGTGGGTTACATGGGAACCATCTAAGTGTTGGACTCTGTTCCTGAAGGTTCAGAAGGTCTCTCACGTATACCAGAGCAACTGTGAGAGCTGTGGCCATAAAACCAAAAATTGATTCACTGTCCTCCTGCAACAGATCCATCATTAGTTCTGGAAAGGCCTATAAGCTGGTTGTCCTCTTTCCACCTAGAACATGTATATGCGATGAAGCAGTAATTTTTAAAAATGCATTTAGATCATACCAATCTTCTGTATGCTGCTGTAGTGCTTTTCTGTAGTGTTTTGTTCTACTTAGATGCAGTTTTTCTATTTTTGTTCTGGAACTTTATTGTGCCTGGTTTTATTTGTTTTCATCCATCAGCTGTATTTCATTTATTTTTTTTAAAAAAGAACATTTTACACAACCCAAAGAAATTTAATTATCTGGCAGTTTAAAAGTTTAAAAATATGTATATATAAATATTTATAAGCATAGTAACTCTGCAGATGGACCATACTTAATTGTATTTCGATGGTGAGAAGCACAGTGAGGGTAGCACATTGCCTTCTCATACCTCAATAGTTGATATGTGACCTTAGATCCCACTCTCTTCTTTCTGAGGCCAAACAGAAAATGCTCTGAAAATGGAACAAGCTCTTGAACACTTGTGAACCTCAAGGCGCTTCTAAGCATATGTTATTGATCTTGATGTTCCAGGCAGTACTGAGGCATGCCATAAATATGGAGGATGCCCATCTGCCTTAGTGTATCTCTTACCAAGTAAAAAGCAAAGTCAGGATTGTAATTCCTACTCAAATGCTGTAGCTTGGTCTCTTCTTCAATTTAAGCGGAAAGCAGAATCAACATGTGCCTGCCAGTTTTTAATTTTCACCTCTATATTATGTCAATTTCATGTCAAAACAAAAAGGATTCCAAAATTTTTCCTGCTTTCCAAAGAGTATATTAAATTTAAAAAAGAAACTTGGAATTCAGTAATGTAATATGCAGAACACTCAGAGTTCAGAGGCCATGGACTTAGAAAAGATTGACCACATAAAAAGTGAGGATAAGGTAGAAGAAGCTCTCAGTGACTCACTGCTAGACCAGTTGAGTAAAACCAAAAGGCTCCTATTTTAAAACCTGGGAGCCTAAGAGAGCTATTGCAGTTGGCTGTCCATAGATTTTTTATCTATGGATACAACCATCCATGGCTTGAAAATCTCTCTCTCTCTCTCTCATTCCCCCCCCCCTCTCTCTCTCTCTATATATATATATATGTGTGTGTGTGTGTGTGTGTGTGTGTGTATGTGTGTGTGTGTGTGCGCGCGCGTGTATATTCCAAAAAGCAAATCTTGATTTGCCATTTAATATAAGGGACACCATTTTACTATGCCATTATATTTAATGAGACGTGAGCCTCCACAGATTTTGGCATCCAAGGCAGGTCCTGGAATCAAGCCGCAGCAGATCCCAAGGGCCCACTGTAATACAATTTCCTTATGTCTATTATCCAGTTGCAAATGTTCAAAGTTTAATAAATTAAGGTCACTGTAATATAGCCTGACATGACTCCTTTAATTTTACTGTTTCAGACACCATTTTGGGAGCCAGTGAACATAAGGTGCCATTTTGGACTGGGTCAGACTACTTGTTCTTCCAGCTTACTATTGTCTAATTTGGCAGTGTCTTTCCAGGGTTCTTCTCATCACCTGCCTCTTGCTCCTTTACTTCAAGGGTTGTCTAGTGCCCAACTTCGAACAATGGCATTAGACCTCTCTAGCAGAGACTTCTCAGAACCACATCAAACTACACATCCCAAGATTCTGCAGGATGGAGCCATGGCGGTTAAAATGGTATGAAACATATAATTGTGTAGTATGGATACACCCTTGGTCTAGCACCTTGCCCAGTCTAGCTAACCTAAGCTGAACTGCTAGAAGAAAATTCAAAAATATGTATTTATCATCCCAGTGAAGTGTGCAAAACTGTTGGTATTAACAGGCAGGTTAACTGCCATAACTCAATTCTATGGAATCATGGGATTTGTAGTTTATTGTTGCATCAGAGCTCTCTGACAAAGAAGGCTACATATCTCACAAAACTACAAACCCCAGAATTCCATAGCTTTGAGCCAGGGCAGTGAAAGCAAAGACAAACTGCATTATTTCTGCAGTGAAGATTCAGCCTAAGACAAATTCCTTAAACAGCAGCTGACAGTCATCCAGCTGTTCCTGCTGAACCTCCTTGACCATTATCTTTTCTTGGAGGCAAGAAGTGGGATGTGCCACACAGCTGTCATCCCACTACCTCAAATTAATGTGCTGGGATCAGGTGTGAAGAGGGACAGAATCTAGTTGCCAATGTGGAAATAAGATTCAGGTTCCACTCTAGCCAGCTTCTGTATGTTAAATGGTGGTGGTGTGGACACCATTTTCTTTTTCTGCCTCTAACAGCAGTGTATCTTGGTGCAGCTCTAAATTTTCTTTTGCACACAGGGTAAACATTTATGTAGTCTTTCGAATCCACCTGTCCTTCCCTACAATATTCAAAGCATGTTTTAATTGGTATTCTTACCTCACTTTATAGTCATACCTATATAAGGTAATTCACAACTTGTGCAGTGCTTACCCTCTCACAATAAGGATCCTGTTACAGTTTTAGTTGTAGTTGTTGTTGTTAACTGTCATCAAATCAACATCTTTTTGGCAATCCTATAAATTAGAGTTTGCAAGACCTGAGCAGAAGTGATAACAATTGGGTGTCCTGCAGGTCTCTCATTCATAGGTCACCATAACATGAAACTGACTTGATGGCAGTTAACGACAACAGAAGAGTTTATGTATTCTGTCCAGTCCACCTGTCCTTCCCTGAACTTCTCAGTTAAAATTTTCATCAGTGCCCTTACCTTACTTCACAGTCATTGTGATATAAAGTAATTCACAACTTTTTCGCTGATTACTGCTTCAGATTTGTGGCCCTGGAGATATGGACAGTCTCTCATGCCCAAACTGGGACACTTTAGGTTTGAAAAAAGGAAGAACTCTTACCTTCCAATTACTAATATGTCCTGAATTTTACAAACTGCCTCTGTGCAGAAACCAAACTGAGCCTAGCTGGAAATGGATGAAACCCATCTTATCAGAGCCATCTTGGATTTTGAAATGGTCTTAAACAGAAGATGTTGGAAGTTTTCAGCCACACCTGGTGGGTTTACCCAAGATAAACATTTAAGTTAGAGTCAGCAAACCTTTGGTTTTTTATTATTATTATTATTTTGCTATTTCATGCAATATCAAAACAAACATTTTATGTAATAATAATCCTGTTTATGCCTCTATTGCATATGAGATATTGCTTATATTTGTTCATCACATGGCCAATGATGAGGTACCATGAGAGTTGTAGTCCAAAAACCTCTGGAGGGCCACCCATTTGATTTTTAACAAAATATTTAACCCAGATTTCACTTCCAAATGGAAATGTTCAAAGCAGCTTTAAAAACCTTTATGGAGTAAGAAGTGATCCAGTCAGTTCAAAACCCACAAATACAATGGTTTTATAGTTATTGTATTTTTTCTTCTTACTCCAAAGGGTATGTGTCCAGTTTGCTAAGGGGAGTGTACTTTTATTGCTGCAGTGCAATGATAAGCCTGAATTCTTCAGTCTTTAAGTGGAAAAGAAGAGCTGACAATGCCTTCTTTTATTGGTCAATTATACTGCAATATGGGTCTTAACCCTGTAGCTCAGCAAGGCAAAATGCTATTAAATAGATGTGGAGATACATTTACTTGATACAGAAGCACTTTATTAAAACAGCCCTTCAGTCTTAATGGAAACAGAGGATATATCTTGTTTGCTATCCCAGGAAAGCAACTGTGACTACTTTTGATCAACTGATATAAGATTTGTAATAGTGTACATTACCCTATAATTTTAAAGAAACATGAAATTTTGTTAGTTCTTTTTTTATCGCTGTGAGAAGCACATTTTCTTCCTTGAATTTCTCCTCTGCTTTTAAGGTTATTGTCTTGACCTTTCAGATCTGACTGTTTCTGATTAGATTTTTGCTTCCCTGTGTTAAAATTGTGAATCATAGAATCATAGAATCATAGAGTTGGAAGAGACCGCAAGGGCCATCTAGTCCAACCCCCTGCCATGCAGGAAATCCAAATCAAAGCATCCCCAACAGATGGCCATCCAGCCTCTATTTAAAGTCCTCCAAGGAAGGAGACTCCACTACACTCCGAGGGAGTGTGTTCCACTGTCGGACAGCCCTTACTGTCAGGAAGTTCTTCCTAATGTTGAGGCGTAATCTCTTTTTTTGTAGCTTGCATCCATTGCTCCGGGTCCTAGTCTCTGGAGCAAGTGAAAACAAGTCAGCTCCCTCCTCAGTATGGCATCCCTTCAAGTATTTAAACAGGGCTATCATATCACCTCTTAACCTTCTCTTCTCCAGGCTAAACATCCCCAGCTCCTTAAGTCATTCCTCATAGGACATGGTTTCTAGGCCTTTCACCATTTTACTTGCCCTCCTTTGGACACGTTCCAGTTTTTCAACATCCTTTTTGAATTGTGGTGCCCAGAACTGGACACAATATTCCAGGTGGGGCCTGACCAAAGCAGAATAGTGTGGCACTATTGCTTCCCTTGATGTATTTTTAAAAAAAAAAATAAAGAAAGGGAAGGGGAAGGAGATTTTTGAACACCAGAAACCTGAACTGATGTACTGGAATACATGAAAGTTAATCTGTTTTCATTAAACTAGCTGTTGCAAATTTGTATGTTGTGATAATAATAATAATAATAATAATAATAATAATAATAATAATAATAATTTTTATATAAACCGCTTTTCCAAATTAGATCAAGCGTTACAACAGGAAGTACAATACCAAAGTCAAAATAAAACATAACAGGCCTCTCTCCCCCTCAAGATGGTGGTTGAATGAGGGGCTCTTAGTCTTTTCAGGCCAGGCCTCTCTCCCCTCAGAAATGGTGTTCGGAATGAGGGCTGTTTTCTTCTTTCAGCATGCAGTTGGAGCTAGCCTGCCTCTCCCACCCAAATGGTGGGCGAAGGGAAGGGCTTTTCTTCTTTCAGGCAGGCAGTCTGGGGCTAGCCTGCCTCTCCCCCCCAAAGATGGTGGCTGAAGGGAGGGCTTTTCTTCTTCAGGCAGCAGTTGACTAGCCCTGCCTCTCCCCCCCAAGATGGTGGCTGAAGTGAGGGCTTTTTTCTTCTTTCAGGCAGCAGTTGGAGCTAGCCTGCCTCTCCCCCCCAAGATGGTGGCTGAAGGGAGGCTTTTCTTCTTTCAGGCAGGCAGTTGAGCTAGCCGGCCCCCTCCCCCAAGATGGTGGCTGAGGTAGGCTTTTTCTTCTTTCAGCAGGCAGTTGGAGCTAGCCTTCCTCCCCCCCAAGATGGTGGCTGAGAGGGCTTTTTCTTCTTTCAGGCAGGCAGTTGGAGCTAGCCTGCCCTCTCTCCCACAGAAGAGTCACACATACATTCACCATTCATTTCTATGGAACGTGACAGCTTTGCCACATATTCTTCTGCAAATCACAGAAGGAGGCTATCTAGGTACAGAGAAGCTTTCTACAAAGAGGTAACAAACTAGATACAATGTGCAGATTAAAAAAAAATGAATAACAAGCTTGCAGGGGGTAGGGGGTTGGGTGGTTGGGGGGAGTTTGCCCAGGCTAATTGAGACTATATAAAGCTGTCCGCACTTAGGGTGCTCTGACTCGTCACTTCACCTGACAGCTCAGGTAGTGTGACAGTCAGGAGCACGTTGTATCAGCTTCGGCTTGATACGCCAACTGCTGCGCCCTTCCTGGAGCAGGGAGACCTTGAACAGTTGTACAGGCATGCACCTCTGATTGGGACTTTCGTGAATACGCTGTACATGGGGCTACCCTTGTGCCAAGTTCAGAAACTTCAGCTTTACAAAATATGGCAGCCAGTTTAATTACGTACTCGCTCGTACCGATCACATAACACCGGTTTTGAAATCCCTTCACTGGCTGCCAATTAGTTCCGGGCAAGGTACAAGGTGTTGGGTGATTACCTTCAAAGCCCTACATGGCTTAGGTCAAGAATATTAAGAGATCGCCTACTTCCATACTGTCCGTCCCGCAACTCTAAGGTCCTCGGAGAAGATCTACTTCAGCCAATAAAATTTAGGCTAACTTCAGTCACCCAGAGGGCCTTTTCCATCGCAGCGTCCGAAGCTATGGAATGACCTGTCAAGGAGAATCCGGACATTCTACTCTTACCAGCTTAAGAAGGCTCTTAAGACAGATTCTCTGGCAGGCCCCGACCTAGTTCTACTCCCCATTTACTGTGACTTATGTCACCTGTCCAACCAATTCTTCTCTTAAATTTAAGAGAAGAATTAAATAAAATTATTAAAAAAAATCCTTGCCTCAAGAAGAAGAGCCTCCCTCCATGACATCATCAGTCAGACCTGGGAGGGAATGAAAAAGAGAGGCCAACTCCTCAGGCCTAACGGCGAAGTACTCACTTCACTCTCTTAATTTATTGTATTGTATATTATTTATGTATTTTATTTTATTATCTAGTTTTACTGTTGTAACCCGCCTGGATCCTGTGATGGGCGGGCTATAAAAAATCATTATTATTATTATTATATTTATTTATTATTATTATTATGTGTGTGAGATTGTAGAGGTTGTCCTTTTTTGCTCCATTTGCTATTTAATGAATTGGACTCTCTTGCACCTACTGTTCACAATGCCATCAAATTCCCATCCATTCAATGAGAGCTTTACCTCCTACGTGTGGCAAGGCCTGCTTCTGTTCAGGACGACTGGGAGCAAAAGTTTAAATCTTCTATCCAAGCATGACCACAGTCACTCTCCCCACATATGTGCTGGCTTCAGATAAAAGAGAGAGATGATCCATGCACAGAAATAATCTAGTTAGAACAGGTTTCATGCTTAACTGTAGTAACTGAATGCCATGGAATTCTGGGACAGAGAAGGAAAATGCCTCACAAAACTACAACCCTAGAATCCATAGCACTGAACCACAGTAGTTAAAATGGTGTCAGACCACGGCAGCATGGATGCAGCCAGAGAACTTGCATGCTAGACCAACCTGAACTGATCATCTAGAGGAGTTTCTACTGCAAATCAACTGTTTAAATCATATGGCATTGGAAATCATTGGAATACTAAGCAGACTGCTATTCTGTTGAGAATATTGTATTACACCCTGAAAAACCAAATGAAGTAGCTTTATCCCCCCCCCCCAAGTTCTCGGCACTCAAGGAAGTGGGATGGTCATATAGGACTGTTCAAGGGTTCTTAAAACTGCTTGAGGCAAAAAACAAAATGACACCATGCATTCTATATAGAAAAGTTGGTTGCATGAGCAATTAAAACTTTCATTAGTCTGGTAACTGACAGGCGTGTCCATATGTAAGAAGAAACAGGGAAGGTTAGGGAGCCTAGAGAAGATCTGAGCTGAGTCTACATGTTAGTGTATTATGGCGAATTGATGAGGAGTTTTAACATTTTTGCATCAATGGTTAAGTGTCTTAACGAGCATTTCTGGTGGAGTGCATGGATACTGCTGTTAAAACCACAAAGCCTTTTCTGCAGAGTTTAGGAATCTTGCCTCCCCAAAAAGTCCAAACTCCTGGGAATGCATGTGGCGGATCATGGATAGTACACACTCTTGCACTGACACCTTTGAGGCACCTTCATTCAACTCTTCAACGAGACAGCTTCCTCAGTGTCTCGATGATCACATTAATGTCAGATTTATATATATTAAAAAGTCTGTTTCAGACTGGTCGCCTGTTCAGGTGATTTATGATACCCTGTCTATATTTGAAAAAAGAGCTGATATTGCCTGTTGGTATGCTTCAAGCAGATTTTTTTTTCTTGCTGGAGGACCTGGTGTTGGCATGTTGATGAATGGCATCATTCAACAGTAACACATGTTGTCTTCTGTGCAGATATCACAAAGTGTCTTACGACCAAACCACAGGGAAGTGAATTCCATGCTTCTTTGGATGTATGAGTTAGGACTCATATTCCATTTATAGTCTGCCATTCTCAAAAGTACCTTGCACCCATCACGTTCTCAGGCAGCTGCCAATTAATCTTGGTGTAATAACATCCTGCTCTTCTGCCTTGCTGACCTGCTCCAATATGTTACTACTTTGAAAATAATAATGTATGGGTGGATGATGTTTTCAAGACTACTGCGTCTCCCCCTTCCTCTGTTCTGTCCTGGCACTTAGGTCTGGGTTTTTAATATCACACAGTCACACCCCACTCATACTTGCATTGTGGATCTGAGGCAATGATCTCATTTGCATGTTAAATTTTGGGGGGGCTCTTCGGGTCACGGATGTTATATACACTCTGGGTGGGTTTCCACCTGAAGATGCTTTGGGGGCAATCTAATGAACAACACAGGTTTCTTAGCCCAAAAGGGAAACAATAAACAAAGTCGGCTGTCAACTCTGAACACAGGAACTTTCCATAGTGCACAGTGTGCCATTTGAGAAATGGGGAAATAGAAGAAGGAGAGATTAGAAAGATAGGGGAGTGTGGGGGGAGAAAGAAATGGGAGCCCAAAGATGCCTCAAATCTCCTAAGCAGGGTTGAGTCAGAAATATGGTGGTATCTTTTCATTTTCACTTACATCAGTGGTTTCCAACCTTTGGCTTACAGGAATTTGGACAAATCCAAACAGATTTCCATATCCAGATCCGGGCCTCATCCCAATCCTCAGATGAAGAGGAAGAATCTCAGAGCCAAAGTGATGGGCTTGCAAAGAGCTGTGTAGTGTTTTCTCCCCTGTTAAACTTACCGACTGGCATCTATACTGAAGTTATGGACTCATAACCTAGAGTTCAGGATCGTTTTCTGCTCGTATTTAGTAAACTACACAGTCACAATTGTGGCAGTATTGCCAAAATAATAAATGCCTCCAACCCACTTTCAACCAGAAGCCACATTAAGGAAAAGAGACGATGAAAAAGCCAATACAATTGTAGGCTGTAGCATAGAGTAAGAGTGTCTACGCAAGGAAAGTAATAGTGCCACCTATTCGGCTTGAACAGGCCTCACCGGAATATTGTGTGCCAGTCTGGGCACCCAGTTCAAAAAGGATGTTGACAAACTGGAAGGACTCCAGAGGAGGGTGGCCAAAATGATGAAAGTTCTGGAAACAATGCTCATGAGGAGTAGCTTAGGAAGCTAGGCATGTTTAGCCTGGGAAGAGAGACTGAGAGGTGACGCAATACACATGTTTTAACATTTGAAAGGGTACAAAGATGGTGGCAAGCTTGTTTTCTGGAGCCCTAGACAAGACAGGAGACAGGCTGGGGGAACGCAATCAGAGCAAATGGAAGGGGGTAGGAAGGGAGTGGAAGGGGGCTCATCCTGTTAACCACAGCGGGAACGCCACGATGCCACCAGAAGGTCCCTGTTCCATTTCAATCTATGCCAAGGGGCTGTTTTTCAGGAACTAATCAGAAACCTTAGTTCCGAAAATGGCCTTGGGGGACAGATGGGAATGAAAGGGGACTTCTGGTGGCATCAGCGGTGTTTCTGGATGTGGTAAATGGATGACAGCCCATTCTGCTCCCTTCCCATCCCCTTCCGTCCACTCAATTGCATTCCCATGGGTCCATGCGATAACATCCAAAGACACAGACAATGGAAAAAGATCCCACCAAAATAGGAAGAACTTATCAACAGTACGAGATGTTAAAACATGAAGTCTCCTTTTGATGTTTTTGAACAGAGGCTGGATGGTCATCTGGCAGAGGTGCGTGATGTATATCCCATATGGCAGGGATTGGACTGGGATGGCCTTTGGGGTTCTTCCAATGCTATGATCTAGGTCTGTTTGAACTAACAATTGCAATGCAAAGTGACACTTGCAGCCCCTTCCCACCAGCAAAAGCAATCTGCAATCTAACATGACACCCATTGCAATCATCATGGCCTTGCCTCTTGGCAGGAGGAATCTGGAATAGCTTCCCATTCTTGCCAGCTGAAGAAACCTCCTTTGCGGGAGTGGATGAGGCTATTAGGGTAGGTTTGGTGGATTGGGCAAGAAGCATTACGTAATTATTATCTGTAACGAAGTAGATAATGTAGGGATATTGGTGACTGTTTTTTGTTTCAATTGAATAAGTCTGTACATTGGGCTGATGCTACTGTATTATGATTAATGACATCATCAGGGCCAAACAGTACATGGTTGGGGTACAAGCCGTGGCAGTAAAGTGGCATCATAGTGCTAGCGGAAAAGTGCCCTGTTGTATGGAACATTTTATGTTCCTGCTACATGAACTGGCGTTTAGTCTTCAAGGACTTACTTAAGGACAGGTTGGGGGGTTTTGGGGGGTGAGAAAGGCTCATGACCTGGGACCCTCGCGTTGTTCTGCCATGGGTTATAGGTACGTAAGCATCAAGGTATTACACAAATCTAGCTACATGCATGGCTCAAACACATGATCACACTAACCATTCAATACCCAAGAATTCTGATTATACTTGCAGACCCTTGTTGTGGTTGTTTATTGCCATGCACCGGTTTCTCCATTTATCAAAGAGATAACTATAGCTGAAAGCATGGCTGGAGGCAATTATGGGATGTATTCTAAACAGATAAGTCAACACATGGCCAACACTACATAATGTGAGGTTTAGATAAAAATTTGTTGTTAAGTGTATCAAATCAGCTCGGACATATAGCAAACCCTACCATAGGGGTTTTTTTTGGGAGGGGGGATTTGTTTCAGAAAGAGTTTTTGTCATTACCTTCCTTAACATGAGGTCAACTGCTGTCACACTGCAGAAATACAGCGCTTGACACCATTTAACCTCCATGGCTTTGGAATTCTTTGGAATGGGCTGGATTGTACTCCAGAGCTCTCTGACAGGGAACCCTAAATAGTCACAAAAATACAATCCCAGAATCCATAGTACTGATTATGTAGAGTCAATGCATGGTATTTCTATATGTAGATACACCCAGAATGTAACTTGTCCAAGGTCACCCAGTGGATTGCATGAATGCACAAGGATTTAAACCTTGGTGTCCTGGAATCTTATTCGCAGCCTCAGATTAATATGGCAACACCACACTGGCTCCCAAATAACAGGTATCTGTAACTTAATCCCATATATATTTGCTTTTTGTGTGCAATAAAGCTCTTGGGGGGCTTAGCTTCCCCGTAATATAAGTTCAAAATGCAAGTCAACAAATGCTTGAGGAATTAATTAAGCAGGGAACGACTCTGGTAATTCATGACACAGGGATATTCTGTTTTCATTATTCGGTATATAAAGCATAAATCTTTCTGATGGTCTTCATGCTTTAAATTTTTAATGGATCTCAAGGAATGCACAACAATGTCCAGTCAAATGAGGCAAGCCCCAACAATGTTTTATTAACAAAGCAATGAAATACTCAGGAAAGTTTATATAAGATTAGGAAGGGCTTCTTGGCTTTTGTATACGGTGCTTTCAAGTCATTTCTGATTATATGGCCCCAGAAGGCTTTGCTTGGCATTCCAGTGGGGGGGGGGGGTTGCCTTTGCCTTCCTCTGGGATTCAACCCTGGCCTCCAGAGTTGATTCAAGGCTAAGCCACTACACCACACTGGTCTCTTGAGTCTACCTGTACATGAAAGCAACCAACAAAGAGGTGTGTCATTTTACTTTTAGGACAACAGGAAGTATGATCAGACATGGCAGGGGTCTTTTGGGGACCCACGGGGGGTCCCCCCCTCCTCTCCGTCATGGCTATCACCGATTGCTCGACAGTGTCGCATGAAGGGGCCTTGCAAAGTGGACTGTGCTTGATGGCAATGGATAAAGGGAAATAATATTTCTCTTTTGCCTTTTCATTACATATTCTAATTGTGATTTTGTTTTCTTATGATCTTCTGAGAATAACACTGCAGACAAAGATTGCCAGCCTAGTTCCAGATCACCCACACAGATGTAACACAGCCAAAGCCAAAAGAAAAAAAAAAAAGACAAGCACCATTGGAGCGTAGTTTTCAGCCAATTTAGAGCGCCTGCAGTTCAGAACAATCCCTCTTCCAAAGCCTTGAGGCATGAGAATATAGGGAGCATTCTTCTCATTATTCCCTCTCCAAGACCTTAGCCAGCTAGTGGATAATGCACAAATCTTAAACCCTAAAATTCTGTCATAATCTTCTAACTCAAACTTGTAATGCTGCAATGTAGTGGTATTACATCGGATTAAAGTTGAGAAATCTTTTTTAAAAATGCACTTTCCAATTGCATACATGGGGGGGGGGGAATCTAAGCACTGATGTACACAAAATTCATACATGTGGTTCCCAACTGTATCGCATCTTAGAAACATTCCAAAGTAATTTTGAATCTTACATGTGCCAATAGATCTGTCGACAGCCCCGTATTAGAGAAAAACAGCTGAAATGTCTCCATGGCCTAAAAAAGGCCCAAAAGCAAGTCAAAACCTTTCTGTTCTAGGTTAAAGTTATCGATCTTTAATAAGTGACAAGAAGCTTGTCCTTATTGTTAAGGAAGGAAGGCAGTTATTTGCCAGAAATAATCCATTTAGCCTGAGTTTAGCCAGGGAATACAGGGGAAATTTGGGGCAGATTTCCTAGATAGCCCGGTGAAGACAGGCTGCATTGAATCGAGGCTTTGGCCTGTATCATGCAGACAAGTCAAGGGTGAGGGGCAGGGAAAACTGATGTAGCTATGTACCGCATGTAGCCATGCCCATAGTTCATTTAGCAGTCTCCCATGCTTTTAAAACAGCTGTGGATGACTAACAGTCAAGGAAATAGGAAAAGATAAAGAAGGGAAGGGCAGCTATGAAAAAACGAGAAAGCTCTGAAGAGTAAAGATACACAACGAGCGCAAAAGTTAGAAATTTTCGCAAGCCATCATATTCCCCATAGCCTTGTACAGATGTGAAGTTGGAGTAAAGGGAGCAGACAGAAGAAAATCAACTCATTTGAGATGTGTGCTGGAGAAGAGTGCTTAGATACAAACGGACAAAAGATGGGTCTAGGAACGATCAGCCAGAGATCTACCCATCAAAAGCCAAGATATTTAAATTGAGGCTAATGTACTTTGGCCATATAAGGAGAAGGCATTGATCACTGGAAATGACAATATCGAGGAAAGGTAGAGGGTAAAAAGGAAGGAGGCCACATGCCAGATGGATGGACTCAGTCGGAGGGATACAGCTAGGGGCCTTGCAGGACCTTAAGTAGAGAAGTGGAGGATAGTTTTTTTGTTTTTGTTTTTTTTTAGGTATCTCATCCACAGGATTGCCATGATGAAATCATCTCAAATGCAGTAACAACAAAAATAAAGTGTATTTGTGGTTCTTTTAATACCTGAAAAAGGCCTTGTCTCATATAGACCAAATGTATTGGCTGTTTTTAAAAAGCAAGAAACAGCTGACCATCTAGAGCAAATGGAGCTTGTCTGTATAGTGTTTTTCTGCTTCCAACTGTGGGACATAGGCCAGATGCTTTTTTTTTTTTTGCCTTTATGGCCATCGGCATCCAACATCTCCAGTTACTATATGGTTAGTGGAGGAGGCACTGGAAGAGGAAAGTAAACCCAGCAATAGGTGAGAAAGCACCATTCCATGTGGACAGAAATTTACACACTTTTTTACACCATTTAAAGTACAGGAAAAGAGATGCCATTTCAACATAGGAAGACCTCTGGTAGTTGAGTTGTTTCCAACGTGGAACACAACTCCCTCATAATGTGATGGAGTCCTCCGTATCTGGGGGGTTTTAAACAGAGGCTGGATGGGCCATTTTGCATGGGGGTGCCTTTGATTGGGAGTTCCTGCAGTGGCAGGGGGTGGAACTGGATGGCCCTTGTGTCTCGTCCAGCTCTATTAATTCTATTAGTTCGTTCTGGCCAGTGCCTTTCTTTCAAGCACAAATAGTATGAAGAAGAAAAAACATCAAACTATTTGTATAAAATGTCATTGAAATAAGACATTGAAATGGTAGATAAAGACGACAACGGGAACTAGTACCATGCTTAGTCATTTGTTTGCACCTGTTTTTACTGCTGTAAGATTTTTTTTAAAATGTAAGGAATATTTTAATTTGGGGGATATTGCAAGAATGCCTTTGAGTTTAATTTTATCAGCAAATGGGGAAGGAATAGATGTTTAAAATTAAGAACTATATTGATGAATTGCTTAGACCATAACTAAATTGTTTCAGTTTTTGTCTTCTCAA
>NC_056522.1:31783149-31807072 GCF_019175285.1 Sceloporus undulatus | reverse complement strand
GTGCGGCTTCTGGACTCTTAGGACGCATGCATCATTGAAACACCATACCTCCACTGTGACTCGAAGCAGCTTTATTTTGGCTGTCTGTAACAGGCCTAAGCATCTCTTATTCTTTTTGAAATTTTTAAATCATAGTATAAAACAACATGCATGCATAAATAAAGACAAAACTACACAACTCCATAAAAACCTTACAACAAACCAGAAAAAACATAGACAAAAGAGATATTTATAACTCCTAACTTCCCAGCTATATGTGTAAATATCAAACATTTCTGCTTCCTCTGCGTATACATTGACGTTATACTAACAGCTATTAATAGGTGTCACTTCTACTGCTCTTCAAATCCTAAGTTTTATTCCCCCCATTACTTTTTCCTATATTCTAGGACTACTTTCCCTTCACCTTAAAAAATTCGGCCTATTTTTTCTCTCCTAGATTTATCAGTTTATACAATTCTGCTCAGTCATATCATTTGAATAAATCACATAAGAAAGAATAAATCCCTCCAAAGCATACCAGTTATTCAATTCAAATTTGATCCAGTCATTATTTTAACCACTTAACTATTTATACTTTACATGTCACCACTGAAGACACCCATAAAAACCGTGGTTCCCCCCCCCTCCACATTTCCTGTAAACATTTATCTTTTTCATCAGATTCTTCCTGGGTAGGAACTTAGGGACTATACAGACCACTCCTTTGGGGTGGCAGGCAGCCCCTCCCATTACTGGACGGATCGGTGCCGTGGAAACCACATGCTTGGCACCAATCCGAGCTCCGTAGAGCGTAAAAAGGAGCTGGAAAAAGCAGTTCCTTTTTGCACCCTGAAAAGAGCATCATAGCTGCGACGGGGCAGCATGATGACGCCCCTTTGGTGTTGCACCATTTGGATGCAGTGCTAGGGTCATGCCATGATGCCGCACACCGTCTAGAAGGGTGTGTAGCATCATGAGGGGATAGGGGAGGAGTCACAGTGTCCAACATGCAGATGCTGTACCATGGCTCTGCCCACAGGATGACAAGTGCCTGTCTCTATTGGACCTAAGTCTTCTGATTGTTTTTGAACAATGATTATAATATCTTTGGTAGATCTCTCAAACTTTCAACCCAGAAACTCAGTTCATAATCCTCACCTCCATCAATCTTTCTGTCCTTCTATTATTTTCCTCTTTTCCTCTTTTTTCACTTTCACAACATCCAGGCCCATAAGTATCTGAACCAATAATTTCTTTATGTCTGTCAACCTTTCTTCCAGAACTTTTTCAAATTCTTCTCAAAACCATTCTTCAGATTAGTAAACATCTGGCTCATATCTGCTCTTAACTGTTTTCTCATACTCCCACATTCTCTCAGCCTCAGAGAATGTACAGGATGTTCCCTTGAATAGTTATGTAGGAATGTTGTTAAGAATATAAAATGAAGCATGTTGCCAACAGGTTTCCAACTTTCCTTGTACTGTGCCTCACAGCTCTCCAGTTGCACAAAGAATCCTTCTAGTCCTACAGTGCTTTTCATGGGTCATATTCTCCTCTTAGCAGTCAGTGCCTTCCTCCACTTGGCACCCTCAGGTATGTTCCACTGACCAGGGATGGGGAAAAGTCTTTCCAAGAAGGACAAGCAAAAAGCACTTATTTGACATGGCAGGGAATGAAGAAATGTATGATTTCAACCTAAAAGAAAAAAGCACCCAAAAAAGTGTAACTTGTGTTGACTTCAATTCATAATGATTGATCCAATCATGTATGTGAAACTATGGAGATTATCGCACTGGGTTCTGAGAACGTTCTGATCACGTGATGAGAACGGAACGCATTTGAGTATACCGCATGTATGTGTTCCAATCGGGTTCTGAGAACGCTTAAATGTGTTCCAAATGTGTTCCAGGAGAGAACGGATTTGAATGTGTTCTGAATGTGTTCCCAGAGAGCTGAAACGTGATGAAAACGTTCCAAGAGAAGTGTGTGCGGTATTCTTATCCGTTCCCAAATCCGTTCCGTCCTTCCTCCGTCTCCTGATTGGCTGAAAGAATGCCCTTCTCTTTTAGTCCTCCAAAGTCCTAGAGCGTACTAATTTTTTATTTGCTCTCCCATGTATGACGTGCCCCCGTCTTAGAGAAAAGGATTTTATCCTATTCTCTGCATACACACACACACGTGTGTGAGGTTTTTTTTTTCTGTGCACGGGCAGAAAAAAGCAGAAATGGAGACATTAAATGACATAATGCATAGCAGTAAGTATCACAGGTTGCATGTTTGCAAACTGTTACCGAGTCGCAAAAGCAGAGGATACAAGTGTCTCCGGAATTGTCACAGAGTGACTTCTGTCGCCAGCATATTGCAATGTGTCTAGACATATTTATCTCTGGAGTTGTGTAAGTGACCCATCTCTGTTGTGTGTTGGCACAATACACCATGATATCAGGGGGCTGGTGTTTAAAGGACATCTGGGGTCCGCGGATGCAGTGACCCCGAGGGCTGCACAAGGAAAAGGGGGGAAATTTTCTGAGCGGGGGGGAGACCTGAAGGTTTACGTGTTTTTTGTCTTTTTAAAACCTCTTTTGGGCTCAGAGGATTTCGGTCTGGGCTCCCTGCGTGCTTATGACAGATGGGGCTTTTTCCATCTCAGCTTTGGGGCTTCTCCTCCCCCTGCAGATGATTGACAGAGGAAAGGGAGGCATTTAGGGGCGAATTTAGACTGGGGATTGGTTGTTCGGGGTCACATGTACGGGGACAAGGAGACTATTGGATGGCCGGGTTTTGGGTACTGAAGCCATGGAGGCCATAATGGATGAGGGGTGCTGGAATGCTGGGAAATATATGCAAATTAGCTTTAAATTTTGGACAAAACGAGCTCATAACAGCAAAAGGAGCGGGTTGCTGGCACCAGGACAAACGGTATAGGATCGACCATAGAAAGAGATGTCATAGAGCAAGGAATGGCGATTCTCGCCATGACACGAAAGACAGTGGAAATGTGTGGGGTCTAGGGTGCTCTTGATGCCAAATTGCTCAGTCGTGGCTCCTGTGATGGGAGCTCGACATGCCGCTGTATGTTGTTATCCTTGTAGGTGACACACAGACAGGAAAGGAGTTCCTTTCAGCGGACAGTATTCTGGAGCACCAGTAAAGCCTCTCATGAGATGCTCTACTGGCTGTCAGAAGACCGCTGGTCATGACTCTGTTCTCATACTGTGTGACCTACAAGGATGACAGTATATTTCGGCCTGCACAAAAAGGGGCGGGGAACTTCCCCGCCTCACATTCTGGTGAAAGAAAAGAAATAGAAAAAAAACCCCTTCCCTCCCCAGTGTCCCCTGAAGGTCTCTTCCATTTTGGGAGAAAGGGAGGGGGCCATGTAGAAATGCATGCAAGGCGGAGTTTCCCACACTACAGTATAGACATCCATGGAGGGTGTGCTGGGGATTGGCAGCATGCTGGCTAATATGCAAAAAGATCTTGTTCTTTGAAAAGCATGAGCAGCCTAAAGAAGAGTGTTACCTAAGCCAAAATTACATCTGAGGAAGTGGGTTTATGTGTTAAGTTGACCATGGTTTTCATTGCTGGCTGGTACAATTATTTTGAAAGAACAGTTCTCCCTCCAGCATGTTAAAAAACGGATCATTTCTGGATTTCAGGAATTATGTTCTTTTTCATCAGTAATCTGTAATGTATTACAGATATTATTTCATAATCTGAATTTAACTAATTTTACTATTTGTTTAGAGTACTGCACAGTTTGCCACTCAAAACTTACCATTGCTGATGGATCATCAAGCAACCATGTATATCAACACTCTCTGCCTGGATATTATTATTATTATTTTTATAACTGTGAAGCTTTATTTGCCAAGTGCTTACAGTGTACACAGCAATGTATTTCCATTGTTTTTAATTGGGATAATTTTTTATTTTGTAGAACATTTCTACTTGCATGAATAGAATAACATGTATGGCCACTCACCATTCATTTTTGATTGTTTGCATGAAAACACTTCTTGGTCACAAAGTACATGTAAAGGCTGTGAAACAGAAGCAGTATGATGTGGGCTACCTTTACAGGGGCCTACTGGTAATATGTCATACCACCTTCTACCTTGAATGTTTGGAATGATAGCTTTTCAGAGCTAAGCGAATTAGCAATATGGAAAAATGTTGTTCTGTTAACTCTATCTTTATGAAACTATATACCTTTCATGCTCTTGGCAGTGTGTATTTCCTGTACTTTGTGGCATGATATTCAAGAAATTATCAATCTGCCAGTCTGAACAGGTATTTTTATATAGAAGTACAGGACACTACTGTTAAGCATGGCAACAGATGCGAGTTATTAAATATAAATAGCATTTATTACACTGCAACGTAATAAAACAAAACAATCTTCTCAAAACGTCATAACAAACAAAAGATTACCCAGAAATTGGGGAATAAAAATTGGTAAAAATAACTCTGGTTCCCTTGGAACAATATTCTTTTACCGTATCCAAATTTGGATGCAATTCAACAAAAGGTTTAATAAAAAAATATTAACATTATAGAAACAATAACATTTATGTATAAAATTAAGTGGTGGATGTGTTTTCCAGCTGCACTTTAATAATGTTTTCTAATTTCTTTACTCTTCTATCCATTTTCTGAAGGACTCTCACAATTTTCCTATTAATGTTCAGCTGAGTCTTCAAGGAAGATTGCACTGTACAAAAAAAAGAAATATATGAACAGCTTTTAATAAGACAGTTTATTGCAATGTATTCTCTGTTTAAGACAATATGTTCGTATATTTCTTGTTATTTACTGTCTTGTAAGTTACGTTTTCGTTATATTAAGGTATTTCGTATATAGATATATGTTATTAATGGAAACCTTAATCCTTATATGATCACCACTCTTTTTTGAAATAGACAATGCATATTTATTTAAATTCACCTGATTGTTGAAGTTCTGCCAGAGTTTGGGTTTCTGGCATGATGTCACTTGCTTCAAGGATTCCTGGTGGTCCCGATTGGATTCCAGTTCCAGAAGGTTCATCAGTAACATCTGCATTTTGATGCATATAAAAAAAGTAAAGAGATAACTAAATCTGAAATTGTGCATTGATCATAGTAAGAATACTCTAGGAAAACTGTAGGTCGAGAATACAACTAAAAATGTAGGACATTAAAATTTCTCCATCTTTTTGCAGATAGCATAAATAAGAATACAGAGTGGCAATGCTGTTGTCTAATATATTTATCCTCCATATCTACACCCATCTATCCCTTCCTATGTTGGAAAGGTATGGCGACCTCTGGGATGGTATTCCATTTTAGTGTTGTTTTCTTTTGCAAACTTATAAGGGAAATAGCATAACATGATATTGCTATAGTTACTGTCTTTAGCAACTGTTCCTTATGGCTACAACACTGGGAAAATTCCATGGCATACCATGCAACAATGAGCCTTTACTTGTAAAGCTACAAACTTACCCGATGGATTTTTTTCCTGGGAGCCATTGTTCCCAGCCATAAGCCACAGCTCTTTCATCAGGTGGAAAAAGGGTGGTTGTTTTTCTTTGGGGGGTGATGCCCCAAAATTATTCACAGTGTTCAAAAAGGTATCACGCGTCTTTTTGAACTTCATGAATACCTCTTCGACGGTGCGGTTGTAGCCATGCATTTTTAAATGCGCTGCTACCTCTCTATGCACAGGAAGAATGGGCATAGAACGGGACCTCATGAGCATCTTTAATTTTCCGCTCCCCCTAACACTTCTCAGGAGCAGATCAGTCTCCTTCTTTGCCCATGTGGAACCCTTCCTACGCGCCATCACTGCTTCCCAAGAACTTCGGCCACTCTGCAAAGGTCCAGCGGGAAGATGGATTTGCTACGTCATCACTGTGCAGGGATTCTTGGCGCGAAAATATAGACTTGCGCCCCCTAGTGCTTTTACTGCAGTGCAGGGAGTTTGGGAGTGGAGAGAGCCAGCAGCAGCAGCTAAGTGATACCGCAGACGTTTGATTCACAACCTCTATAATTAGATTGCAGACAGCATTATTTTATATTTGCTGTCATTAGGAAAGCCATGGATAGCCATGCAGTGACCGAAAGTGGTGCCTCCACACAAGCAAGGGGGAGGGTGTGGAGTGCCAATGAAGTTTTGGCCTTATTAGAAATATGGAAAGAACAAAAATTGCAGAACAAATTAAAAAAGAATTATAGAAATTTGGATATTTTTAAGGATGTAGCTGATGAAATGGCAAAGAAAAACCATGTCAGATCTGCAGAGGAATGCAGAAGCAAATCCAAAAAAATGAGATTTGAGTATAGAAAGGTTGTGAAACATAATCAGAGAAGTGGAAGCAACCCTATTACATGTCCCTTTTACAGGGAACTAGAGGAAATCTTTCATGGGGATGTTAGCATCACCCCTCATAGGTTATCCCGAAGTCTTGATTTTGAAAGGGAGGGTGAAACCACAAATGTGACTGAGGAAACCGCATCCACCTCCATGGCTAACACAGGCGATGGAGGCACCCAGGAAACAACTACCAGACAAGACAGTGATGAAGGCAAGTAGCCCATCTGTAATGCCCGATCATTTCTGCTATGTGCGTGAGAACATTATTATTTTTTTAAAATAACAAATGCTTTACTCTTTTTTTACCCTTGAATTTTTCAGATTCTGATGACACTTGTCTCGATGACACAATCATTAATATTCCTTTCACCATTTTGGAAAGTGGACCTACGCAAATAGCAGGTAGTAGTATATAAATTTATGCCAATTTCTGGATCTATGTTGTGGTAATAAATATAGTGAACCTGTATAAGTGTTCAAAATAAATAACGTTTGTGTTTCATGGTACACTTTGAAGGTGCGACTGGAGAACAATTGGGACACTTGGAAAGACGTGCAGATGGTACCAGCGGTGGAACCGATGGTAGGTAGTATCTGCTTCTCTAAGAAAATTCCTTGTCTAAAACCCATAACATGATGCTAACATAAGAAATACATTTCCTTACTGTGGGCTTAATCTATTTTCTCAAATTTTTTAATTTCAGTACGTAACGATCCCGATGAGGAACAGGAACAACCCAATGTATTGCTGTCTCCTGGAACAAGACTGCGATCAAACAGGAACAGGAATCGTCGCGCCAGAAGAGGAGAACATATTGCGCGCACTATAATGCAGAGTGCTAGTCGAGAGGCCCAGCTTACCCGGAGAACACAGGAACGGTTCATGGACATTGTTCACGACAGCATGAAAGACTGTAGGAGGACAGAAATGGAACTTGTAAATATTATGAAGGAAGATGTTAGGAGAAGTGCACAGGACAGACAGAGAATGTTGCAGTACATGGAGACCATGACTGAACTGTACCGGAGGAAAGTAGATCATGAATGTTCACTTCCAACGGGACAACATGTTTCTGTCGCCCAAGGAACTATGCACACATCATTCAGGGCATCTCCGGGTGATATTCCTCCCTCAACACCAGGCCCAGCTGTATGTACAGATTTTCAGGAGCAACCATCCACATCGTATGTTGGTGGGCAATTTCAAGGGAACATTTCCCCTGAACTCTTTGATGAACTTCCTCCTGCTTATGCTCCTGATGGTTGTCCTGTCACTCCTACTAGTAACATTCTAGATGATGACAACACAGTAGAGAACATCAACAGGGATGTTCAGAATGTTGTGGAAGTCACTGATCCCCCTCAGAATGAAGGCTGCATTGGAACCGTGCAATGTGTGAGCAATGCTGGAACATCTTCCTTGCAATGCGCGGTTGCACCTCAACAAAAACAAAATAAACCATGCAGTTCTCGTACTGGGAGGATAATCAAGAAAAAAAAAAAATTTTCCCCATAAGGGAAAATATTTATAGGGAAAAGGTTCTGTTTGGAAACCTCACAAATGTTTCTGAATTCTATGTTTACCCTGTTATGTGCCCGATAAAGAGGGACTTTAACCATTTCTCCTTGAACCACATTAAAATTTACTTTCCCTGTTAAGGAAAGCGTTTGTATGTCACCATGTGCATATGGATATGTTCTCACATAATGTATATACTGTACAGTTCATATCAATGCCTGCTTTCCTTACATAATGGAAAAGAAGTCACCAGAGGTTTTTTTTTTGTAAATAGAAAAGATATTTATTCGTGTTTAAAAATGTGAAGTTATAATGTTGACAAAATACAGCTTTGTTATCTGCAATTGGTCTGCCATCCTTAATATACTTAAACATTTCCACAGCAATAGCAATATTATACAGCAATGGTTTCTAGAACAGCCTTCCTTTTGATTTTAAAGTTTGGTATTATCCTTAAGGTCTTCACAGTCTAACATTGCAATGGTAGGGACCATGATGTATTATTAGAAATGTAATATATACAATCCATTGTTACACCATTGTTTTCCTATATTCCCAAAAATGATATTTGAAATATCAATATAGCAATTGTTTAACACTACAAAATAGATTTCCAAAATTTGGGTAAACAATGACACTAATCTATAACAGTCTGGTATTTATAACCCACAATAATATATACACCAGTAGCAGAACCCGATTGGAAAAAAAAAGGTAAAAGAAAAAAGATTCTAAAGTACCGTGATTCAACATTGCCGTCTTGTAAAGTTATTCACATGTTGTACAAGACACCTTGTCAAACGCATGTATTTCAACATTAATAGATTGATACAAAGGTAAACCAAGAAAAAACTTTTTGAACAGATCAATGCTGTTGGCCTAACCGAGGTGATGTAACAAAACATCAAATAATGTCAGTTTCTGGTGTTACCGACCCAAAATAATGCTAGTTACTGCAGATCTTACAGCTTGACCCTCTTTTTTGTGATCGGTAGAGTGTCCTCTGGTGTTATTTGCGAAAGCAGGGAGGACAATTTTCGCAGGTGGTTCAACATCGGGATCAAGGACTTCTCCCCTTGTCTCACAAATATTGTGCAGGATGGCACATGCTGTAACCACAGAGATAAAATTTTCCTCTTTCACAGTTAGTCTACCAGAAAGACAACCCCACCTAGATTTTAATCGCGCAAAACATCTCTCCACCACGCACCTTGCCTTACAATGGGCAGTGTTATAAGCAAGTTTGTCAGGTGTTAATTCTCCACGATATGGTGTCATTAGCCATTTCCTGATTGGGTAGGCACCATCCCCTATAATCAGTGGTGGAATGGCTACATCGTGGACATGCAGGGTGGGATTTCCGGGCACAAAACAGCCTTCATCCATCACTTCACAGATAGCGGAATTTTTTAAAGATGTGGCTATCGTGCGACCTCCCACAATTCCCTACTTCTATGTCGATTAGCCTTCCACTGTGGTCTGTAGTTGCTTGCAGAACAATTGAAAATCCCTGCTTGCGGTTGATGTATTCCTCTCTGCGTCCCAGCGGTGGGCAAACAGAGATATGAGTGCCATCAATAGCTCCTATGCAGTGTGGGAATCCAAGTCTCTGAAATCCATCCATAATCTGAAAAAAGGCAAAGGTATAATAAATTTGGGATATCAGAAAAAGGGGGAAAATATATTTCATATCAGATAATGCATTATTATTATCATTATTATTATTATTATTATTATTGGTATATGAAACTGGGATCACAGAGACAAAAGCATAACAAGGACAATAGAAATTATTATGTTTTATATACCTAGAACACACTGAAGGGGAATCCAGATGTTACTTGTTCACATATCAACTCTTACAAACATATCAAGATACATTTTTCCAGATTTGCAAACCACAACAGCACAGCTGGATAAGAGAGAGGCCAGCAGCAGAGATGCACCTCCAAAGTGCATGCTGCAAGCCTAGGACCACCCCCCCAGCACATCTGGATAAGAGAGAGGCCAGCAGCAGAGATACACCTTTGAAATCCATGCCCCAAGCCCAGGACCATTAACCCACCCCAATAATTGCAAAGGTGATTGAAAGCCTTTCTTTTTTTCCCACACAAGAAAAAGGCAGGATGTAAACATATCTTTATGGTATTACATAAACAAAATCTATATATCTGTAGATATGAATTAATGCATTTGCACCCAGAAGTCTTAGGTTTAAAAGTAATATTGATACACACCGTGTGGTAGTTTCCAAGCTGGATAGTTTTCCTCAGCAGCAGCTTCTCCATAGCAAGGCACACCTCGATGGCAATTTCTGCAGCTGTGGATATTCCAACCTCAAAACGGGAAGCCGCCTTCCTATACATCAGAGGGCTTGAGAGCCACCAAATAGTTAGGGCCACTCTCTTCTCCACCGGGATAGGACTCCGGAATCTAGACTCCCCACGCTCCAGCTCTGGTCTTAAGATGTTAGCCAGATCAAAAAGGGTTTCTTTAGACATGCGGAAGTTAGAAACCCACATGTCGTTATCCCATCGCTGGAGGACTTCGTCACTCCACCAGTTGGTCTGCTCCCGGGGTTGTTGCCACCAACGTGGGATGCGAGGCCAGGTCGCCATCCATGCCAGACAACTGGATATATCTAGATTGCCGCTGGCAGCCATAACTGCAATCTTACTCAAAGCAGCCCTCCGGCGCGAAATGAGGACAAGCGATTTGGCAATGCGACTCATTCTTCTCCTTCTTCGCTCTTCTTCTTTCTCTACCATGCTCACAAGATCAAAAAATGCTTTCTCCGACGCCATCTTTACACCCCACAAGGAAGTCATCGGACGACTTCCGGGTCAAAACAACCACAGAGTGGCGACGTCATTGGTAAACCGCCCACAAGATCTAATACGCATGCGCTATAGCAAACCGTTCTCAGAACGGTTTCAAGAAAAAGGAATCCCAGTGCGGTAAACTGCCGTTCTGATCCCGTTCTGATCACGTTTTGATTTCTAATGCGGTAAAATCCGTTCCAGGAACGTTATCATCACGTGATGAGATGGAACGTTCTCAGAACGCAGTGCGATAATCTCCTTGGTGTGTAGAATTCGGTGCAATGGGGAAGGTAAGTAATACTTCAAGCACAGAATATAGAATAGTATGCAGGAATATTTTTTAATGAATTAGAATAAGCACATGGGAACTGTGACAGAATGCTCATGAACGGATTGCTTCTTTTTAGCATTTCAATCATTGGGTTATGCTGGCTTCTACAACATTGCTTTTCAGTCTTTGTCCTCTAGATATTTTGGCCAGCTCTTAGAATGTCTGGCCATTGGCCAAGCTGGCTGGGACTTTTAAAATCTGAAGTCCAAAATATCTGGAGGACAAAAAATTTGAGAACCTTTCATGTTTGTCTCAGTGCCATTATTCCATGTTTCATAAATACTTTACTGCTTAATTAAATATAAAATGATATGATCCTTTTGGAAGTTATGAATGCATAGCCACTGTAGTTATGCAGCTACACAGTGACTCCCAGGTCGACCCATCTCCCCCAGTCCCTACTTATTGGAAAGCAGCTATTGTGATCTGGGGTGTGTGTGTGCGTGCGTGTCAATTTCTCTGTTACTCAGGAAGCAAATGACTGATGTTTCCACTCCTTCCTGTAAATGATCATAGTGGCAATAGTTAGAATCCCAGCCCCCTCTTCATCTGGAGATTGCTTGCATGAGAGGGACCAGGAATGTCATTCAGCTGCTTCCCAAGCAACAGGCAAACAGACCTCTGTCAACTGCAGCAGCTGCTGCCTCATTAATAGGGACTGGAAGATTTTCACAGTCCCTAAATATCCTCTGAATTGGTACATAGGGATTGTGAATATCAAACATTCATAATTCTAAGTTATGAATTTGTAATTACCCAAGGGGAACCTCACCAATATTTTTGAATTTTACAAATAATTCAGACACAAAACTCCTATATATAACAGTATAACAATATTCTTTAAAACACCTAATCAAAAATAAAGTTGGATTGCACCCATTACTTCATGACAAAACTTCAGAAGCATACAGCATACATGTCTGCTTAGAGGGTAACTCATTGAGTTCAGCTGAACTTACGTCCAGCTAAGGTTGCACATGACTGCAGCCATATTGTATTTCTCAATATATTTGTTGTACACTAATCAGTTTTATGTTGACAATATAAGTTAAAGGACTGCTAGTGGATATAAGGTGACATGCATGTTTTATTCCCATCTGAATTTCTCTCTGTATATATTCACAAGACTTTGTATTTTGGAGCAGATGCTCTCTTCTGTCAACACTGTGCATCATATGGATTTGGACCATGTATGCCATTGCAAAACAGAATGATGTGTCAAACAACTTCCAGATTGCCTGTCTGTGGTATAGTGAAAACCTATGAACGTAAGATTTCTCTTGTCCTTATTCATAATCTTCCTAGTTCAACACTTGTAATGCCCCATCCTTCATCTTCTTTGGTTTTAATGACGAAAGATGGGGTGGGGGGGGGGGAGCAAAGATGCCCTTTTTGATTATCTCTAGATTGTGTGTTCATCATGTTCCAAACACCATTTGATTAAACATGGAAAGAAATCTTGAAAGACTTCTTCTGGTACACCCTCATTGTGTATTTCATATTTTAGTTAATCCATACACCTGTTTGCTTCCAAAGCATAGGCTGTAATTTTTCTCTAGATAAATTGGTGTATTGTCTGGCCCTATGGAGGCCAGAACTCTTTGGTCTCACATCATGTAGACCCATAGGCATCAATGGATCTTCTGACATTTTTGTAAGTATATCAAAGGTGATTCTGTCAGGCATAACTATACTTCCAGTATACTTTTCAAATATGTGCATAGAGAATACACAATGGTGGGTGCGGTTTGTTGGTTTCTATTTTACAATTAAATCTCTCCTTATGAAGAAATTCTCTTCATTTAATTTGCTATGACTCATAATAGAGTCATAGACAAATAAAGATGATTTAAAATTCCATCACATAAATCAGTAACAAAAATGAAGAAGTAAGTTCTCTAATACATCTTTCAGCAAACGTTTTGTTAGGTTATGAAAAGGTACTGGGCCTTGCAATAGTCTGAAAGAACAAAAGTTTATTGCTTGACATACATGCCACCAAACATGTCTATTTGATTAAACACAGAAAGAAATCTGGCTGTCAGTCCAAATTTTAGCAAGCTACCTTGGTTGGAAACAAGAAAGAACAGAAAGAATATAAGTCAGACAGAATATCAATCTCTGTCCTGGACAGTTGTTACAGATGGTTTTAAACTGATTTTATTAATTGTAATCCAACCATCTGAGATCTATTGAATTAAGGTAGGTTACTAATACTTCTTAAACAAATAGAATTCAAAGAGAGGGCCATCTGGAAAATCAGTATGCAAAGTAATCTTGTAGCACCTTTGAGACTGGCTGAAAGAAAGAAGTTGGTAGCATGAGCTTTTGAAGATGTGAGCCTTCTTCAGATTCATGTTTGGAGTGGAGAATCCAGAGACCTATATCGGCTGCTTATGTGTGAAAATGTCAATTCAAATTAAAAACCTTGTGTATATGGAGATGAGATGACAAGCTCAGTTTTAATGATGGACAGTGGGGGATGAAGACAGGAGGAAAGCCAACGAGAACAGATAACCAGAACCAGAAAACCAAGGAGAGTAGATAACCCTTGGCCATTACATCTCCTGTCTGTCTCCTACACTACATTACAATACTTATTCATGGTTATCTATTACCTTGGTTATCTCCATATGGTTACCTACTTGGTTTTATGCAACAGCTTTCCTCCTGCCTTTGTCCCTCTAAAGCAGTGAGATATGATTTATCATATGGCTTCAGGATGCTGTCAAGGCTACAGACTGACAAGACAACCAGGTTTGCTGAATAAAAACACAGTATTTGCAGAACAGTTTTGAAATAATTATTCAATGTGATGATTTCACAAAGTGATTAGAAATGTCCCCTTGTATTAATATAAATCTAAAACCAATTTGATCACTAAAATCAATATATTATAAGGCAAATTCATAATCATGATAACTCTTTTCTGCACACCGTGAACCACCATTTGGTGTATTATTCTGGTGTTTTTCTTATCCCATCTCTCTTGAAGACTCTACTTTGTTCTGCCAAACTTTTTTGTAACGAAATACAAAAGGCTCTCTGCTCATGCTGTACTCAGCCATCACTGACTATAAACTTTGTCAGGCGAATACTACAAATGCATTCATGTTTCCATTGTTTATTGGAAGTGAGTATTCCTTATCACCATCTGCAGGGTGACTGAGACTTTACTACTCCCATTTCTATCTTTGGGTGACTTTTATCAGTTTCAACTGTCATTTATAATGATTCTTAGATAAAGATAGCCTGAGCATGGTAATTCATGCATTGACTATCTCATGTCTTGTTTTTTATAACATGCTTAGGCAAGAAATGCAAATCTTTGTTTGTTGTATTGCAGCATCCAATACATTTTATTTAGTGTGTAAAACACAAATTTCTGTGGGATTTTTTTACAGGTGTTTTTCACATGAGACTTTTGGTATAAACTACAGCTTTTATTACAAATGTAAAATGCTGCCATCCACTTGCATTGACTTTCTAAAGGAGAGATATGTGATTGGTTATCTGCAACATTTTTTTCAATAACTCTCTCCTGTGCATATTGGAAGTGTACTTTTTTTTTTAACATGAGGGGAAAGAAATTAGTTTTGCACACAGAAGTCTTGAGCAAACTATAGAAACCTTAGCTAAGAGAAAAATAGCCAGCTTTTAACTTTCATTTAGGAGGGTGAAAAATCTTGTGATTTTTTGACAGGTGTCTCATCATGTGTGACATCCCTTCTTTTGACATGTGGAAGACATTTTTTGAAGTTCAGTCCAAAAAACCCTCTGTACATTACAGCTTTCACAAAAGCTCTCTCCAAGATTTCTCACCTTGAGTCTTTTTCACTAAATTTCATAAGTACTGAACCATTTATCTTAAACAAAGAGGAATTTGACCATTGCTATGGTTGTGGACCTCTGCCTCAGGCACTAGGATGATGCATTAAAGCACTCAACTTTGACAGTTCTAAAGAATGGAGGAATTGTCACAGGGAAGCAAAATGTTGCAAATGGCTCCAAGAAAAAAGGGATATGTCATATGGGAAGGGACAGGCCAGCAATGAGAGAGCTTATGAAAGTTAAGAAAGATGTGGAAAACTTTAGAAATGAAAAAGACAAGCTTAAGTTTGAAAAGGGTTAAGCATTTATTGTTTTAAAGGGACAGCCTCAAGGAAGAAAAATAGTGAAAGCAAGTCTTGGGAAAAGAATATTTTACAGGTTGCACTTCTGCTAAAGGTTCTGGTAAAGGTACTTCTGGAATGAATTTAAACGGTGCACTGTCCACTAGCTATATATCTCTATCATATAATTGTGTTGTGTGCTTTGAAGTCATTTCTGACTTATGGACACTCTAAGGTAAATCTCTCATGGTGTTTTCCTGCGCAAGATTTGTTCAGGAGGTTTGCCATTACCTTCCCCGAGGCCTGAGAGCATGGCTGACTTTCCTAAGGTCACCCGAGTGGGTGCATGGCCAAGCAGAGAACTGAACCCTCGTATCCCAGTGTTGTAGTCCAACACTCAAACAGCTGTGCCCACACGGCTCTGAATCAAATGAATAGATCACATCTAGAATTTTCCTGCTAACGCCGTTGGGAGAGAAGTTGCAGAATACCCTTGTCCTGACTTGTGAGTTCTTCTTCTTTTCTACTGTTCATCCCATTCAGCGGTCCTGATCCATCAAGTAATATTTTCAGAAAGCCTGAGAAGCTTCTGAGGGGAGGTGGGATGGTCATGTCTTACTCGCTAGCCCGTTACAGATACCTATTGACTCTAGCCAAATATCAGTTTGACTTAAATTGCAAATCCTGAAAAAACCATCCTCAGCCATGAACTTAGATTTACTTTTGTTAACCCATCTGCAAAAAATGGAATACTGTAGAGGCCTAATGGCAGAGATATGCAATGGAGGGAAGTCCTGATATGCTTTGTGTAGTATCAAGTCTAATGCACTTAGACAATAAAGTGAAGTGTTGATTATTATGCCTGTTATGACGGTTAAAATAGAGTACTGACTCTTTGTTTCCTCTCCACCTCTTCCTTTTGGTTTCAGATGAAGTGCTACAAGTGACAACCCGAACATGTATAACACAAAACACGCTGTGGTACTAGGGGGTATTCACTGTGATTCTCTCTCAGGAAGTCAAGTGTTGCACAGACAGGGACTTCTGCAATTACAGTGCATAAATTTGTGTGGGACCCATGAAGAGCATATCGAACATAATGCAGTCTTGCTTTATTGGGTGTTGCATTTTCCTTCTCTCAATTACATAAGCAAAATCATTGCTATCTATATGATTCAAGCCACTCCTTCAAATAAAGCCTATGATTTTGTTCGAGCTTTGAATTTTAAAGTCTTTCTGGATAGTCTACTCAAAGTAATAATCCCTGGAAATCTCCCATTAGACCATTCTCAAAAAGTAACACTGGTTGCCTCTTGGAGTTTTGACATGTGAAGCCTAAATGACCTATATTCTAATCTATCTTAATAGGGATCTCCCAATAAAATCAGTTTGTACTGGAAAAAATCTGGCACTGTCTGACCCCCTCCCCTCAAAAAAATCCGGTATCATTTTCTATTAAAAAAAAATAGTACTGAATATTTCAGTAGACTGATCAAATTGTAAAGACATAAACTTGAACAACAGCCATTCCTATATCCATAGGGACTAACAGGGTCTTGATGGCAGAGTCCAGCAGAAAGGAAGAAAAGAAAAGAACAGGCTTGTTTTCTTTGTAAAACAAAGTAGTCAATAATGAGGTACAAGATCTAATGGATGCAAGAAGGAAGGCTTAGGTCCATGATATTCAGGGACTGTATTCTTCCTTATGAATCAGTTTATATTTTGAGATCTGCTGGGGGTCCCCTCTCTCGTCCCACCACCTCACGGTGCATCTGGGTGGAACAGGGAACAGGGTCTTCTCAGTGACTGCTCTAGGCTTTGGAACTCCCTCCCAGAGAAGTTAGACTGCACACTCCCTACTTAGTTTTTGAAAGTAAAGACTTTCCCATTTTGACAGGTTTGTGATGAGTACTATATAAAACCCATCTTAATGAAATAATGTGCTGGAACTTGCTAATTATTGTGCCACATATGTGTTGTTAGTTATGTATTTTAATTTTCTGATTGTTTTAATCTCATTTTGACCTTTGTATCTTGTGAATGTTTAAAAATGTCTTTTAAATTCTTGTAACCTGTTTTGTGTCCCAAACTGGAGCAAGGTAGGATGGAAATCATGATGATGATAGTAATGATTAAGAAAGGGAGAGATAATGCTGCAGGTTAGAGTGATGAAGAAAGAGAGTGGGTAGGTAAGCAACTAGGAAGTCTTGAAAACATGCAAATAGCAGTGATTATAGTCAGGCAAATATTGCTAACTCTGGTCCAAAATACACTGCAGAAATAATCCAGTTTGAAACTACTTTAACTGCTCTGGCTCAATGCTAGGGAATCCTGGGAACTGTGTTTATTGTGGCACCAGAGGTCTCAGAGAAGGCTAAAGACTCACAAAACTACACTTCCCAGAATTTCCTAGCATTGAGCCAGGGCAGTTAAAGTTGTTCATACTGGGTTATTTCTGCAGTGTGTGCTTTTGACCATAGTCTCTCTAAGAATGGAGTTCTAAAGCCTGGAAGCAGCCACTAAGAAGGGCCTTCTTCTGTATTGTGATCAGAAGAAGGAGATTGGTCTGAAACAAAAGCCTCTCCTGAAATCTTAGAGCCATACACATTTATACGGGGATATAATCCAACATATGAAGGGATGTGAGAAATATAGAGCTTTTAATTGTAATAACCACCACTTTGAACTGAGCCCAGAAACAGATAAGCAGTCATCAGAGCTGTTGCAACAAAGGTCAAATGCTTCCTCTAGCCAGATGCTTTCTCTTCAGAGACAGTTTTGGTGCAATTATTAGCCTATGGAGCTATTGTATGGACAAAAAAACTGACTGCACTCCAATGGGATGCAGCGCCGGGTTGGGATGCAGGCAGAAATTATCACTCATAATTCAATGCCGATTCTGCCAGACAAGTATAGCCTGGCTGCATCCTGGGTCCTGGGTGTGCTTTGGAGATGCTTTTTAAGCCGGGAGATTTCCAACTTTGAAAAGTAGCCTCTGAAGCATGCCTGGGATGCACTCACTCATGGAATCAGTGGCAAATACATGTTATAATTCCTGTCCGCATCCTGCAACCCAGCACATCTCGTGGGGTTCAGTCGGGGGGGGGGCATGCGATAAGCTCCTATATAGCATATCTGTCTCCTCTTTCTGCAGCTCTCTCTGCTCTGTACAACTGTGATGATGGCTTCTAGAGTATGGTAATCTCTCCTTTAAACACACCACATGCACCCATGTGCACATACCTGCAAGATACCTCAAATAAAGTTACACAGCATATCTCACTAGGCAAGTGTCAAAAATCAGATGTTTATTTCCAAATAAAAATCAAATTGTATCTATCCAAAACAGGCATCAGTGGGAAAGAATCCATGGCATTCACTCATGGAATCATGGAATCACAGAGTTGGAAAAGACCACAAGGGCCATCCAGTCAACCCCCTGCCATGCAAGAACTCACAGTCAAGCACCAACAGATGGCCATCCAACCTCTGCTTAAAGACCCTCAAAGAAGGAGACTATACCACTCTGTGAGGGTGTATTTCGCTATCAAATGTTTAATATCAAATTTGTTTTTTTTTTGGCAAAATATATGTCTAGCTTCCTGAATGTTGTCTGGTCAATGTAATTGTGGCCAAGAATATTGAGGATGGTCCTCCTGATTTGTTTTGTTTTGATTGAGTACTGAAATCTGTTTATCTTTAGCAGGGAGGTTCAAAATCCTTTACGATTAGGTCTTCCTTGAATCATAGCATTGGAAGAGACCACAAGGGCAATTCAGTCCACTCCCCTGCTATGCAGAAACACACGTCAAAGCACTCCCAAGCAGATGGCATCCAGCCTCTGTTTAAGAACCTCCAAAGAAGGAGACTCCACACTCTCTGAGGATCTGTGTCCACTTTGAACCGCCCTACTTCAGGAAGTTCTTCCTAAGTTGAGGTGGAATCTCTTTCCTGTAATTTGCATCCATCGCTCTGTATCCTATTCTCTGGAACAGCAGAAACAAGCTGCCTCCATCCTCAATATGACACTCTTTCAACATACTTAACAGGGGCTTTCATACACGTCTTAACCTTCTCTTCTCCAGGCTAAACATACCCTCCCCTAAATCTTCCTCATAGGACCTTTCAATCATTTTGGCTGTCCTCCACTGGTCACATTCCAGCTTGTCAACCTCCTTTTTGAACTATGGTGCCCGATTTGGACACCAGTATACCAGATAGGCCGACTAAAGCAAATAGAGTGGCACTATACTTCCCTTAATCCTAGAACACTTTACTTGTCATTACTCTTGTTTTTTTAAGCAGTCAATTAAATGAGTCTTTTACTCATTATTACAGTAAGTATTCTCCCCATGCCTGGTGTCACCCGGTGCAGGGGGGGGATGCTTGAGGGTGGCAGCAGCCAAAGGGATGCGCTTGCTCTGCTTCCTATCCACAGTAGCAGCGCCTCCTCCTGAGAAGGAAGCCACCAATGCAGTGAAGCTTAGAAGGGAATATTGACCCTTCTCTTTGCCACAGAAGTGTTTCTCCTCCTGAGGAGAGAGCAGCCTCTTTGGTAAAGACAACAGTGTGCTTTCCCCTTCTCACCCTGCAGCAGGAGGAGCACCCAACTGGGACTCACTCTCCTTTCTGAGGAGTGACCTGGTGTGGCCTGCACCCCCTGTGTTCCCCCCCCCAGTGATGCCACGGGTTGCAGTGAGAGCAGGAAAACCAGTAGACCTACCATATCGAGAAGTGTACTCTGATACAATCCTATGCAGCTTTACTCAATGGTGTCACTAGGTTGGTGTCACCATATATGGTAACTCATGGTGTCTCACCAGACATACACACACACACCACACTGACCTCCTCCTATACAAACCATACAGAACCCTTAGTTTTAAAAAGTACATACAATGGGCTGTGTATCCACTAGGGTTTGGTTCCAGGATCCCCCATGGATGCCAAAATCGTGGTGCTTAAGTTCCATTAACTAGAGAGGCATAATAAATGCTGTTCCTGATATAATATGGCAAAACAGTGTTTGCTTTATGGAATTTATATAGTTTAAAATATATATGTGCATATAGATGGCTGACTGTATGTAGAGACTTACCTCCCAGTGGAGAAAACACAGATTGCAAGGAGACAAATTACCACATGTACAACAACATGGGATCAGGAATAGGAGTAAATAAGTTGAAATTTTGTTCTGAAAAGAAGCAACAAATAATTTTAGGTTTTTCCCTTGCTGGGGGTTGCTCCTAGATCCGTCGCTCACATGACGAACCAAGTGAATGCGACAATCGGAGTGCCTGCTATCAGCTTCGGCTGCTATGCCAGCTGCACCCTTTCCTAAAAGTAAAGGACCTAGAACGTTGTACATTCACTGGTAACCCTCACAACTGATTTCTGTAACATGCTCTGCATGGAGCTACCCTTGTGCCTAGTCCGGAAACTCTCAACTAGTGCAAAATATGGGCACCAGGCTGGTCACCGGAAAAACTAGGAGTGACCAAATAACACCATCTTAAAATCTCTTCACTGGCTGCCTATTAGTTTCCAGGCACCGTACAAGGTGTTGGTTATAACTTAAAGCCCTACATGGCTTGGGTCCAACCATTTGAGGGATCGCGTGCTTCCATATAATCCGCCCCGCACCCTCAGGTCTCTGGGAGGAATCTATGCAGCCTTTAAAACCAGACTAACTACTACCTCCCAGAGGGCCTTCTCTGCAATTGCTCCCTAACTATGGAATGGTCTGCCAACGAGATCCATCAAATTGCCAGTTTAGACAGCTTTAAAAAAGCGTTCAAGACGGATCTCTTCCGGCAGGCCTTCCTGAATAAAGTGCCTGGCCACAGAATGACTGCCCCCCACATCATGGATTAGCCCACTGCTCTGTCCCTCATGTGTGTGTGTGTTTAATAGATATTTTAATTGTACATGTTTAATCCTGTTTTAAGGGGGGGGGAATTTGGGACATAATTTTGTAAATGTGGATTTTAATATTTGTGAGCCGCTTTGATTGTCTTGTAACAGAAAAGTTGGAAATAAATAAAAATTTATTTATTTTATTTATGCTGTGAGAAGTCTATGGAACTGCATGGTTTTTTTGAAAAGCTATTTGCAGTTCCAGACCACTAAAACACCTATGTGTTACTTTTGCTCAGAAAGTAGCATTTTATGCATAGGAAAGAGTATTTTCTGCATGTAATTCTTTTTCTCAGAGTTTGCCCAGGGACGTAGCTAGGATTTTAGGAAGGGGGGGGGGTCCAGCTAAGTGCCACCATTATAATGGGGTTTTGAGTGCAGCGGCACAGCAGCACACACCCATTCATTTTTTCTAATGGGAAGGGGGGGGTCCGGACCCCAGATCCCCCCCCCCCGGCTACATCCCTGGTTGTCCTACACTTGAGAAACATATTTTTTGGGGAAAAACTTTTGAAAGAGGGATATTTTCTTTCCATATCTTTCCATCTCCAAATCAGGAGAATGTTTGTTGTTACTATAGCAGTGGTCTGAAGCAAACTAAAATGATTTCACCTCTTTAGAGGTTTGGGAAAGGTTGTTTCCTTCTTCTCCTTAATAATAGCTGGGCAACCACTGGAAAGAACATCTTGCCAGATAAGGAGAATAAAGAGAAAGGACAGCAGGCATAAAATTATAACACGGCCCCATAAATGAAATAACTTTCTCTCTTACCTTCATTCAACATTGTAGAATCATAGAATCACGTCTATCAATCTTTTTTCCAGACTTTCTTTCACATTCTCCTTAAAACCATCTTCAGATCAGTATACATCTGGCTCATATTCTGCTCTTAACTATTGGCTCATATTCCCCCACTTCTCTCAGCCTCAGAGACTGGCAAAGGCACACCCCCTCAACAAATCTTGCCAAGAAAACGTGTGCTAGGTCCATTGTAGGATTGCAGTATGTCAGAAAATACTTGAAGCAACAACATATAACAAACAAAAATAACAACAAAGTCTTCTACCCATTTCATCAGTAGAAGGCCATTTTATGATTTCAGGCCTCACTGACTTTTGTCCTATCTGACAGGATGTCTCCTGTAGTTATGTAGGAATGTTAGAAGAATATAAAATGAAACATCTTGTCAACTGGTTTTTAGCATTCCTTATACTGTGCTTCACAGCTGTCCTGTTGCACAAAGAATCCTTTTGATCCTACAGTGCTTTTCATGGGGCACATTCTCCTCTTAGCAGTGAATGCCTTCCTCCACTGGCACTCTCAGGATGTTCCACTGTCCAGGATGGTGGAAAATCTTTCCACAAGAGGGACAAGCAAAAAGCATCTATTTTGAGATGGCAGGAAGGAGAAATGTAGGATTACAACCTAAAAGAAAAACGCACTAGAAAAGTGTAGTTGTGTTGACTTCAATTCATATAGCCTATCAGATCCAATCATGTATGTGAAACTTGGTGTGTAGATCAGTGCAAGGGGAAGGTAAGAATACTTTAAGCACAGAATATAGAATAATATACAGAAAAAGGTTTCAATGAATTAGTAAGCACATGGGAACTGTGGACAGAATGCTCATGAGCAGATTGCTTCTTTTAGCATTTCAATCATGGGTTATGCTGGCTTCTACAACATGCTTTCAGTCTTTGTCCTCTAGATATTTTGGCCACCTCTTAGAATGTCTGGCCATTCGCCCCCCGCTGGCTGGGACTTTTAAAATCTGAAGTCCAAAATATCTGGAAGACAAAACAATTTGAGAACCTTTCATGTTTGTCTCAATACCATTATTCCATGTTTCATAAGTACTTTATGCTTAATTAAATATAAAATGATATGGCCCTTTTGGAATTTATGAATGCATAGCCACTGTAGTTTATGCAGCTACACAGTGACCCATCTCCCCCAGTTCCTACTTATTGGAAAGTGGCTACGATGATCTGGGGTGGGTGGGTAATTTCTCAGTCACTTGGAAAGCAAATGACTGATGTTTTCACTCCTTCTGTATATGATCTCAGTGGCAATAGTTAGATCCGCCCCTCTTCATCTGGAGATTGCTTGCATAGAGGGACCAGGAATGTCCTTCAGCTGCTTCCCAAGCAACAAGGCAAACAGACCTCTGTCAACTGCAGCAGCTGCTGCCTCGTTAATAGGGACGGAAGATTTTCACAGTCCATACATTTCCTCTAAATTGGTACATAGGGATTGTGAATATCAAACAGTCATAATTCTAAGTTATGAATTTGATTGCCCAAGGAGAACCTCACCAATATTTTTGAATTTTACAAATAATTGAAGCTCCTAAATACTATAGTATAACATTATTCTTTAAAACACTTAATTGAAAAAAAGGTTGAGTTGCCACCTATAACCTCATTGCAAAATCTCAGAACACACTCGCACATGTCTGCTTAGAAGTCAGCTCACCTGAGTTCAGAGGATTTCCCGCTTAGGTTGCACAGGACTGCAGGCATATTGTATTTCTCATATATTGGTTGGATACTGACCAGTTTTACATTAACAATATAAGTTGCAAGACTGCTAATGGAAAGAAGGAATCATGCCATATTTATTTCCAGCTGAATCTCTCTCTCTCTCTCTCTCTCTCTATATATATTATATATCTACAAGACGTTGTATTGGGTGGGTAGATGCTCTGCAATGTTGACACTGTGTATCATTGCCTGGCGACCATGTTAAATTTCTCAGTACCAAAGGTACTTGTGAAACTCTCCCAGAAATGGAGTCTATGGTGTAGTAAAAAAACCTGTGAAAGTAAGATGTTCTACTCCTGTCTTTATTCTAAGCTCCTGGTTCAACCTTGTAGTGCTACCAT
>NC_056522.1:31779880-31783124 GCF_019175285.1 Sceloporus undulatus | reverse complement strand
GCCTGCTAAGAAATAGGATTTGTGTATGTGTGTGTGTGTGTGTGTGTGTGTGTGTATACACACACACATACACACACACACACACACACATACACACACACATACACACACACACACACACACACACATCTCCAGGTTCTTTTTCCAGGAGGTACAGCAGTTGAAAGGGCTTTACTGTCTTGTCCTCAATGGAGATGATCATTGGAATCCTACTGGTTAGTCCCAGCTAGAGTACACCCATTGTCTCACTTGCTAAATGGTAAGTTAGCACACAGGTTACTTTGTTTATTTATTTAATATTCCACCTTTCTTCCAGGATTTAAGGCTGCTTGCAACCATGTAAGACAAGTCCAACTTTAAAAAAATAATAATACAAAAGTTTTTTTTAAAAAAAAGAATTGAACCACAATTCTGTTTTAAAAACACATTAACAATTTAAAAGAAAACAGATGCAATTCTACATCAGCAACTCAGTTACGTAACTACCCTAATTATGTAGCTAAGCAGTGTTTCCTCGCTTGCCCCCCCCCCCCCCCCAATCCTGGTTTACCAGGCAGCAGCTGCTGCATACAACAGAGATATGTTCTCCCATCAGTCAGGATACAGCAGAATGACATTTACACCTCCTTCCATCAGTGATCTCCAGTGATGAAGTCAGAAGCAGTGACCCTGTCATAATCCCTCCTCACACCGAGATAGCTTGCAGAAGGGGTTGTAGACATTAGTCTGCTATGCACCAATTGTCAGGAGAACAGACCCCTGTAATTTGCAACAGGTGCTGCCCAGTAGGTTGGTACTGGAAGAATTTAATCATCCCTTTGTATTCCTTCATGGAATAGTGATTTGAGTGTAGGACTATGACTCTGGAGATCAGGGATCAACTCCGAGCTCAGCCATAAAACCCACTGGGTGACCTTGAGCAAGTCATACACTCTTTCTTCCTCAGAGGAAGGCAACATCAAACTTGCTCTGAACAAATCTTGACAAGGTAATCCCATGATAGGTTCGCCTTAGGGTTACCATAAGTCAGAAATGACTTGAAAGCACACAGCAAGAGCAACAACAATGTATGCCATACCCTGTTGAATGCAAAGAGATTGTGAATACAAACCAGTCACAGATGCATAACTCTGGGATCTGCATTTATAATTGTAATCCTGCATTCCAGCTCTGATTTAGAAAATTAAAAAATACAACACCCCCATTAGAAATGTCATCTAGTGCAACAAGTTAAAAACCAAATGCCTATCGAAATAAAAGGTCTTTGCCTTTCAACAGAAAGACACCAGAGAGGGGGGAAACCAAAACTCCCATGGAAGGGGGTTCCACAACATGGGAGCAATCACCAAAAGGCCAATTGATTTTATGTCTCTACTCTAGCCAGGATTAACAATAGGATTTAGGCCAAATGCAAACCTTCCCTTCATTCCTTCCTTCTTTCTTTTTCTTGAAGGCAAAAGCTTTGCTCATCCTCTTGGATTACCCCCCCCCCCAATATTTCTTCAAAGAACCTTGAGAAAACAGTTTAGGAATTTCTGTGCATCAGAAGGGGCTATGAGTTTCCTTCTCCCCCTTTTTAGACATTTGGTGGGAACTGAAGCTGTTTTACAGGTTCTGGGAGAAATGTCCCCATTATTCCTGGCAATGCTTAGAGGGGGAAAATGTGGCTAACCACTTCAAAAGTGCTCTGCTTTCATTTTCATTTTTCAAAATAAGCATGATTCCCCTGGCATTGAGTAGGCAGCAATCTCCCTCAAGCTTCCTAGTGTCATAAATTAAAATATTCTATACTTAGGCTAGGATAATAATGAAAGCCCTTTGATGTTAGTCTAATTTCTAATAGCACCAAACGCAGCAAAGCTCAGCATGTTATCCTCATTAACCAGAAACACAACACCACAAAATCAGTTCCTCCCACAAGTCAGAATCCTTCCTTTATGCCTGAAGATGTAAGGTAGTTGTCCTCTAAAAATACAGCAGCCAAAATCAATGGGAAAAAATCTACTGGATTTCACAAGGAGCATCTTCTGAAGAAGCAAAAGATCTACAGTACTAAACAACACTTTGCATTTAGATATAACATTCCTGTTTGGGCTCAGTGCAGTCATTGTGTATTGAGAGCTTGAATTGGCCACTGGCCATGCTCACAGGGGGAGTCTGAACGTTTTACCATAAATAAGTAATTTTTACAAACTCTAATAGTGTCTCACTAGCAGACTCTTTCCATGTGTTACCAGAACAGCACAATCTAGGCAAAAATATATAGGGAAATGATTTGTCAGTGGTGGCACTACAGTTTTGTGCTACCTTTGGGAAAGATGTCCTTTACACCCACACACACCCACAGACACACACAAACACACACACACCAATGGGATCACATCCTCCCATCTACTGTCACTTTTCTCCATTGGTTTGTCCTCATCCAATCCACTGAGCTGCCTGACCAGACAGAGATCATAAGATAGTAGGCATTATTTCTCATCCTTCAAAAGTACACATAAGTGCATCTACACTGAAGAAATAAACCAATTGGCACCACTTTAACTGAAATGGCTCAATGCTATGCAATTCTGGGATTGATAGTTTTGTGAGATATTTAGCCTTCTCTGTGAGGGAGTTCTGGTACCAAAACAAAATGCAAATCCTAGAATTTCGCAGTATTGAGTCATGGCAGTTAAAGTGGTGTCAACCTGGATTGTTTCTGCAATGCATATGCAGCCACAGAGACATAAGGGACTGCAGAGGGAAGCTGGAATAAGCAAAGATTGTTATCCCCCTGTCTTGTTCAGCCATTGGAAAATCTCTTCTGGATCAAAGGCAGTGATCGAAGGAGTCATTCTGTAGGAAGATTATGCTGCATCAGAGACTAGGATCCAGAACAATGGATGCAAGATACAGGAAAAGAGATTCCACCTCAACATTAGGAGGAACTTCCTGACAGTAAGGGTTGTTCAAGAGTGGAACACACTCCCTAGGACTGTAATGGATTCTCCTTTCTTGGAGGTCTTTAAGCAGAGGCTGGATGGTCATCTGTTGGGGATTCTTTGATTGAGATTTCCTGCATGGCAGGGGGTTGGACTGAATAGCCCTTGTGATCTCTTCCAACTCCATGATTCTATGAGTCTATGAAACAATGCATGAACTTCCTGATTTATACATTGGCCTGTTACAGACAGCCAAAATAAAGCTGCTTCGAGTCACAGTGGAGGTATGGTGTTTCAATGATGCCTGCGTCCTAAGA
>NC_056522.1:31765107-31779780 GCF_019175285.1 Sceloporus undulatus | reverse complement strand
CATGGGATTTGGCAGTCTCTCGTTCATAGGGTTGTCATAAAACAAAGTTGACTACTCAAAATCCTTACCCTTCAGTTTGAGGTGAGCCCAAGTGGTTGTCTCAGGACCAAATATAACCATTCACTTTGGCAATCTCATCCAGAAAATGCATTCATAGCTATATGACTGACATGGATACTAGCATGAAATATTCAGGAAGATAATGCTTTAAAAATGTTAATACTCTCTGCACATGGAGAATTTCATTCATACATATCCTAAATGTCCAAAGGGGAACTATTTCAGCTCATTAATTAATGAATAAACATTTCTTTACTAAATATTTTCAGAAGCCAGATATCCATCTGCTTCTCTTCCAATTTTGCTTGATACATAACATGAAGGCATACTGGACTTCATCCAAACAAAAAGATGGTCATGTTGAATAATGAATATGTGAAAAGATGATCCTTGTACAACATTCCTGTTATTAATTCGTTTAAGGAACTCATGTACCTGTTAATCAAGTATTATTTATTAAATTTGATGTCGTAATAACACAGGCATCCAGATACTGCTGAACTGCAACTCGCTAAAGCCTAGCCTCCTGGAAATACTGGGAGTTGCAGTTCAACAATATCTGGAAAGTCAGATTTTCCTAGCCCTGCATTAAGTTGACATTGAATATGTAGCAGCTCCATGATTTCTCAGTTATTTGCTCATTGAACAACTTGTATCTCCACAGAAAGAAAATTTACTTGGGGGTCAATTGGGAATAGAAAGAGCAGGATGATGGAAGAGATAAGTAGCCCTCCTTGCTCCTGCTTCCTCATTCAAAACCTCATTTCCTCCCAAAAAGAAATTTGGATTCAACATGTGGATGTCCAGAAGCAATGAATCATGTCTTGGTGATTATACATGTGATATATACAGTTGGCCCTTAATATCTGCAGGGGTTCCATTCTGCTGCTCCTCGCAGATGCAAAAAACGGCAGGACCTCAGGTTCTGTGGTTTTCAATGGCTTCACATACATGCACGGCCAGTAGAGGTAATGGGGCTTCCCATCCACTGTATATTATGAGGCCAGCATAGTGTAGTGGTTTGAGTGTTGGACTATAACTCTGGAGACCAAAGTTCTATTCCCAGCTTGGCCATGAAACCCACTGGGTGACCTTGGGTAAGTCATAGTCTCTCAGCCTCAGGGGAAGGCAATGGCACTCCTATTCTGAAGAAATCTTGTCAAGAAAACTCCTTAGGGTCTCCATACATTGGAAACAACTTGAAGGCACATATGCTTAACTATGCTTTTTAAATTCTGGGCTGGACTCTGTTGTTGTTGTTAACTGCCTTTGAGCTGGCATTGACTCTGTGGAGGACACATCACCAAGCCCCACATTCTCCCCTGCTTTGCTTAGATCTTGTAGTTTCAGGCCCATGGCCTTCCTAATTGAGTCTAGCCATCTGGTACATGGTCTTCCTCTCTTTCTGCTACCCTCAACCTTTTCATTGTTGTCTTTTCTAATGAGACATGCCTTCTCATGATGTGACCAAAGTATGGCAGCCTCAGTTCGATCATCTTGGCTTCCAGGAAGAGTTCTGGCTTGATCTGTTCTAGGTACCCTTTGTTTGTCTTTTCAGCTATCCATGGTATCCTTTGCACTTTTCTCCAGCATCAGAACTCAAATGAGTTTATCCACTTTTTATTTGCTTTCTTCACTGTCCAGCTCTCACATTTATACATGAATAAAATGGACTGGATGATTCTAACTATAGCTTACAATTGTATATCTTTGCTCCTTAGAATATTATCTAGTTCTTTCATTGCTACCCATCTCATTTGTAATTTTTTTCTTTTTTCTTGACTGCAGTCTCCATTCTGATCAATATTTGATACAAGATACTGGAACTCTTTAACTATTTCAATTTCCTTGTTGTCTAAATTGAATTTATGTAGATCATCCATGATCATTTTCCTTTGTGTGTTTTCTTCATGCCAAACAGTAAACCTACCTTTGCATTTTCATCTTTGACTTTCCATAGTAATTGTTCCAAGTCTATGATAGTTTCTGCTAGTTGTGTGGTGTTATCTGCATATCTTAAATTGTTAATGTTCCTTCCTTCTGTTATTGCTGCTCCTTCTTCTAAGTCTAAACCTGATCCTCATATGATATTTTTTGCATACAAATTGAACAAGTAGGGTGATAAAAAGCAGCCTTGCCTGACCCCTTGCCAATTGGTAACCATTCTGTTTCTCCATATTCTTTTCTAATGGTGGCCCCTTGTCCTAAGTACAAATTTCTCATCAGGACTATCAAATGTAGTGGCACTCCCATGTCTTTAAGAGTGTCCCAATAGCTTTTTGTGGTTGATGCAGTGAAAGGCTTTGCCATAGTCTATACAGCACATGCTGATTTTTTTCTGGAATTCCTTGGTGCGGAAAATGGCAAAGCTCTCTTCTTGCAGTCAAAGCCAGACCGAGTGCAAACTGTAGTATGTATCATGAACTACTTATATCAAAAATCAGAGTAAAGCTGAAGAAAAAAGCAAAAACAATCATCATACCAAAATATAATTTGAACAATATCTCAACAGAATTTACAGAGAATGTAAGAAATAGATTTGTGCTATTAAGCAGAATCAACTAGGAACCAGAAAAAATATGGGCAAAAGCCAGGGGCATAATCAAAGAAGTATGCAGGAAGATACTTTTGGTGGCCAAAAAGAAAGAGAAGACACAACAAATAACAGATGAAATGCTTCAAGCAGTTAAGGAAAGAGAAGCAGGGGGGCGGAAGCAACATCAGCAGGAACTTCCTGACAGCGAGAGCTGTTTGACAGTTGAACTCACTCTCTCAGAATGTGATAGACTCTCCTTCTTTGGAGGTCTTTAAAAAGAGGCTGAATGGTCATCTGTCAGGGGTGCTTTGATTGTGACTCCCTGCATGGCAGGGGGATGGATTGGATGGTCCTTGTTGTATCTTCCAAATCTATGATTCTTTGATTCTAAGGGAGATAGGAACAAAATCAGAATCATGAATGCAAATGCCCTCTGATAAGAAGAGGAACATATTACAAGATCAAGAAAAAATAAAAAGACATCAGATGCAATACACAGAAGAGCTATTAAATGAAATGAAAAAATGAATGACACATGCAATGGAGAATAATTCTAGAAAGCAAGCTGGAAGGTGCAATAACAGAAATTGGGATGAATAAATACTGTATTTTCTGGCATACAAGACTACTTTTTAACCCAGGAAAATCTTCTCAAAGGTTGGGGGTCATCTTATAGGCCATGTATCGTCTTATAGGATGGGTGCTGAAATTGAAGAATCTGCGGCATCTCATGTGGTGGGGGGGAGCTCAAAAAAGCCACAGCCGCATCCTTCCGTATGTGGCACCGTAGAAAGCAGCAAAGGCGGCACTGTACAAAGTATGGTAGAAGAAATCTTGGAAGACAGGAGGGCTGGGCAGGCAGGGAGAGCGACCAATCAAGCAGGCTTTGTATACAACAATTTTTCTGCTAAGTACCTGCATGTGACAGCATTTGAATTAAAAATTCCATATTGAAATCAATCTGATGGGGTTTTTTTAAATTTTTATTTGGTGTGTGTTGGAAGAGGGTTAGCTCTATATGGCGAGTATATCCAAACTCTATATTTTAACGAACGAAGAGAAAATGGAACAATGATTGAGAGTACAGTTAGCTAGAGTACGTCTATCGACAGCGCCAAGCACATCTTAAGTATTGTCCACGGAGACATAATGACCAGGTCCGCCATTCAAATGATAATAGCTGACAGCGTCTACTCACTACTTGCGCGCCGATGTCCTACAGTAGAATTCTAGCTTTGACTACTGAGCCCAGCCCGACCCTCGAGTCATGACTGTTACATCGCTGTCATATGTCGCTGTGCTCATTCATGTGTGAGGCCTGCAGCATGCTTCCCTTGTATGCATGCAGCTTACACGGTGAACCCAGTGTCACCCTCTATTAAGTTTGTCTATCGAACCCCTGGTAGACCTACAGATATGTGATTCTTCCGACTAGCTCCCGTGGCCAGCCACTTGTAGGGCGATGAGAAACAATATTACAACAGATCTCATCTGCTCTTTCTTGACGTACTTGAGCAGATCGACGCGGAAGCGCTCTACCCTGCTAATGAAGGAATCTGTCAAAGGCTCGCCAGATCAAAGTTTAGTGTGAAATACACCACATCCAATATTGATAAATTCCACCTCTTCTGCGTGTAGCTGCTTCCTGTTCCATCGGACTATGATTTTAGCCTTTTACTGCTGCCATTGCCCATGCTAGCTTGCCCTCATTCGCGCAGCTTCGTTTTGTTCCTATGTACATCTTTTGCCTGCACTATTTTTTTGGTCTAAATGGTCCTCTTATCCAGCGACTCTTCCTATCTCCTGGTCGGAGCTGCACAGAGTGTTTATGCCTTTCTCATCTTGCCACACTCCCACGTCTCGTCCTTTTGGCCCATAAGTCCTTGACCCTCTAACTACTAGGTGTCCTTTGGCGCGCGCGCGCCTTTGCTGTATCTTGACGATGGATTGTCAATCTCTGAAGCATGTCTAGTATCTTTTTTCATACCCACTTGAGAAGGCTCATACCCTATTGGAAAACATCTTTCAGCTGGCCAACATAGCTGCCTGCGCTGCTCATGCTCGTTGTTCTGCTCTCCTCTCGACGCTCAGAAAATGTCACTCCACTAGTAGAAATTGGACCATACTCTAACCATACTTTGCCCAATCCCGCATCATGCGTGATGCCATTTCTCATCTCCATTCCCTTCAGTGCTTTGTTTCCGGCATGGTCCCGAATTGCGCTTCACTCTCTTTTCTCATGCAACTATTTTGTGTTTATTTGCATGGGCCGTGTTTCTATAGCTCTCTTGTTCTTGCGTGCAGTCATTTATTGCCCCCTTGTTACATGGTTCTAATAGACCATGGCCACCACATTTTTGTCTCATGCCATCTTAAATTACAGATTTTGCGCAACACTACGCTCGTCTGACAATTTTCTCATGTTCCCTTTACTGCCTCAATACTTGGACTTATTGAAATTGCCCAAGCTCTGTTCAGTGATAGATCTCCTGCATGTGCCCTACTGACACGCGGCTCTGCCGCTCCGCCAACCAGCTAGTCTTGCGGCCTGGCCGTCCCTTATCCTTTTATAATCCAATCTGTTGGAAACATATTTATATTCCAGTAGCCGGCGTGCTGTGCCCCTCATCTTCCTATTTGTCGTGCACTGGGGTCGACAGCCCGGTTATCTTTGTTAGCCTACGGCACTGGCTGGTCCTGTCCCCAATCCTCCCCCGCTGTACGTGTCTGTCGCACTATTCATCCGGTTTTTGATATACTCTTTCAGCTAGCCGATGGAGGTTGTCTTTTTTCGGTGTCAGTGCGGTCTGGTTGGTTGTGCCCCCTTGGCCACTATTCCGGTTCTACCTTCCTACATTTGTGGTTGGTCACAATATGCACTCATTATGCTCGCTGGAGCAATTTGGATGCCCCGGCTGTCCCCACGCGTGTTGTCCAGATATCCATTTTGTGCAGCTAAAGTGCCTTGTGCTCGCCTTCGGGCGTTATTGGCATGTTCATTTCTTCTACCCGCATACTGTGCCGTAATCACTATCTTAGCCGCCGTGTGAGACTCGTTGACAGAGTGGAGCGTTCGACCAGATAGCTGCCACTGACAGCCCGTCTATAGTGAAATAGAAGGGGCATGATTATTCTGCAACAATACACACCTGATTCACCCCTGTTGAATAAGTGCATTAACAGACTCTTTGTGTTATTCAAAAAGCATAGGTGAATAACCCCGTATGAACAATGAGACCACCCTACCTCTTAGTCTCCCCCCTCCCCCCTTATTTAAAAAAGCCACTGCACAAATAACCACATCAACAAAAAAGATAACAAATAGAAAAATCCAACACATTCGTAGGTGGGACAGGCCTTGTACAATTAGTCTTCAAAGTCCTGCAAAACGGAAGGTTTTCACAGTCTACAAAAAAAAGAGGCAGGACGGTGCAGTTTAACATCTCTGGGGAGGTTCCAGAGCCTAGGGACATCCATGAAGAAAGGTCCTCTGCATGCTATCAGATATTACCTATGAGACTGGTTGGACAGAAAGAAGGCCTCCTCACAATCTCCAAAACACAAGCACATTTGCGAAAGAAAGGTGGTTCTTAAATCAAACTGGACTAAGTTACATAGGGATTTATAGGTCAACAACCAATGCTTTGAATTATGCCTAAAGTGGACCAGCTAGTGGAGCGGATGGCAACAGCTTTCTCGTGAGAAAGCAAAGGCAAACTTCCTCTGAAGACTCTTGCCAAGAAAAACCTGTGATAGTATGCCTTTGGGTCACTATAGCGGAATTACTTGAATGAAAGCACACCAACAGCAAATTACTATATAAAATTCTACCACCCCCAGATTAACTATTTCCTAACAGATATTTGCTCTTGTGATGCATTCTAGTTAATGCAGCCGAAACACAACTAGAATTACCGATAACCATCTTTGAATTGCCACAATGGCTGTTGGATATTTGCACTAAACTTTATGGGACCTTGACACTATTCACCAGGGATGCTGTGCCCGGATCTGCCAAGATGAAAATCTGAAAGAACATTTTGATTTTTTTTCCTCCCCTGGGGCTTCATCCATATAAAGCCCATTTCTTACAGATGTCTGATTTATTACGTGTGATACGGTGCTCATGAATAGGCTTTTCAGTAGGACAGGGAGCGTTGTAAACCGAAATCACTGATATTCTTGGAATGTGGTCCGCTTACATTAAGGCGTATTGTCTAGTCCCTGTACTGCCTTTGTTCCTTTTATTCTTAGCCTATGTACTTTCCCTTTGTTCCTTTTCTTCTTCTCCCTTTTCTTTCTTTCCCCTTGTAATCATGCTTTTAAAATCCTTTAAGGACACCTCATTTATAGCATGTTTTTCAGGAACAAGGTTTGTCTTTCGATCGAGGGTACTCCCCCCCCAACTCTTCCTCAGTCCCCACTGACATACCTTTTCTCTGAAAAGTTCCCTTTGCTTTACCAAAAAGGTATCTCATTGAGATATCACTCATCCACAGCACTTCAAAATCAGAGGTCAGCAGTCCCCTTGGATGCTGGTCTAGGATGGCTTCTTGGAAAGCTGTATTGCATTATTAAGGTATTAACACTGGGTAATGTCCCTGGCTTTTCTGGGACATGTAGTCAGCTTATACCATCCCAGGAGGTATGAAGGGTATAAAAATATGAAGCCTCTAACGCAGACTTCTTGGAAATATCTACCATAAAGCAGTTGGCAGTGCTTTTTGGCAGCATGCATGGATGTTTATGTGGTGTGTGCACGCAGTGTTTTTTCTGATATACCAACAGATAAAAGCATTTAAAACAATACCAAGCCACCTTGAGTCCCTGTTACTGGGAGGAAGGCACATGAGATCGATAAATAAATCAACAATAATAAAAATAATAAATATTCCCTATGGTTTATCATGGGATAGCTATAGGACAGCTATAACAAACAGTTGTGGTACCTGAGAGATAGAGAGAAGCCCATACCACATCCCCACCTTATAGCTATGAAGTGCCATAGAAGCACCACGTTGTTCCTTCAGCGAGGTGTCATTAAACTGCCCTAGGTTCCCTTTCAGATTTTAAAGGAGCTATCCAAGGTCCTGAACCCTGTGTCCAAAATAGGGTTTTGATAGTTGATAGTTCTGAAATAAAAGTTTGGAAAGTTGAATAAAACACGAGCGTTTCATGTCATCCTGAAAGGAGCTGTGTCCATCCCTTCTTTCTAGAGCTATCAGAGACATGGGATGGAAATTTAGTGGGAGAACGTTACAGAGAGGAAAACATAAATACAATTTGAAGAAGTTACCTTTTTTGACTACAGTTCCTACAGCCAGCAGGTAAGGAACACCTGACCCAAGTTGCATAGGACCTTGAACAGGGCCCGTACTAGGAACACGTGCCAGCCACAGGTAGCCAAACACTGGGTTAAGGTGACAATATCTATGATTTTGTATGTATATGATTGGTGTAGATGCAATAGTTTATATATTTTATTGTAAGCTTCTGTTGTTTTATCCATATTCTAAACTGGGTAATATAGATGCTGCTTTGAATTCTAATTCTAGGAGAAAGACAGGATATAAAAAGGAACAAAACTCCCAAGCCTATTAAAAATGTGATTTTGAAAACAGTGAACTTGTATTGTGGACAATGCTGTATTGAAAGATTCTGAAGCATGAAACCTGACACATTCGGGTACTACAACTCACTGAATCACCCAATTAGAACTTATTGAACACCCTCATCTGGCAAAATGATGCATCTTTCAAAAAAAAATGCCCTTTGTGTACACTAGGCTGCCATAGCTATGTATATGGAAAAAGTGTAAAGTCTTTGGCTTATTAGCCTTTTCTGTCAGAGGTTCTGTGCCACAAAACAGACTACAAACTCAGGATTCCATAGGCATTGAGCATGATGTTTAAAGTGGTGTCAAAACTGGTATTTTCTGTTGTGTGATGCAAGCTACATCTCACTTTAGATAATCATCCCGCCACTGTTTAGAAGTTTAGATGCTTGTATGAATGTAACATTCTTACATGTGTTCATCATTGCTCGAATTAGTGGAATATCTAGCTTAAGCTGTGTTCCTCAGGTTATTAATTTACTGAGAATATTAATTTAGATGGTGTGTCCCTGGTAATTACATCTCAGTATCTTGGGATAATTATAGTTAAATAATCTAAGTTTCACTATCAATTGCTTGTGGATATTAGCATATTTATTAATGCGGTTTGTTAATAATTGTCACATAATTTGCACTTTTTGAGGATGTCTTACGGGAATTATTTAGGAAGAAGAAAGTATCACAGTAGTTCTCATGTTGTGTGATATAGTAAGATTAATTCATTTGCTTTATGCTGGTGTGTGTGACCTAGTTTTCTGCTCATATGCATCATTCTTGTGGGAGCTTTCTATCATCTTGAAACCCTGTAATCCACATATTAGGGTTTTTTTAAAAAATACATGCACACATACATGATGTTTCATGACTGTCTCAAGGCTTGTCATTCAAAGGATTGTGTTGGCGGAGTTGCACCTGTTTACCCACACCTTGACCGGCCTGCGTCTGTTATATTTGTCTGTCTGTTTCGTTGTTGTGTATTGATGTTGATGTGTTGCTTCCAGTTGTTTTCAACTTATGGGACCTAAGGTCTCACAGGGGTTTTTGGGGGGAGGTGGCTGAAGAGGGTATGATGACAGGTCACAGTGGGTTTCCATGGCAAGCAGGGAATCAAAACCCAATCTCCAGAGGCCTTATCCTATGTCAAACTACACAGCACTGGTACTAAGGACATGGAAATAGTTAAGTAATCCCGGGAAACTCTTAAACATTTTTGTTTCTGAGTCCTACTCAGTCAATATATGAAGCTGGATTGTTTTTTTAGGACAAAAGAAGAAGGTAGCCTATATCAACTGCCAGTCAGCAACTTGAATAATATTTATTAAATTATTGGATTGAAGGCCCTGGGGCACAGTTTGGTTAAAATGCTATACTACTAAAATGGAGTACCAGCTTGTGAAGGTAATTCATTACAGTTGTAAACCATTTAGGACTGCTTAGGTTGGTTATGAAGAGTTTATATAATGAAGCTGCTATTGTTATTGCGATTAATTTACAATTTATTGTTGATTCAGTGGCTCCTCTAGTTGAAATTAGCAACAGCCGCAGGAGTTTAACGCCATACCTGCAGCTGCGGACAGTCTATAATATGGCTCACCACCAAATACCAAAACAAATCAGGTATGGGACACTTGCAGGATGAGTCAGTGGTAAAAATCGGCAGTAGTAGAAACACATTATAACCTCTGGCACACAAAATGCTGTTTTAAAACACTGAAATTCTGGACATGCCAACACTATCAGGTCAGAAATGTAGGGAGCCATTGAATCCACAAGCCTTGATATCTTCAACGGAAAGAAGAAACTGTTAAGCAAATAAGTTTGCTACCAGTTCCTTAAAAACACCAAACATAAGACCAGCAAATGCAAATGAGAAACCGCTCAGTGTCCGGGGGTTTCCGCAGAACAATGATCACCAGTTAGAGGACATAATCTCTTTGCATATTCTTCCTACCTGGAGGCCTGGTTGCCGTACAAAAACAATGCACAGATAAATTGGAACATTCCTCCTTCACAGGGTCACACAGTGTATTCTGTTATTCTCACTTTTTCCAGTTCAGCGTTCTCTGAAGATGCCAGCCCACAGATGCTGGTGAAAAAAGTCAGGAATCAAATTTTTCTCAGAACAGTCCACCAAAAAACCTGCAAAAAACTATGGATGCCGGCCATGAACCGTTTTGATCACTTTGAAAAGGTGGTATATAAATAAAGTTTTTATTCTTTAATTATTTATTTATTATGGAAGCCTTCGACTTCACATTTGAATTATGATTCAAATTCTCCTTCTGCTCTATTGCTAAGTTTTCTCATCAGGGTGAAAGCCCTACAACAGAGCAGCCAGGATGGGTGAACACTCGTTCCTCCTGTACTAAAGCAGAGAAAGGCTGCCTGGTGCGGTCCACACTCCTTACACACACCCTCAGTGATGCCACTGTCTTCATGGTTGTCAACAGTAAAAAAAGGATTCTGGGTCCAAACAGCCAATTTTTAAAAAAAAAAATGCTGGCCTTTTGGGGTATGTTGAAGTGGGGACTTAAAAAATCTGCAAACTAGCAATGGTGTTGAGGATTCTCCATTCTGGAAGGCCAGACTGCTTTCAACCAGCAGCATTCTCCTCCTCACAACAACCATGAACAGATCTCCTTCTTTCATAGTAGTGGATCCATGGCCATTTTTGCTCCTGTCTCTGACATAGTTATGTGTGTATGTGCCTTTAAGTCATCTTTCAATTTAAGAATTTCACTGGGGTTTTTTGTGGCAATGAATACAGTGGTTTTTGTTTTTTTTTTTTAACTTTGTTACGGTCATTTGGCCAGCACAATTACAAAATTCTAATTAAAACACAACATAGGTTCATGTACAGGCAGATTGGAGAGTATAAACAAATGACGGTCTATAAAAAGTAAGGATAAAAAGCAAGGATAGGACTGCACGATCAGGCAAACACACAACAATGAGTAGGCTGCCATCACCTCGCAAACAACTCTATCATATTGTGTAATAGAGCACCACATTTAAGACATATTAGTTCAGAATCACAATCATATCCCCTATCCAAGCAAGAGTTGAACTACAAAATGCCATTAATCAGATGCAACTGATTGGGGTAACTTCATTAGACTTTAGTCCCCAACTAGATTAGTTTGATGGTATGGTAAAATACGGCCATGCCTCCTCATTTACAAATTTTACCGTTAAATCAAGACATCTATACAGATTTTGAGATTATATTATAACATATTATATCTGTTTAACAAACTGTTTACGATTTGCAATGGCAGCTGCAAAAAATTGTGCAACTGCTTGCGTTATACCTTCCTTCTGATCTGCAAGTAGAAAATTTGTATAAAATTTCTCTTGTCTGCCTGGAAACTGCAACACAATTGGTGTTATATATAAAGCACATATTTCTGTATACAAAGAACAGCCAAAGAGAACATGATTAATATTTTCGATTTCCTCCGAACCACAAGGACAGTATCTGTGTTCGTAAGGGATCTTTTTAAATCTGCCCTCCAGGACTGCTGATGATAAGATGTTAAACCTTGCTGACATGAAAGCTCTTCTGAATTTCGGGACATTAAAATTCTCAAAATATTTCGCATATTTACCAGGTCTACTAGATTCCCTAACAGGGTGTAAAGTCAGTTGGCTTCTATGAGTCTGGAAATCAATATCCTTGATGCGTTGAGAAATAACAGATTTTGCATTATCATAGCCTAGTACAGTTATTTCAGATAGTGAGAGTCCAAGAGATAAGAGTTTCAAGGTCAGCGTCTCCTTCCAGGGAGACAAAAAGGAGTCTGTTAGAATTAATGGCACTAAACCGATCGGAACAAAAAACATTTTGAGCCATAAGTTTAATTTGTGTATCCATACACGCTCCTCAACAGATAGCATCCCTGTTTCTAGACGGAGAATGGGATTCGAAACACAATTTGGGACACCATACAGTGGTTTTGTTACACTGGCATATTATTACACAATAGGATCTTCACCAATGTTTCCAAATCTGTTTCTCCACCATCTCTTCAAAAAAAGTTTCAGTATTTCTCCCGTCACCTAACATTATTTCAGTGTACATTTAAAAAAGAAACAAGCAAACAAACATGCTTTGGTTGTGGAAATCTTTTCCAAAGATATCAGATCTAATCAGCCAGTTCTCCATATCCAAAGTCTCTTTTATCAGCACCAAACCATTTGACAGGAAGCAACTTATTACCTATCTCCACTTTGAAATTAATCCTGTTCCTAGTTACTTCATTATTATCTTGTCACTGTGCCTTCAGTTCACTGCCTTTATTGACTGGCATCAATATGTTGCATAGAAGAGGATAAAATCCATTGAATTTTCAATTTAAAAAATAACAGGTAGGCTCTGTTCAATGGATTGTGTTTGTTCAGACAATATGTTTTGTGAGAGGTTAATAAAGTAACTACCTATTAAAATGACACTGTGAATGACAATGAGATAAAAATTTACCCAGAATATTACAAGAATCCATTATGTGGTGGATCATGAAGGGGGAAATAATGTGTAGAAGTATAAAAACAGCATATTCTCAGACACACACTGGAAGATGGATACAAAGGCACACATTCAACCTACATCCTGTACACATGGAGTTAGCCTGGCTTCCTATACTCCTCTAGGGTGCACTGAGAGTAAACTTCTAGATGTGCCAATTTTCTTCCTCAATAGACTTCAGTGTGGAGTCATGCACATGGTGCAACTGTTAAAAATCCATTGTGCACTTAATGAAGTGCATCAGAGGTAGATGAAATTCAAAGAGCAAGTGAAATAGAGATCCATAAGGCCAATCCAGTGGCTTCCTCTAAGGCAAAGTGAGCTCCCTCCAAAACTAACAGAAAGATCCACAACCAAATCCCCTCCTCAATGCTTTAAGTCATTGAAAAGCAAGGTGATATTACTGCAATAGTGTCTGTTGGGTTTTATTTTGAAGGCTGTATCTGTACTGCAGAAATAATCTGTTTTGGCACCACTTGAACTGCCATGGGTCAATTCTATGGAATTCTGGGAGTTGTAGTTTGGTGTGCATCAAAACAAAGCTCTGCACTGCTCTGCTTTGCTCTGGTGCTGGAACAAATTACAGCTCCCAGAATTCCATAGCACTGAGCCATGGCAGTTAAAGTGGTGTCAAACCAAACTATTTCTGCAGTGCAGATGCAGCCTATGAAAATGCTGGGGGTAGGAGAGACAAGGAAGGCAGGGGTACGTTTAAGCAACTGTCATTAAAAATATATATATATGCAAACGTTTGGGTTGTCTCTTGAAATTGCTAACACCATCTTCTTTCTCATGGACATCACTCTGGTATTGTTGTTGGCACTCACCAAGTGTATTTACTAATAAAATAATATATTGCTCTTGGTCCACTTTTTAGTGTGCCTCCAGATGAGAAAGAAAATCCCTTGAAGCACCATTTTTAACCTACCATATATAAAACAATTTTATTTGGGAGGCACTCTTAGATGTGTTTCATCTGATGGTTGTTATTTCAGCCTTGCAGCTTGATCAATGATCTTTTTGTTTTCTTTTGTTTAACACAGGACATGTTTGAAGCAGATTAATACCATTTCTCTATTCCCAACCTTCTAGCTATAAATGTATTTAGATGCAAGGAGGATTGCATCTAACAACCCATATCCTTTCCTCCTGGCACTGATCAGAGCTAAACTTGCTCAGCTTTATCAAAACAGCTGTATCGTATGCCCTCAGACAAAGTCTTGGGAATCTTGCTTTTATTCTAATCTTCTATTCCATTTGCTTCTTTTTCTCCCCTTGCCAATTCCTGCTTTTATTTCAGAGAAAGATAAAGAACAATGGTGTTTCCTTCCACAATGCACTCTAATCTTTTGGAAATGTTTAAAAATGCATGCATTGTTTAGAAGAAATCTTTCTGGCTATGAATCATAAGCACTTTTTCTAAAGTTTATTACTTTCTCTGTCTCATAGGTTCAAAATGCTCAAAATGTACCACACTGGAAGAAACGGGGGAACCAAACAATGTATCATCTGGTTGGCTTTGTTGTTGTTGTTTGTTACTTGCCATCAAGTTGACTTCAACGTATCTATTGACTAAGTCTATTGACCAAATGGATGAGGGACCTCCAACATCCCCAGTCATCAAAAGCACAGCTCAGATCTTGCAAACTTAGGGCCATGGCTTCCTTGATTGAATCAATCCACATACAGTAGAATCTCCCTCTTTTTCTACTGCCTTCCACTTTACCAAGCATTATTCTTTTTTTCTAATGAGTCATGTTTCAAAATATGACAGTCTCAGTTTAGTTATTTTGACTTCTAGGAGTAGTTCAGACTTGATTTGCTCCAAGATCCATTCATTTGTCTTTTTAGCTTTGGCTGAACTTTTCTTACCATGATGTTTATCACACTATGCTCTTAAAGAGCTACTATTCCAGTGTGACTCCTCTAGCAGCCTCC
>NC_056522.1:31745020-31762107 GCF_019175285.1 Sceloporus undulatus | reverse complement strand
GTTGCATGCTGGGATTGGCAGTTTTAAGGAGCTGAACTTCTCTGCCTGAGAATTCTAAATACCCCTCCTTAAAACTGCCAATCCCAGCATGCAACAGGAGGCTGCTAGAGGAGTCACACTGGAATAGTACCTCTTTAAGAGCTTGTCTGATAAACACCCATGTTTCAAATGAGCTGATTTTCTTACTGCTTTCTTCACCTTCCAGTTTTTATACCCTTACACAGAAATTAGAAATGTGATGGGTTGGATGATTCTAACAGAATGCTTTGAGCCATTTATACTTGAAGCTCATATTTAGTTATTCATGGCTGCCTTTCTACATCTTAGGCCTGCACTGCCTAATTAATGCAGTTTGACACCACTTTAACTGTCATGATACAGTGCTATGAAATCCTGGGATTTATAGTTTTGTAAGATAATTAGTCTTTCTGAAGTCGAAGGCTTTCATGGCTGGCATCCATAGTTTTTTTGTGGGTTTTTCGGGCTATATGGCCATGTTGTAGAAGATTTTCTTCCTGATGTTTCGCCAGCACCTGGGGCTAGCATCTTCAGAGAATGAAGATGCCAGCCACAGATGCTGGTGAAACGTCAGGAGGAAACTCTTCTAGAACATGGCCACATAGCAAGAACAACCCACAAAAAACTATAATTAGCCTTGTCTGTCAGAGGGCTTGAGTGTTGCAACAAACTACAAATCCCAGGATTCCATAGGATGGAGCCACAACAGTTGAGGCAATGTCAAACTGCATCATTTCTGCAAATGCAGATTAGACCTATCTTCTACTAATTTCTTGACAACAGTCTCCATTTTGGTTAATGCCTGAGCCAAGGTATTGCAAATATTTAATTTCAAAGTCTCTGATACCAAGTTTAAAGTTATGTGAATCATCTGTGATCATTATTTTATCTTTTTAATATTCCACTCTAACTCTGCTTTTGCACTTTGTCCTCAACTTTCCTCAGTTGTCATTCCAAGGATTTTCTATTTTATGGAAATAATATGGTATCATTTACATTTCTTACATTGCTGATGTTCCTTCCTCCAGTTTTCAGGTATCCTTATTCTGAGTCTAATCCTGCTTTCCGTATGAAAAAGGGAGCCTTTTTTGACACCTTTGCCAATTGGAAACCATTCTGTTTCTCTGCATTCTGTCCTTACAGTGGCCTCTTGCCCTGTATATAGATTATGCATCAGGCTTATCAAATGTTGTGGCAGTTCCATTTCTTTTAAAACAAATCATACTTTTTTTGTGATCTACAGAGTCAAAGACTCTAATCTATAAAGCACAGTTTAATTTTCTTCTGAAATTCTTGGATGTATTCCATTATCCAGTGTATGTTTACAATATGATCCTTGGTTCCTTTTCTGAGCACAAATCCAAATTTGGTGAAAACCTTTGTGTGCGGTGTGCGTAAAATAGTTGAGCATGGCTTTGTATGCCTGGCAGATATGGTTACTATAAACCCTGGTGCCCCCACTTCCCCATATTGTAGACTGGAATATATTTTGAATGTTTCTTGTCTGTTGGCCTTTGTTTTGTTTTCGTCATCTGTTAGTAGATATTTGTTAGAATTTGAATGGATTCTGTCTCTATAGCTTGAAATAGCTCTAGAGGAATACAATCTGTTCCTGGTGATTTATTTCTCCAATAAATCAACCTTCTAATTTTCCCCATATGATACGGTCCTCAGAGTACTTCTTCTGTTGACTTTTTATTTTTGTCCTGATTACTTAATGTATTCCCATGTTAGTCATATAGCCTTCCTATTCCTGGTTTAAATTTCCCTTTAATTTCTTGCATCTTGTGGTAGAGATCTTTTGTTCTACCTTCTTTGTTTGTCTTCTTGTATTTATTTGCATTCTAATTGGTTTATTCCATATTATATAATAACACAGGGAGAAGGGGAAGCTATAATACCTAGGTGCCTGAACATAAGCCTTGCTGAACCCTGTGGTCTAGATCCAACATGCATACTGGATAAATATAAGTCTCTGCCAGTATACTTACACTTTTATTGGATGGGGTAAAGCAGGGTCAACTCTGGTTAGTACTTGAATGGGGGACTGTTAAAGAATACCAGGTGCTGTAGACTATGGGGCTCGACAGACCACCCCGAAAGGGTGGGCTGGAGCCACCAGTTTTTCCTTCTGAGGGACGCCGCAGCAGGCAAACTGCGCAGCCTCCCTCCGCAGCAAGAAGAACCCATTGAAAGCCATTGGCACACTGTCACGCTTTAATGACGCAAGTACGACACTGCAACATGTGGATGGTGCGCCACGCTTGCATCATCATGGCGGCTCCCATGTGGATGGGGCCACACCAGGATGGCACTGCCGCTGTGCAGTAGGGCTCAGGAGTGTGCAGTCACTCTGCAATCCTGAGCCCTAAAATTGGTCCCAAACTGCCACAAACCGGCAGTATGTACCAGGCCTATATTTCAAAAAAGGACCAGGCAAAACCACCTCTGAGTATTCCTTCCCTTAGAAAACCCTATGAAATGCATGGGGTTGCCATAAGTAGACAGGTGACTTGAAAGCAAACACACCCACCTACAAGTTAAGGATGTAACTCTTTGCTTTTTTTTTTTTTTGGAAAGGCTGCAATGAATAATTTGCAATTTGGAACTTATTATCTGCAAAATGCACACATAGTTATATTGGACAGAAAACAACATGTTATGCACAGGAAACAGCACTGTTTGTGTGAAAAATAATATTTCATTATAGAAATATTAATTCTTCCACAGAAAATGCAGTTTCTATGTGAATCATCCACCTCTGAGTATTCCTTGCCTAAGAAAACCCTATGAAATCCATGGGATCACCATAAATTACTTGAGTGTCAGTAACTGACACAGAGACAGCTTGCTTTATCCTACTTCTTCCTTGGGAATACAACAACAGCAGATGCTTGTGAATATGGCTCCTTCCCATAGTTGCTGATAGGCTCATTGGCTGATCAGTTGCAATTATGTCTCCGGGTGCATTTTCAGTGCCCTTCTGCATTGAGGGGAAAAGGAACAATTTCTGCCTCCCTCTCCCTGTCCCCAGTGTAGGATTGCTGTTCTCTGCAGGTGCTCAATAACAGCTGGAAGACAGCCATGTGCACTGTGGCTGCTAATCAGCAGCTGAAGTGGGGAAAGATGCAGCTACAAGTCCTCCAGCTGCTGTTTACTTGTGGTGAGGGGCACTGCCAACGGAGGTACAGGAGATTTCCTTTCACAACTTCCTCCAAAATACTGGCATAATAGGGATTTATGCAACCATGTTTCTCAAAGAGGATTCTAGCCCAAGATTCTCTCTTTTCAGAAAATATTATAGGATAGCATTATGAGTCTAGGACATTTGCAGACTTGTTGGAGGAGCTGATTGAGAAGTCACTGAGGAGGCCAGTGTGTGCTAGACTTGGCACCCCAATTCAACATCAGGCTTCCTGGTTAGAACTTAGCAAGTCTGTTATGTCTGAGTCTTTGTTGTCTCTTGAGGAGACTTCTGGCTGCAGCCTCAATTGGCAAAGTGACTAATAAAATGACACTGGAACAGGGAACACATTGGAACTTTGCATAATCCATGGATTCCCCTGCTGAGAACTTTCAATGAAGTCAAGCCAAGGTAAGAGGGGGACAGAGAAAACTCAATCTGAAGAAGTTCAGTAGTAGGCCTGGCGTCAAAACAAGCAGCATTGCAGAAGGAAAGGAAAAGCCAGCAATCCCACTGGGGGCAGATTGTGTAGTAAAACTGGCAAGATTAGTTTTAGCAAGTAATCCTCCCATTACAAAGGAGCCAATGCAGAAATAAATCATATAATTTGGAAGAAATATGAAGCAGAACCACATAATTAGGAAAGCAAGGCTGTAAGAGTATAATTTGTGGGTGCAGATTTATGTCCATATGGTAAGGAATCTGTTCTGTGTTCTAGTCCAAATTTTGAAGGAACAATTCATTCAGCTGAACCTTTTTGGAAAAATAAGGTTCTCCTTAGAGAACTTAGAGGTTCACCTTAGATAGCTCTTTTAACGTTTAAAGTAAAAGTTGATTCACTGTCATGCCATCATCAGATCCACCAGCCTCACTAATGCAATTCATTTATACCTAGAATGAAGCTCCACTGAATTTAAGGGAGCTTACTCACAGGCAAGGTGGGGGTCTGAGAGTGGTATTTTGGTCATTAAGAGATGTCTGCTTCTTCAATGGCCATAAAAAAAGGGGACTTAATAATGGCATACAGTTGACTTACACTAGTGTGGTAAGAGTACAGTCACCCCTCCTAACTTGCAGATCTGGGATGCCCAACCTTGAAAATCCATGGAGGGGCGACTTCCACTATTTTCAATGGGGTGCGTGTGCATGAGCACGTGCCCCATTCAAGCCTATGGGGCTTCAATATGTGCGAGCCTCCATTTCGTGGGGGAGGGGGTCCGCAACAGATCCCCCACAAAAACGAAGGGCCAACTGTATTTGAAAATATTCTATAAATGATTCAAAACATGTTTTTTAAATGCTGAGAAGCCCTGACTGGTAAAAAAATATCTGTAGTTCAAATTTGCACAAGGCTGTTTTGCCCAGCATTTTCTGTGTGGAATATAATTTTCTGCATAGGAAATGCAGTTGTCTCCATGGAAAACATTGTAGCTCAGGATTTATTCTACATAAAAATTACACATGGGTGGTTTGCATTTTAAAAAAGCATTTTCTGTGCAAGAATTAACATTTCTGCATTGCAATATTATTTTCCACACAAACAATGCTGTTTACTGTGCATAAAATTGTGTTTTATGAGAAAAACAACCATGTGTGAATTTTGCAGAGAATAATTTCTGAATTGCAAATATCCTTCGAAAACTGTATGGTTTTCAAAGTCTTTCTTGTAGTGGAAAGAACATTCATAAACTTACTCATTGCTACCTTTCAGAAGAAACTTGTGGGTATGTCTGTGCATTAAGTTGCCTGTCTACCTATGGCAACCCCATGAATTTCATAGGATTTTCTTATTTAAGAAAACTCATAGGTGGTTTTGTCAGTTTCTTCCTCTGAAAAATATCTTACAGCATCAGGTATTTACTGGTGATGTCCTATCCAAGTACTAACCAGAGCTGACTCCACTTAGCTTCCAAGATCATATGGCATCTGGTTCTTCATGGTAAGTCACTAAAATGATGCCAGACCCATGTTCCATGAATCTCACTATATAATCTTTGACAAGTCATATTCTCCCTCAGCCTGGTCTACCTCATATGCAGAGGAACAGAGCCTTATAAACTGTTTTAGCTCACTGGAGGAAAGGTGGGTTATAAACATAATCAATCAATTTGTTGTTGCTGCTGCTGCTGCTGCTGTTATGTGCCTTCAGATCATTTCCAACTTATGATGACCCTAAGACAAACCTATTATGAGGTGTCCTTAGGAAGATTTAGTCAAGAGAAGGCGCCATTGCCATCGTCTGAGGATAAGAGTTTGTGAAGGTCAGCCAGTGGATTTCAATGGCTGCGCGGTGCGTGGGGATTTGAACCATAGTCTCCCAGAGTTCAACAACACACAAACTACCACACCCAAGTGGTTCTCAATAAATCAATAAACCAATCAAAATAAAATAAATAAGTAAACAAAAAAAACCCACACGTTTCCATACACAATCTTTTTTCTGCCATAGAACTGAAGGCAATATCCAATGGGGTTCCCAGGTAGTTCATCACTCAAGCATCAGCCACACCAAGGTCTGCTTGGTTATAAAAGGGATTCTGTATCACATACCTTCCAATAATGCTTTATTATTATTATTATTATTATTATTATTATTATTATTTATATAGTGTTTTAGATTTGCACAGTGCTGTACATACAAACAATAAAATAGATACAAGTAAACCTGCTCAATACTGCTTTAGTAATATTGGTATTAGAATTAGGAGAAATAGTAGTAGTAGGTAGTAATAGTGATAGCAGCTGCAATAGAAATAGTGTTGCAGTTATGATCATCAACTTCTGTAAAAAAATAAATACTGAAAAAGGGTAGTCTGCAGCCAGAGAGTGGGCAGAAACTAGGCAGATCTTTGACAGTGACTTCTGACTCCCTGAAGCTGCAACAGAAAGCTTTACCCACCTGTACCATAGAATCATAGAGTTGGAAGAGACCGCAAGGGCCATTCAGTCCAACCCCCTGCCATACAGAAACTCTCATCAAAGTCAAAGCATCCCTGACAGATGGCCATCCAGCCTCCCCTTAAAGACCTCCAAGGAAGAAAACTCCACTACACTCTGAGGGAGTTTGTTCCACTGTCGAACAGCCCTTACTCTCAGGAAGTTCCTCCTAATGGTGAGGTGGAATCTCTTTTCCTGGAGCTTGCATCCATTGCTCCAGGTCCTAGTCTCTGGAGCAGCAGAAAACAAGCTTGCTCCCTCCTCAATATGACATCCCTTCACGTATTTAAACAGGGCTGTCATATCACCTCTTAACCTTCTCTTCTCCAGGCTAAACATCCCCAGCTCCCTAAGGCGTTCTTCATAGGACATGGTTTCCAGACCCTTCACCATTTTAGTCGCCCTCCTTTGGACATGCTCCAGTTTTTCAACATCCTTTTTGAATTGTGGTGCCCAGAACTGGACACAATATTCCAGGTGGGGCCTGACCAGAGCAGAATAGAGTAGTGCTATTACTTCCCTTGATCTAGACACTCTGCCTCTATTGATGCAGCCTAAAGTTGCATTGGCCTTGTTAGCTGCTGCATCGCACTGACTCATGTTCCAACTTGTGGTCTACTTGGACTCCCAGATCCCTTTCACATGTAGTTTCATTCAGCCAGGTGTCCCCCATCCTATATCTGTGCATTTTATTTTTCCGTCCTAAGTGCAGTACCTTACATTTCTCCCTGTTCAAGTTCATTTTGTTAGCTGTGACTCAACTTTCTAGTCTATTCAGGTCCTGATCCTGTCCTTTCGGGTGTTACGCCTCCTAATTTGGTGTCATTTGCAAATTTGATGACAATTCTGTCATCTACAGTCATTGAAAAAGATGTTGAACAGCACTGGGCACAGGACACTGGGCACTTCTCTCCAGGATGAAAAGGAGCCATTGTTGAGCACCTTTTGGGTTCAGCCGGTCAACCAGTTACAAATCCATGTAACAGTTATGTTGTCTAGCCTACATTTCACTAGCTTGTTTGCAAGAATGTCATGGGGAACCCTGTCAAAAGCCTTACTGAAATCAAGATATACTATATCCACTGCATTCCCTTCATCTAACAAGCTGGTCGTTTTATCAGAAAAAGAGATTAGATTTGTCTGGCATGACTTCTTTCTCTGAAACCCATGTTGACTTTTTGTCTGGTTGAAATGGAAAAAGCTTGAGATAAATAGAAATAGAGATTTGTGTAGAAGGAACTATGAACTCTCTTGAGTTTTTCTATAGAAAGTCAAATTCTTAGACTTAATTGTTTCATTTTACATCCATAACCTTTGCAACTGGCTCTCAGGTTTCTAGTAAAAATAAAATAAAAAACAAAGTAGATCCCATGAGCCTAAAGTCTGTTCATTATTGGTCTAGAATAATAATGGAATGATAAGCTCAGATCAGTTTAGAACTTTCTCAGGAATGTGCAACAAGAAAAATCCGAGGGGAAAGCAGCATCTCCTTCTGAGATGTCTCTTTTGGCTCATAATGCAAGTGCGGAAGGGCTGATGGTACCACATGGATGCACCTTTTGGAATTGTCCTCTTGCAACAGTAATTTCCAGCATTTGATCTGGCAAGAAAATAACTTGGAAATTCACTTGCCTTCTTTGCTGAACACTGCCAACAGAAGTGGAACAAGACAGGATTTCAGATTTGGCTAGGGGAACAACAAACAACTTTGAAGACAAACTGAGGCAGTTGGTCCAAACAGAAAAATATATATACTTGCAAGAAATACAAGGCATTTTAGTTAGCTTTCTGATTAGTTAGAGTGAGACAACTAGATCAGAGTTGTATCCACACTGCACAGTTATACCAGTTTGATACCACTTGAACTGTCATGGCTTCAGCTTCTATGGTTTCATGGAAACTTGGGACTTATAGTTTGGTGAGACACCAAGAATTTTCTGATAGGCCCTAGTGCTGCATGATGGGGTAAGCACCTGTCGCTAGTCCCAGCTTCTGCCAACCTAGCAGTTCAAAAGCATGCAAATACAAGTAAAGAAATAGGTACCACTTCTTAGTCAGAAGGTAACGACATTTGATGCAGTCGTGCTGGCCACATGACTACTATAGTAGTCCTCAGACAACACTGGCTCTTCGGCTAGGCGACGGAGATGAACACCACCCCCTACACTTGGTTATGATTGGACAGTCATATCAAGGGACTACTTTTATCTTTTATCCCTAAGCTACAACAGAATGTTGAGCAAGCAGGGATCACCAACACTGAGGCCATGCTATTGAGGATGCAGCTATGATGGGCAGGACACATTTCTAGGATGAAGGACCATTGTTACCCAAAAATAGCATTCTACAGTGAACTCGCCATGGTCAGCGTAAGAGGGGCGCTCCAAAGAAGAGATACAGGGACTCCCTGAAACATCTCAGGCTCGGCCAAATTGATCACCAACAATGGTCCACCCTGGTCTCGCATCAGGAGGCATGGAGACGTACTATCCACGATGCTGCAGCCTTTTTTGAAAGCTCATGCTGAACGAGTCTCAAAGAAAGAACCACAACCCGGAAACATCACCCAAGGAGACTTTCTGCTGTGCTTTCTGCAACCGGACTTGTTTATCTCAGATTGGCCTTTTTTGTCATCAACACGCTTGTAGAAAGTGCGGGATGAGTCCTTCCTGAATCTTCGTTCGCAAAGAAAAGCCAGAGAGAGAGAGACAACAGAATGTGAAGTTGAAGGTTTTCATGGCTGGCATCCATAGTTTTTTGTGGTTTTTTTGGGGCTATGAGGCCATGTTCTAGAAGAGTTTATTTCTGACATTTCACCAGCAGCTGTGGCTGGCATCTTCAGAGAATGCTAGAATGGAAGAGATTGGGGTATATATTCTGTTGTTTGAGAGGAGGTGATTTGCATGTTAATCTGTGTATTGTTCTGTTGTTGAATGGCAAGGCCTACAGGGTGTCCATTTACTTAATGATCCATTTGCTGGGAATACCCCTCACTATGGGTGGTTTTCATTTCCATTTGCTGGATCTTCATTTTGATGTTTCTCAGGACTGGTAGTCAAACTTTCTTTATTTTAAGGGTTTCTTCTTTCCTGTTGAAATTGTCCAGGTGTTTATGGATTTCAGTGGCTTCCTTGTGCATTCGGACCTGATAGTTGTTGGCATGGTCCAGAATTTCAGGAGGCTGGTGACACCCATGTCCCCGGGGCAGCGAATCCACTTTGAATTTTAGGTTGATCTTTTAAGAGGCTATCTACAGTTCTGAAATCTATCCCCAAAATAAATTCAGCACTTAGAGTACCTTATTTAAAAGATCAGAACAGATCCACTGCCCCACTGATATAGAAGCCACCAGCTAATATTGGCACTTGACACATTGGCTAGCACCTTGTTGAGTAGTTACAAATGTGTAAGCTAGACTTTGTAACTGTTCGGTATTTATGTTTATAGTCATGACACTATTGTCACAATGGCCCTATTGACATCTGTCTCACCTATCTGTCTTTCCTGCTGGCAATCAAGGGGCAGTAGGATTATGTTTCCAGTCCCACTTCCTACCAGCAATCTATGGTGTGACAAATAGAAGCAGAAGCCTTGTCATAACTTCTTGTCACACTGCAAATTACTAGTAGGAGGGGGCAGGAAATATAATCCTGCTGTACCCTGATTGCCACTAGAACAGAACTCTGTCGCTCAGTATAGCTGCTGGCTGTTAATGTAAGATTGGGAAGTCAGGTCCAGAGACAATATTTAACTATGGCGGGGTACAGACCGCCGCCGCCAGTAGGTCCGCGGGGGAGCCGGAGCCTTCACACGGCCCGACTCCCGCGCGGACCGAAAAAGAAGCTCCAAAATGGAGCTTCTTTTTCCGTCGCGTTTGCGACGTAGCGAGGCGCCAGGGGTGCGCTCACTACGTCACAAGCGGCGCGACGCGTACGGACGCTCAGCGTCCGATACGCAAAGATGGCGCCGGCCATGTAGAAGGGCCGGCGCCATCTTGTACGGACGGAGTCCGTACTAGGCCCAGGGGCGTCTATAAGAGACGCCCCTTTTTTAAAATGGGACGTCCGGAGGACGTCCCAAATGGCGGTGCAGAAAGCACCTATGTATTCATTACTACATCTGAGGTGTAGGTTCTTGGCCATCATCATCATCATCATCATCATCATCATCATCATCATCATCATCATTTTCATTTATATCCCACCCTTCCTTCAATTTAAAACTGCAAGTGAAGACTGGTTATACATTAAAATGATTACAGCAAATATTGGTTTAATCAGCTGCACTAATGAAATAATGCAGTTCAACACACTTTTACTGCCATGGCTCAATCCTATGGAATCTTGAGGTTTGTGGTTTGCTAGGGCACCAGCGCTCTCTCACAGAGATTGCTAAATAGCTCACAAAACTACAAATCCCAGAACTCTGTAGAATTGAGCCATGACAGTTAAAGTGGTGTCAAATTATATTATTTCTGAAGTCCAAATTAAACCATAGCTAAAAACATGCAAAAGATCAGCGTTAAAATAGAACTAAATTTTTGTAATGTAAAATTAAAATTAAAAAAATTAAATCAATGCAATTAAAACAACAGAGCACACTCTGAAATGTCCTTCCTTTTAAAAATCTTCATTCTAAAACTTGCTGGATGTTTTTTAAAGTCTTTATTTTCCTTCCAACAGAAAGACAACATGGAGGGGGCCGTTCTGGCTTCCCTGGGAAAGAGGCTCCAGAGCCTAGGGGCAGCCAACAAAAAGGCCCTATCTATGCATATGAAATGCATAGATATAGGATGGGGAGACACCTGGCTTAATTGAGACAACATATGAACGAGATCTAGGAGTCCTAGTAGATCACAAGTTAAACATGAGTCACCAATTTAGATTATGCATGCCCCGATGCCAGCCCCAAGCTGGCATCATGCCGCCCACTCACCCAAATGGAGGGCAGTGTTGCTGAGCTCTAGCAGCACGGCATTCATACGCCGCACTTCAGGAGCTCCAAAAACCCAGTGCTGCAGCAGAAAAGCCAATTTTTTTTCTTCTGATGCAAAAGGGAATGACATTTTGCTTCTTTTTGTGCCAGAAAAAAGCTGGATCAGGACTGTGGTGTGCTGTTTCCGCAGCCCCTATCTGGAATTCAAAGGAGGGGCATCAAGCCGCCCCATATGGCCCTCTGTTTCAGCCCTTAAATGCTTAAAATTATGTATTTTAAGTAAATCATTGAAATCCATAGGCTTTAAACAAACAGTCTTGTTTTTACTTGTCACCTTCATAAACCCAATGTTGGTGCCAGTTAGTCCTCCAATCTACAGTAAGGGTTCCACAGATAATGCTCTCTCACGTACTCACACAATGTATTGATCTAACTGGGAGGATACAGAGGAAGGCCATCAGATAGGAGTGCCAGATTAAAAACTAGAGAGGGCTTCTTTACCTTTAATGGTTGTGTCAAAGAGGTATGCTTGCTTGTCATGCAACCAGGTAACAAGCAACACTTGGTACCTTGTCTCTTATACACAACAGGAGCTCTCTTCAGTTTTCACTCTGGCAACCCTATGCTCAACAGACCTCAGTCCTTGGGCAGAAACATACAGATAGAGGCAGATGCTCAAGTATATGTTTCGAGTGCTGGGCTATGATTTTGGAGACCAAGGTTGGATTCCTAGTTCATCCATAAAACCTACTAGGTGACCTTGGGCAAACCACACTCTCCTGGCCTCAGAGAAAGTCAATGTCAAACCTCCTGTAACCTAATATTAGCAAGAAAACCCAATGATAGGTTTGCCTTAGGATCACCATAAGTCAAAAATGACTTTAAGGCACACAGAAACAAACAAATGCCATCAAGTATTGAAGACGTGTCACTGATGCACTGAATGGAAAATAAAATAAAATAAAAGTTTCATAGAAGTGAGGATGTTCTGAGATGAGAGAGAATGAGTGTGGGAGTAGAAAACTAATTTTACTTTGGTGAACTGTTACAGCATCAAATTGAACTTTTCCCATTACTTCCCGAGAAGAGCTGGGTAACAGCCAGCATATGAAAACAACGCTTGAATAGTGATGAGATGGGGAAAACCCTTTGGAAATTGTCCCTTACAATGCCAAGCTCTTAATTATAGCAGTTGGACAATAATAGAGTTATGGTCTTGTAATCAGTCACAGGCTACAGGAGATAAGAATCCTTTTTACTCAGTGAGATTGGAAAAGGGCAGTATTACTTGGGTTTTTTTTTTCATTAAAGAAATGAACAGCAAGTATAGGGCAAAGGTGAAAAAAATGATGCCAGTATCAATCTCTTTGATATCCCTTTACATGTTGCTTTTCTTAATTTAGGAAAGGCCAAGTGGCCTGCCTGGAATGTAGGAGGAATGAAAGATATGGCTTTTGTATTCCCTTGGTGAATGCTGTCAGACTGAATATTTGGAGAGCTTAAACTGCAAGCCAGTGAGACGTTTTCATCTATCCGGAGATGGAAGTACTCAGATCTTTCCAAAATAGACTCTTTCAGAGTTATTGGGGAATTCTGGGAATCATAGTTCAAAAGTGTCATTTTTCCAAGCTCTGTTGCCTATAAATTTAATCTTTCCTGAATTTCTCTGTCTCCTCTACTTTAAAATTCCGCCACTTCAGCCACCTTGGATCTCATAACAGAAAAAAGGTGGTATATAAATTAACTTCATAGATAGATATATGCTGGGAAAACAGCAGTGTTAAGTTGCATCCACATAGAAATAATCCAGTTTCACACCACTTTAACTCCCGTGGCTCAGTGCTATGGAAGTATGCAGTTTGAAATTTGTTGTGGCACCGGAGCTCTCTGACAGAGAAGGCTGAATATCTCTTCGAGATTGGATTTCTGCAATGTACTCTACATGGGGCAACCCTTATACCAAACTCGGAAGCTGCAAATGGTGCAGAACATGGCAGCCAGGCTGGTCACTGGTGCTCCCAGGACCAGCCATATAACACCGGTTTTAAAAGATCTCCATTGGCTGCCCATTCGCTTCCGAGCTCAATATAAGGTGTTGGTAATTACCTATAAAGCCCTAAATGGCTTGGGCCCAGGATACCTAAAGGACCGCCTCTCCCTGTACATTCCGCCTCGCACCCTCAGAACGTCTGGGCAGCAGCTACTGAAGGTGCCTGGGGCTAGGTTAGTCTCCACTTCTCGGAGGACGTTTTCCACAGCTGCCCCAGCCCTTTGGAATGCGCTGCCCACAGTGCTCCGCTCATCGGCTACCCTGGCCCAATTTAGGAAGGACCTTAAAACCTTCCTATTCCAACAGGCATTCCCCGAATAAATATCCTGTGAGCCTCCCTCCTCTTTCGTGGCCAAGAGGTTGGGCTATGGGGCTTTTTACTGTTGGTTTGTTTTAATGTGTATTTTATTTTATGTGTATTATTGATTGTATTTTAACTTGTTGTAAGCCGCCCTGATCGGAGGAAGGGCGGCATATAAATAAAATTATTATTATTATTATTATTATTATTATAAAATTGAAAATCCCAGAATGCCATGGCACTGAGCCATAGCAGTTAAAGCAGTGTCACACTCCATTATTTCTGTAGTTGCAGCCTAAGGGACAGATGCATGAAGGAAGCCTGTTGGATGCTCTAACTATTGCTATAATCCTCATGTTGCTTTTAAAAACAAACAAACAAACAAGCAAAAATACTACATGATGTTAGAATCGTCACTGAATATCCCAAGGCAATTCCCAGCACAAACAGAAACATTATATTTTTTACCTAAAGGGTGGTCTTCTTAAAAATTCTAGGATACAACACAGAAATCAAAACCTAAGAAAAGGAGACACGGTTTTCTAATTGCTGTGGGAGGGAAGTCACCCAAAAGACACTGACACAAAGTTGGAGGAAAGGCCACAACTTTATTAACAAACAGTAACAAGGGTAGAGTTGGCCCAGAGCTTGAGGTCCGAATCTGGAAACATTGATCAACACCCTGGCTGGTCAATGAATAGAGTCACGGCCAATCTTCAGGATGACATAGGGGAAACGGAAAACATCCTGCAGACATGTAATTGGCTGACTGCATGTTCCCAATTGAGCCTCTGGTCACCGGGAGATGCTGACTTGATGCGGCCCCCGCAATGGCCACACTGCCTGTCCTCAGTGCTCCCGGGTCCTGAAGGACTCCTGCTCCACTGCTACGCAGCCCTGGACATCACACCCACCAGATCCAGGACCTATGTTGCTGCCCCCAAAGTTGTGACAGCAAACAACACCCTAGCCAAGAGGAGGGAGGGTGGGAGAGCCGAGCTGCGAATGGCGCCAATGGGGCACCCATGTGGACTTAGGCTGGTCTTCCAATCGGGGGGCCAGTAAAGGGGGAGGCACCGCCCTCCCTGCCCCCTGATTCAATAGCTGTGCCCAGCACTCCTGGCCAACCAATCGGGGCAACCTCCTACTCATGAGGGATGCTGGGACATGTAGTTTTGCTCCCCTCCGAAGCAGAAGGGGCCGCCCCATCTGCCCCAGCAGCCAATGGCAGGCCCTCCTGCCCTCGCAAAGGCTGCTGGGGCAAGGCAGGGCCAAAGAGGACCCAGAAGTGGGGCGACAGTCCACCCCAGCAACCAAGCCAGCCCGGTAAGTCAGGCGGAATTATTTACAGTCAAAGGGCATGCCTCTTCTTCCTTTTTACTGGATGCAGGGGGGGGGCACAAGGCTTTTAAACTAGAACAGTAAGAGTTTTGGAACATTATATATTTTAAAAAGAAGGAATGCACATGTTGTTCTCCAGAGCCAATATTGAGCAGAGGAAAGCCAGTGTATTTATCATGTATTTATTAAAACATGTTTACCCCACCCTATAAAATGCATCCCAAAATTAAAAAAACAACAAATTGAAACAGGTTAAAACAATAAATAAAAATGTATTAAATATAATAATGAGTTAAAACAGATTTAAAACATTTTAAAATTGCATACATTGGTATTTGAGATGAATCAATGAGGCCCCAATGCCCAAATGTCTGTAACATTATGGAATTTGAAAGTCCATTGGCAAAATTGCCTACTCAACCTCCTTTATCCTCTTTCCCCTCCCTGCTGTCTGGAGAAGTCTATGTACATTCAAAAATAGCATCCAGGGAGTGCCAACCAGGAATGATCAAGGCTTTCTGTTGCAAGAGCTCTCATTTGGTGAAATAGTCTAAACAGACTGCACGACAGAGATAATGCTCGCTAATTTCATAGGTATATTGTACGAGGGGGGAGGTGGTACAGTGATCTTTATGTGAACTGGATCTGGCAAAAAGAAGAGTAAAATCAGTGTTACAAGTTTATGTTCATTTGGAAAGCACAAAGGTAAGTGAGGTTCTCACACGATTCCTTACCCATCAAATGAGAACAATATAGCAGAACTGACTGCCTAAGAAGGAGATAGTCTACCCCAGACATAAACAAATAGCCCTTAAGTTGTTGTATGACCTCAAATCCCATCACCATTAGCCAGAATATCCAAGGATAAGGAATGATGACAACATGCTGAAAATGCCCAGCAGTATCTGGGAGTCGAAGGCATTCATGGCCAGCGTCCATAGTTTTTTGTGGGATTTTTGGGCTATGTGGCCATGTTCTAGAAGAGTTTATTCCTGACATTTCACCAGCATCTGTGGCTAGCATCTTCAGAGAATACTGCCATGGAAGAGAGTTGGGTATCTATATATAGTGGTCCTTTGGCTTATGTGGGGGATCCGTTTTGGATCCCCCTGCGTAAGCCAAAAACATGTAAGCTCAAGTCCCATTCAATTGAATGGGGCTCGTGCTCACGGTGTGGGAGAGCATGTGCGCCGCAGGCATGCGCGCCTTCACTCTCCCATCACACGGCTTCCGCGTAAGCTGCAAGCCGTGTATGGGGCACCCGCCTATAGCACAGGCACACTGTACTGTGTGACCCTGGGTAGGGAGGGTCCAGGGAAGGTTTTTTTTTTTTCAGAAGTGGCCTTATAGCCACTTCCTTCAAACAAGAGGGAACTTGACCTTCCCTAAGGGATGCATTGGCAATGTCTTTCAGAAAGATCCTCAAGGCATCTTCCCCCGGATGGCCAGCCACGAAGGGCAAGAATCAAAAGGGCATGTTGTCTTCTTCACATTACAAAGGAGCTTGTTCACGTCATTGGTACTCACAGACTCAAACTGATCCAGTATAATCTCATCCACAGAGTTGCTGGACACCTCATCAGTTGGTTCAGCTAAAACACTGGCGTCCAAGTCGGCTCTTATGTGAGATATTTTATCTGCAAAATAGTTGTTAAACGCGTCACAGCAGGCTGTTGTCGGGTCAAGTAATGGGTTCTGCACAGATGGAATCTGGGTCAGTTCCCTTACTAAACTAAATATTTCTGCTTGACAGGAATTTGCAGATGCAATACGTGAAGAGAAAGATTTTTTCGCTGCATATATTACTTCTCCATAGGAACAAAGAAATTTCCTATGGCGAGTCTTGTCACATAACAGTCAAGTTTTCACCAGTCGTGCTCTAGTCATTGTCCAACCCACTTCATCTTCCTGAGCTCTTTGGTATATCATGGCTCACGGTTAGAAGTGGGTCGGAAAGGACGTGTGGGAGAAACTGTGTCACTAGCCCTTGTAAGATTGTTGTTCCAAGTATTCAGCAAGGCTTAGACAGAATCCCCAGTGTTACCAACCATTAAAACCTCTAGGACTTTCTGGAATTCAATTGATTCCATTAGCTTTCGAGGGCAGACCATTCTGATGGGTCCTCTACCCCTGAGGGGGCTCTCAGTGGCTCTCAGTTCAGTCTTGACCAGGAAATGATCTGTCCATGACAATGTAGTGGTATTAATTACTTCCACCCATGGATACAGTGGTACCCCGGGATACGAATGCGCCGGGTTACGAATTTTTCGGGATACGAAAAAATCCCATAGGGATTTATTGCTTCGGCTTACGAAGGTTTC
>NC_056522.1:31700958-31745010 GCF_019175285.1 Sceloporus undulatus | reverse complement strand
TTCGGGTTACGAAAAAACCGCGGCGCTATTTTCCGCCACCGGAGGGCAGCAGAGAGCTATTTTTCCATTAGCGCCTATGGGAATTCGGCTTACGAAGGTATTTCGGGTTACGAAAAAACCGCGGCGCTATTTTCCGCCACCGGAGGGCAGCAGAGAGCTATTTTTCCATTAGCGCCTATGGGAATTCGGCTTACGAAGGTATTTCGGGTTACGAAATTAACCGCGGAACGAATTAATTTCGTAACCCGGGGTACCACTGTATTCCTTTTTCTATACTAAAGACTGCATCGAGGGTATGACCTGCACAATGTGTGAGCCCAAGGACCAATTGGGATAGGCCCACGTCTGTCATGGACTCCATGAATTCCCGAGCCACACCTATTAGTTTTGATAAACTGGTCTCGAGTGGGATGTTGAAGTCATCCAAGACTAAAAGTCTGGGAGACTCCAACAGCAACTTTGGGACCAGCTGTGTCATCTCAGTTGGGAAGTCTGTTAGACAATGGGGTGGGCGGTATACTAACAGAATCCCCAAACTATCCTTGGTCCTCAGGCTTAGGTACATACACTCGAAGTGGTCTGTTTTCCAGACAGGTATCCTGGCCAAGGTAAGATTATTCCTGTAGACTAAGGCCACTCCGTCCCCTTGCCCACTTCCCCTTACCTGCTCACTGACTGAGTACCTGGCTGGGAAAGCCTGCGCCCAAGTGATGGCTCTCTCATTGCAGTCGTTCTGTGGACAGGCAAAGACATTTTATTTTGACACCCTTTTGCAAATTGAAGGTTTCTAAGAATGGCTTTCAAGAGGTTGCTGACCTACTTTTATTGTTTTAATGGTACTATTTTTAAACTGCTTTTTACCATGTTTTATTGTACATTATTAAAGATTATTGCTAGTTTAATTTGAATTTAATTTAACATTGAAATTTTATATATGTTACTTGTATTTTAATTTTGTAAGCCATTTTAAGTCTCAATTTTATGAAGAAGGTGAGGTATAAAAGTTAATAGTAACAATAAACAACAACTACAGCAGTAACATCAAGTATTACTACTACCACCACCATCACCACTACTACCACCCTCCTAAAGCAGCCTGACATAGAGGTTCCATTTAATATCTTTTCCAAGTACTATTCTAAGTAGTAACAATAACAATAATAAGCTTACAGGGCAGTAATCCACAATCCACTTGCTGCAGTTTTCTTTCTTTCTAATTGACCCCTGGACAGTTTAGTGAGAGGCATACTAACTATTATCAGAGACCCTCTTATCAGAACCTCCACAGACTGCAGCTCCCAGAACTAAACCTATCAAGGAGTCAGCATTCCTCATCTCCTTGCCTGGACTTCATGTTCCACCAAGCTGCTCATCACTGCATGCAGTGCCTCTAGTAATAGATAGGGGAAAGGTGATATATTCCAAACTCTACCCAGAAGCCTATCTGCTTGAAGGTCACTGTTCCAGAGATTGTGGGGGATGGGGCAGATAGACTATCACTCCCTACATAGCTGACTGAGAGATTCTGGGAGTGGCCATCCAAACAAAGAAATAGTGTCTTGTACTGCATTCTGCTCCAGCAAATGGATCATGCCTGTGAGAAACAGTGCCTGAACATTGTTGTTCAGAATAGCAGCTTTCCCAGCTTCTAGATGTGAAGGTGATCTTGATATAACATCTGCCAAGCTATGAATCACTAGTGTTGATTGAACTGATCTGGCTGGCTAAGCAGGTGTCCCTTTCCTTTCTCATTGCTCCATGTGCACCTTCCTCCAAGTTGTGTGCTTGGTGGAAGTGGACGGGTATTCCAGATAAAAGGAGTGTGCCATTCCTTGGTTCCAAGCTCTGCTCCATTCCTCAGCAAGTGGGCATAGTTTGGAGGTAATAATTTGGACTCAGGACAAAGAACTTAACACCAAGTGATGGTATAAATATCCTGAAGGCATCAGATCCTGTCTGATTTTGGAGACTAAGCAAGGTCGGCCTTGGGGCCCCACCAATAAATAGCAGACACTGTGGATTAGATTTCAGACCACCTGAGTATTCTTGCCTGAGAAAACCTTATGAAATCCATGGGGTCACTAAAAGTCAGCAAGGGACTTGGAGACAGACGTGCATGTGCACATTGTAGGAACCATCCTCTGCTTCTTGAAATCTGTCTTGTGTCCTGATTCAGGACCTGCCTCTGATCAAATAATAATAATAAATAAAATTTTTATTTATATACCGCTATTCCAAAGATCACAGCGGTGCACAGCAAGAGATAAAAAACAGTTAAAAACATCACAAACCCCAGTACCCCCAGCAAATAACAACAATTAACAATAGACAACAATAGACAACCGAACAGCTCCCCATACAAATGGCTGTGTAGAATGGACTACAACATAACACTGCCAAGGGGAAAGAATGACAGACAAGGCTCACGGGGGAAAAGCCTGGCGGAACAAGGTGGTCTTTAGATCCTTCTTAAAAGTATCAAGGGAGGAGGAAGTACAGAGCTCATTGGGGAGGGAGTTCCAGAGCTGTGGGGCTGAAATAGAAAAAGTCCTCCAAGTTAATACATAACGAGCATCTGGAACTCTTAATAGATGTCTCTCACCCGATCTGAGTGTGCGGGGCAGATTATATGGGGAGAGGCGGTCTTCCAAGTACCCTGGGCCCAAGCCATTTTGGGCTTTATAGGTAATAACCAATGCCTTGTATTTGGCCCAGAAGCAAATAGGCAGCCAATGAAGATCTTTCAAGACTGGTGTTATATGGCTGGCCCTGGAACATCCAGTAACCAGCCTAGCAGCCATATTCTGGACTAATTGAAGCTTCCGGGTTTGGTACAAGGGTTGCCCCATGTAGAGCGCATTACAGAAATCTAATCGAGAGGTTACCAGAGCATGTACAACAGTTTCAAGGTCCCCCCGGCCAAGGAAGGGTCGCAGTTGGCGTATCAGCCAAAGCTGATAGCAGGTGCTCCTGACCGTTGCATCCACCTGAGCAGTAAGGTGAAGCGACGAGTCCAGAAGCACCCCCAAACTGTGAACAGAGTCCTTCACAGGGAGCGTGACCCCGTTTAGGACAGGTGGAACAATTTTCTTACCCGGGCCAGGAGAGCCAATCACCAGTACTTCCGTTTTCTCTGGATTCAGGCTGTCTGTTTTCCCTCATCCAGCCCATTACCGACTCCAAGCAGGCATTTAGAGGAGAGATGCCATCCTTAGTTACTGCATCAGTCGAAGACACAGAGAAGACTATTTGGGTGTCATCAGCGTACTGATAACACCGCGCCCCGTGTCTCCGGATGATCTCTCCCAGCGGCTTCATGTAAATGTTAAATAGCATAGGGGACAAAATCGCTTGTTTCCATCCTGCAAGGACTACTTCTTACCATAATTGGATAGAATAGCTTTCAGTACTAGCGCCAGTACACCTTCCTGCACTGAATATATGGGTCATCATAGCTACTGTGGGCCTTGTAACAGACATACATTTTCAAAGAGAGAAACATTTCCAACTTCCATTTTGAAAAATGTAGCCTGCATGCCAGAATTTAGTATTCTAACCTTTGTTTTATTTTTAAGATGGATACTTGTGTTGTTCATTTGCTGTGCTCCACCCTTCTCAATTGTAAATTTGGCTTGTATAATGGGAAGCTACTGTAAAAATCTTCCTGACATTTTTGTTTCTGTGTGGGAAAGCCTATTTTGTTGAAAGATATCTGTTTTCCAACAGGATTTGCTGAATTTCATTTGTATCTGGAACACACATGTCTAAGTAATTGGACACCTCACACAGCACCTGCACTTTCCTGGCTGTATAAACATAAGGATTAAAATAACTGCCTTTATTTGAAGGAAGCCTAATTCATTTCCTGGTGTAGCTGCCAAGTTAAACAAATCGTGATTCAGACTGACTTGGCTTCTTTTTAGGGCCTTAAATGTACAGGTGAGGACCCTGGTGGGAAGCAGAGAATGGTCTCCTGTTGTCAGTTTGATTTTGGTTTGTGATTTTCCAGTATCTGAAGATCCCAATAGCAAATGGAGAAACAAATTCATGAATGGATAGTCAAGCCCACTGAAAAATACTAGGTCCTTAGTTTTACAGTTATTCAGTGAGTTTTCAAATTACAAGAAAAGAGGTTCCATGTAAACCTTGGGTGGGGAAAAGTAACCGTTGTTTAACAGTGGAATGGACTTACTCTTATTGTCCCTTCCAATGCTAAGATTCGATTAGTCTATGCTTAAGGGCTAACTCCAATGTTAGTTTCAAAAAAAGTAAACCCATTGAAATCAATGGGGCATATGTAAGTCATGACTTACACATCCCAGTCACTTCAATAGGTCTCTTTTAATTTTGGACTAACACTGGTTTAGCACCAGGGTGAGAATCATGTGGCTGTTCAGATGTTGAACTGAAACTCTTATGCTGGCTCAGTCTACTGGGAGATAGGTGTACCCACATCTGATAGCCATATGATTCTCAACCATGGTTTGGCTCATATACCAAGGCAGGTTTGTATGCCATAGATATAGCATAGATGCCAAATCCTTGCATGAAACACCAGCTGATTGGCATTGCTTCAGTGGACTACATTTTAGAAAACAGGAACTAGCAGAGTGCTGGTGTATCGACCTTTTTGAGGTCCTAAATTTCCTCTGGTTATTCCTCTCATGTAACCCAGAATGTCCAGAATATGCTTCTAAAACAGGGATGCAGTCCTTCTGCTGTCATTGGGTTGTTGATACCATCATCCCTGTAACTCATATCACTATTAGCTAGGCTATCTAGGGCTTCTAAAAATCACAGTCCAACAGCATGTGAAGGGAGTTTACACTTTCCCATATAGGCGTTTTGGGGAACTATCATGTAAAACTCAAAAGACCACATATAAGTTTGTGCAGCATAAATACTCAGGCATCTAGTTTGCACACGTATATTAAGGCTGAGTAAGCATGTATAGGATTGTGCTGTTACTTGCACTGAACATAACTACATATTGTGTGTGTGAACTCACTTGGATTTCAGTGCAGAAAAGGGGTATGCATATATGCATGCACATGAACATTTCTCTGTGTACCCATGATGAACGATCTTCACCTGCCTCAGAAGGTGAGCAGAGAGAAGGCAAAGCTGCCTTCTTGTGATGGAGAGTTCCAGAGCCTAGGAGCAGCTACTGAGAAGTCTGTCTCACATGTCCTCCTCTGAAGAGTCTGTGACAGTACTGAGATTGAGAAAAAGCCATTCCTCAAAGATCTAAAGACTCAGGCAGGTTCATACAGAGGCATACAGTGGGTCAGATAGTCTGGGCCCAAGAAAGACATGGGTCTCCTTGATAATCCCCATGACTTGATGTAGATTTCCTTTTGGTCCTATGAAATGGAGAGTGGACAACAGTGTAATGTGAGAGAAGTTAGAATGCCAGAATCAGGCATGTCTCAAGCCATTGCTACCTCTATCACTTGTACCAACACACATGGAATAGTGCAGCTTGGTCACCTATGTGTTAAATCAGTGACTCTCAGTCTTTGCCCTCCAGCTCCCAGATTCCTTAATCATTGGTCAAGTTTTGGCCGTCGAAGGGGACTTTGGGGAATAGGAGTCCAAAACATCTGGAGGATCAAAGGTCTTTATTAGAGTAGGGGTTGGGAACTTCAAAAGTTAAATGATAGAGTTGGAAGGGAGCCCTAAAGCCATCTAAGAATCAATTGATAAGTACCCCTGAGGCATCAGCATCTAATCTATATAAAAGTCTTCCAATGAAAAAAAATTGACCACCTTCTGAGGGAGTCTGTTCCACCACAAATAGTTGTTGAACTGTTACTCCCACCAATTCTACCTAACATATATAGTAGTAATTATATTTCTGACAGAATATGTATTATGGTTTATTATGTGCCTTTAAGTCATTTCTGACTTATGGAAACTCTAAGATGAGGATTGTTGGCTAGATGTATTTTCAGAGGGGGTTACCTTTGCCTCCTCTGAAGCTAGGAGAGTATGACTTGCCCAAAGTTACCCAGTGGATTTCTATGGCCAAGCAGGGATCCAACCCTGGTCTTCAGAGCATAGTCCAATGCTCAAAGCATTAGAATACACTGACTCTCATATTATGATTAAAATTAATTATATTGTTATTCATAGAATCATAGAATTCTATGATTTTATGAATAACAATAACATTAGATATTATTAATCATAATATGAGAGTCAGTGTAATGTAATGCTTTGAGCATTGGACTATGTGGAAGCATATTCATTAGATATTAGAAATTACAGGGGAGTTGTCACTGGACTGTTGTAAGAATCATTAGATAATAACATGATTAAGAATATCTAATAATACTTACAACAGTCCAATGACATAATAATTCCCCTCTGCTGTTCTTTTTTGCTACTGCATTCTTGTGTATAACTTACTTTTTCCAGCCCAGATCTTTTCTTTATCTGCTTAATATCATAACTTGTTCACCCAGAGAGAATCTTTCCATTTCCTGCTAAAAGCCAGCAAGATGTGGCCAGATAATGGAATTACACTCTATCCGGTGATAGGTGGCAGGATCTACTGCTCCTGTAATTTCAGTCTCTAAATAACATTCTTATGTCTATTTCATATGGGAAATATAGACTAGAATGTTATTCAGTCACAAAAAGCATTTTCTGCTCTACAGCTTGGCACAAACCACCCAATGAGAACATAAATATTCACCATTTCCTGTACAATGCAATCACCAGTTTCTACCAGCTTGTTTTATAATGTACGGTTCAGAAAACATCGTTAGGGTTTATACAGTTTTCATTTTACAAAAGCTGGAAAGAGATGGAGCATAATTCAGTGGTAAAGCACCTATTTTGGCAGGTCTGCAAAAGACCACTGGCTTAAACCCTGGACAGTCTGGTAGTACTACGGTAAATGGAATAGCTGACTGGGAAATCGGGACTGGTTTAAGACACCTATGTTCTATGGGTCATCCTATAGAGCTTGGTGGATCTGAGTACTCATCTTATCTCACTCTCAGGAATTTCTCCTTGTTAGCCATGCCCTGTACCATTTCCTGATCCTTGCTTCAAATATCAAAGCAGGTTGAGAGAGAAATAGCAAGTGTAGGGCAAGACTTTGTGTGAAAGGAATGACCGGATGAAGAAATGGTTTAGCCTCCTCTCCCAAATCACCTATTCTACAAATTGATCCCTCCCAACCCTGCTTTTCGTGGGTTTCCTAATACCTATGGGCAACTTGCAACTTGTGGACAATTAATGGCTCTTGGTTAACTTAAACATGGCTCACAGACTATACCCTGGCAGCTTCCAATCTTACATACACACACCCAGGGACATAGCCAGGATTTTAGGAAGGAGGGGTCCAGACTAAGTGCCACCATTATATTGGGGCTTGGGTGCGACAGCGCAGCAGCACGCACCATTCATTTCTCTAACGGAAGGGGGGTCCAGACCCCAAGAACCCCCCCCCCCCCGGCTACGTCCCTGACACATCCACATCTTACTCTTCATTAATACAGGTTTTTGTGTGTAGGATGGGGAGGTGAAAAGGGGTAGAGAAATCCAGATTACACCCACCTCAGGCTACACATTTATTACACATGTAGCCCAAAAACAACAACCACGTGTGACCCTTGGGGATGAAAACATGTAAATTTTCATATAATTTTCTTTTAAATGTTGCATATTGAAAATTTCTGTGGTCTATTCCATGAATTTTCTCAATATTCTAAATCTAACAGCTGACCTGACCTACAGCATTTTAAAGAAGTGTAGTGTCTGTAAACTTTCACCAGTTTTCAACATGTGACCAGGAAAGTCTGATGAGTTAAGCCCTTCTGTTTCAAATTCTCACTTCATCTTTACCAAAGGAAACATTGAACAGTCACCTCCCGCAGTTGTCCATCACAGAAACAGATGCACAACCTATGATGGACAACCTGTCCGTCACAAAAGCTTGCACCATCCTTTACTAAGTAACCTCTGATCAGCTTCTATTGCTGGTTAGTGCACAGTTTGAAAATCACTCTGTTCATAATGATCATGAGTGAAAAGACAGCATTTACCAATACCGGATATTCATGTTGCAAGCTCCATCCGTACAAATATTCAACAGAAGCTTTTTTAAAGCTCATAAATTGGGAGCAGTGAACTTTGAGTGCATTTTTCATCTCACTCCGGTCATGTTTCTACTTAACAGCAATTTACAATCAATATTCAGGAAGAGACTAGGGATATTCTTATCCATCTTGCACAAATAGAACAATAGGAGTTTAGCCAAATGATTTTTTTATGCAATAGAAAAAAATTCACCCAGCACTGTGGTGCAATAACTAGGTTTGCAATAGGCTTCTTACCTATAAGAGAAATAATCTCTCTAGATCATGGGTGGCTTATTTTCTAGCTATCTCATTGGGGTAATGTTTTACAAGAAAGAGCTCATTTGTGGTTGATCAAGAGGGGAGGTGCAACCTTTCCATCACTGTAGTAGTCGAGTACAAAGCCAGCAAGATGTAGTGGTTTGAGAATCGGACTAGGATTAGGACTGGACATCAGGGCTCAATTCCCCACTCAGCCATTGAAACCTGCTGAGTGACTTTGGGTGAGTCATACACTCTCAGCTCCAGAAAACCCCATAATAGGTTTGCTTTAGGGTTGCCATAAGTTAGAAATTACTTGAAAGCACACAACAACGCAGAAAAGCAAACTGTAAGTATATCCACTATGTATACTTACAACAATTTGAAAGCACATTAACTGTCATGAGTCTATGCTATAGAATTTGGGATTTGCAATTTGGTGAGATATTTAGATTATCTTGTTCTTTCTTCTGAACAATGGCATTAGAGTGCTCTGGCAGGATAATTATAAGTACCTCATGAAGAATTCCAGGGGATGGAGCCATGCCAGTTAAAATGGTAGCAAAGTGTTATAATTGTGAAGTATGGGTACACGTGAATCATGACATACAGGCCATAAATAGCCTCATGAAAAGTCTAAGAACCGTGAGGGTTTGGTGAGCAGTTTAGAAGCTAGGTGAAGATGGAAGTATTCGTGACCGGCCATTTGAATAATATTCAGACTTTGGGAAACTTGCTTTTTTTAGACTTCAACTTCCAGAATGCCCAGCCAGTTATGTCCATAGCTTTGTTCACTGAGGGATTCTGGGAGTTGTAGTTAAAAAGTAGCTTTTTTAACTGCTGGAGATCATAAGACTTTTAGTCCTTAAAAGTAACTTTTCCAAGCCTTCCAAGCTGCAGCACGTAGTCAGATTTTAAGATTTTGCCTAAAACCTGAAGAATAATGATAAAATGCCAATTGATACATAAGATGTGACATAAATGATCCAATTATATGAGTAATACCAACAAATGTGGCACAGAGTTCTGGTTTGTAGCGCTAAACACTGCTGCTTATTCCTGAAGAAAATGGACAGTGTTTTGCTTTGCGTGCTAAGTTTGGCATTTCTCAAAGTGTGCTTTCCATACTGGAAGCATGTGAGGGAAAATCTGGCCCTGCCTAATTTGGCTTTGGTCCCACTTCAAACCCTTAGCTATACCCATTGCCAGAACTGGGCCCCTCCCAAATTGGAATTCAGCTCCCAAGCAATAAAAATTCCCCACTCTGGTGAGAGTCTACCAAAAAGTAACATCCCAATTGATGAACACTTTTCTCAAAAGTAGTTGTCACTTACACTTATAAACTATTCAGTTCTTTCCCTCTGTCTCTACCTAACCCAAAGAACAGACTTCATAGATATATCTGGGATAGTTTTATTGAAGATTAGCTTCAGCAAAGTAGCAAGTTCATTGCCAGATTTGAGGTTACAAAGTAGGTTTCAATAACTTCTCACTATTCACTCCCCCTCCCAGGCCTTGTCCGCACAGGCAAAAAGCCCACCCCAACACTGATGCTGTGTGATTGCACAACACATGACAACATCCAATGTAACACTGTGGGTCTTCCTCATTAAGTCATGGGAAGCCCTGGGTGTTTCACAGATATCCTGTGGTTAGTGTGGGTTTTGTACAATGCAAACAGTTGGATCGAGCCAAAATTGGGAGAGCACACTGTTTGAACACCAGGCATTATGCCATCCTTTTTCACTACGAGCAGTTGATGGAAATGGGAAAGCCTGCCCCCAGAGCTGACATTATTGTTTCCATACCTGCAGGAGCTCTATGGTTAGGCTGAGTGGTGCACTGCTGCCGGGCAGCCTGCCCAGAGTCTCTCAAGGTATGAAAGCAACATCAGCAGCTCCAGGGACAGGGGATGGACCAGCCATGCCAATGCAGTATGGGCCCAGCTGGCCTGTGCAAACAATGCTGCACCACCATACTGGGTGCAGCCTGGTGCATGCAGCCACCATTGTAGCCATGTCAATGCAGTATGACCCAGCTGGCCTGTGCAAACAGTGCTACGCCACTACACTGGGTGCAGCCTTGTGCATACAGCCACCATTGTGAGATAAAGTGAGATACAATTTTAAAAAAAAAGCTGGACAGATAACAAGATACAATACAGACAAATAGATGGGAATTAAGCATATAATTTAAAGATAAACATGAAATTCTATTCAATGCAGTACTGTTTTTTCCTTCTGAACTATACTGAAGAATCCATTAACCAGCAGCAGAGAAACATACATGTTAAGTGCAGCCATCTTACTTTGTTCCGGGAACATAACTAATCTCAGTTGAATAACTAGTTCAATAAAATGTGGAAGCTGGCAGGTATGACTGAATTACCACACTGTACAAGGTCAAAAGCAAAAAGTCAGGGTGGAAGTACTTTGAAGTAAATTGGAACTCTTTCACTGAATATTGTGAAAAGAATTTAATGAATCCAAATGTGTAAAGTTATTCCAGACTGCTTTGAAAGAAAGTTAAGTAACTGATAGTGTTACTTAACAGTGTTGCCTTTATAATCAGTTATACTAAGAAAGAAATTGAAGTTTTGAGGTTTGTTTGTTTTTTAAAAAACAGCTTTATGTGTGCATAAAAATATGGATGCATAGACATGATAAAAAGTCTTTGAATTCACTTTGAGAGGAGGCTTGGGGCCACAGAGAATAATCCAATATGCACAAGATAGCTCCAAAACTGACAGCTGTGCAAACACCTGCAGAAGGAAGGCAGGTTTTCATATCATTTGGCATGCTCTGCTATCTAAATCACAGGAAAACCGCCACACATGCTGTACATACACATGAAGGCTTCTCCTCTGTAGGAATTCATGCTGCACATTGGTGTCTGAGGACAGAATATAGAACACTGGGTTTGACCATTATTTTTATAATGTTAATTGTCAGAAATTGGAAAATTACCTCACTACCAACAACACTAATATTTGACATTGTTTAATTAGCTAAGTTATCATTAATATCCATTTATTCAAAACATTAGTCTTGGAAAAGTGGGATTTACAGAGTTACATATCTAGCGGTAACAGTGTGGGACATATAGCAGTGTTAGTGTACAAAACATCAAAGTTATAAATCAACGCTAATAGCACATTTTCTTTTTGGAACCTTCAAAAGTGTCATAGATCACTTCGTGGAATCCAACAGAGGAGTCAGACCTTGAAAGTCCTCCGGCTTCGTATGACAACTCTTTCCTCAAACCTGAGCAAAGGATGGGAAGATTTAGCCATAGAATCATAGAATCATAGTTAGAAGAGACCGCAAGGACCATACAGTCCAACCCCCTGCCATGCAGGAACTCTCAGTCAAAGCATCCCCAACAGATGGCTATCCAGCCTCTGCTTAAGGACCTTCAAGGAAGCAGAATCCACTACACTCTACAAAACTAATTCACTTATTACAGAATGAGAGCAATAGCAGCATTGATCAGAAATGCTAGTGAATTACATTACATCACTAGAGAAGGGTTTAATAACTTAACAAGCTAATTAACTGTTTATTTCAAATATCTGGGTGGACCTACGTCATGCAGTTCCACTAAGCTTGGATGGTGACCAAAACACTTTGTATAATAGCTGAAATGGACTATGATACTCATTCAGAACAGTAAGAAGCAGCTTCAGACTCTTATAGCAGTTTTTTCCCTCTTCAGATCTTTAAAATGTTGATGGAAAACCCATCAATATATAGCATCTGGACAGACTTAGTCATCTGTAGGATGGCTGTATTCCAATTCGTGAAATCCAGGTACCTTGCATATTATGAAAATATGTTGCATGACACATTCCCAAGCAGGCTTTTCAGTAAGCCACTGCATCATCATCTAAAACTGGACCTGAATAAAGATTGTACATTTTGTCCCTTTATATCCTCAGCTTCTCCATTTTAACCCACCTCCCATTTCTTTTCAATAAAGAAATTACTGTATTACTGTAGTTTCAATAACTGTTATTCAATAACGATATTACTATGGTTTCAATAACTGTTGAGTCCTTTCAGATTCACAGCTACAGTCATGAGCATATAAGCAGGCCTTTTTCAGAATGAAGCTGTTCTGAGCCATTTGGCTTGATGTTCTGTCAAAAGACTTCTTCCAGCGCAATCGTTTCAGCACTATATTTGCCTCTTGCTCAAAAAAAAAAAAAAAAAAAAAAAAAATCTTCTGCCCTTTGAAGTAAATAACCTTTTCCCCTCTTCTTTTCAGAAAAAGCACCCATATCAGACTAATCCCTCTGCTAAATTGCTATATCCTGCTATTATTCACTGCCAATTTTTAAAAAACCAGTTTCATGATCTTTCCATTGAAATGACAGGCTACACAGTCCATTAGCCTGTTACATTCCATTCAAAGATAATTACACTTTTACAGCTTGAGGAGAAGTTACACCAGGTTGGAGCCTTCAGATCGTCAACATAGATCTCTGGCATAGTACACCCATTAACTGTATGATATACTTTCTTCTTTTCTCTTTCCTTATCTTGTTCTGTGCAGTCTTATGAGCTGCTCTATAGCACTTCTGTGCTACCCTAGAGTACATTTCTTTCCCCCCAATGGCTGTCACTTCAAATGAGCAAAATAAGACATAAATAATGGGTTATATGAGGGTAAATTGCTAATGTAAGACACAAATAAATAAAATACATCAGCCCTTTAGAGATTCTAGCTTGAGAATCTTAAGAAGAATGAATACAATGAGAAAATGAAACCATGTATAACTAAGCAGTAGTAAGACGATGCTCTGAGACCCACTGCAGAGTTAGGAGTTACTTCCCCCGGTCATTATATTCATTCTTGTTAATAAGTAACTTTCCAAACTCTGCTTCTGTGTTAAGGATCTCACCTATCAAGTTGTATGGTGAAATAGTTCCCATTCTAAGACGTTGTATAAGACCTGGTTCAAGGGAGAAGGGAACCAGTAAAATTTGTTGTATTTTATTGTTGTAACCCGCCCGGATTCTTCGTGGTTGGGCAGGCTAGAAATAAATCTATTATTATTATTATTATTATTATTATTATTATTATTATTATTATTAACACCAGGAGGAAACTGCACTCACAATTTAGTTTAAATCATTGTTTCATACTTGTTGGGGTTTTTTAAACCTTCACTGCTTTACTGTAAACCAAGCTGGTCTAAATCTAGGCCAACAAGGTCCTAAATGCAGGCCAGAAAGTATAGATTGATAAAGAAAATTAGTCAACAAATATTCATTTTCTGAGCTGGTGTAGTTCAGATAGTAGTGGCACAATCCCATACATGCCTACTGTGAAGTAAGTACCACTGAGTTCCCTTGCAGATAGATGTGTATAAGATTTCAGTGTTATAACCCACATCCACACAAGCATGCTGAGAACCCACAGGTCATTGTGTCCAACTCTCTGCTCAGTGCAGGATCTCCAGCAAAGCTCCAACAGGTAGCTCAGCCTCTTTTTGAAGACATCTGGAGAAGGAGACCGCCCCACACCTTGTAATCATGTCACCACTCAGTCTTCACCAGGCTGAACATGCCTTCAATCTTCCCTCATATGTTTTGTTTTCCATACCTCTTATCATCCTTGTTGGCCTTCTGTGAATCTGCTCCAATTCTCAGTCCCACTGTGATCAATGGAACTTACTCTGCCTAGATGTGTATACACTCCTCCTAGAGTGTATAAGAAATGAGGAACCACTGGGGTGTAGTGCTGTCAGCTGTCGACATGTGGTGACCCCATGAATTTCATAGAGTTTTCTTAGGGAAGGAATACTTAGGCGGGATACAAACCGCCATTTAGTACGTATGGGATACGTACTAGGGTTAGGAAGGGGCGGTGCTTCCGCACCCCCCTAACCCTAGTACGTATCCTATACGTACAAGATGGTGGCGCACCTTCTACATGGGCGCCGCCATCTTTACATACTGGACGCACAGCGTCCAGACGTGTCGCGGCGCCTATGACGTCGCGAGTCCACGCCAGGCGCCTCGCGACGTCATAGAGGGGGTTTCTAGACTCAATTGGACGGGTGGCCCAATAACGTCAATCATTAGTGCCCATGCATTACAATCTATAGATGTATGCCTTCCAACATTTCATACATGCAGACAGAGACACAAGTGCCCAGGCAACATTAGTGTGTGTCAAGATGGCTAAAGTTACAAAGAAGAACGCACAAGCTAGGAGAGGCTGCATAAGTTTGATTTTGCCTGAGCGTATGTGATGAGGCAAGACTCTGCCTCCTTCTCTCCTCTTTTGTCTGCAAAAATAATTCACTATAGGTAAGTATGGCCCTATACAGACCGGCCTGAAAGGCCGCCCTGTGGGTAGAGTTGGGGTGCAGCATCCTGATGGCACACGCCCTGACTCCGCCCCCAGGGTGTCATGATGCCATGCGGGCACACCACTCCAGACAATGTGCGGCATCATGGCATGCCTCCGGCGCTGCGTCCTGATGACGCAGCACTGAAGGGGTGTCATGCTTGTGGCTCCTTTTTGCACCCTCCAAAGGCCGGATCAGGGCTGCAGCGTAAGATTGCCATGACCCTGATATGGCCAGGAAAGGGGCGGCATCCTGCTGCCCCTTAGGGGCAGTCTGTAGAGCCCCTATGTTACTTGTAACTTATTAATTCCAAATGCCATGCATGCTTTATCTGGCACAAGACAAATTACACACTTTGTGACACAGTCTCACAGATTGATTGGCTAGGACAAGCCTGAGAGTATAAAACCACTAAATGGCATGGTCTCTGTGGAAATACAAGCTACGTTCTGCTGTCATTCAAAGAGAACATCTTGTAAAAATCTAATGTGCACTGAATGAACAACGGAGTCACTGGCCTCAGTAGCCAATTTTGTATTTTGAAAATTTACTGGTTTGTTAGGTTTCTAGTGATTGAGTTTGGCTTTTCGATTCCTTGTACCAAAGAGGTGCCCTCTAGTGGAGAAGAAAAAAAATTCATTGCTTTATTTGCACAGAGTCGAGGTCAACTCAGAAGGCAACTAACAACAAAAAAATTCCATGGTGGGGTGGGGGGTGGGGGCTAAACTAAGTAGGGTTAGCCCTGGTTAATATTTGAATGGGAGTCTGCTAATGAATAGCAGGTGACTTGAAGGAGTGTGCGCGCGCATGCACTCTCTCTCTCAAGGGAATGCAAAGTTACATGTGTGATTGGCTTTTAGGTTGATTCATTCTGTGAACATTTCCCTTCATCTTTTAGCTCCCCTTTTGTTTCAGATGTTTCAGATCCCCCAACCCTCCAGAACAGAACTTTTTAGGACAGGGCGGGGAATCAGCAGCAATTGTCCATTCTACCATTGAGATTCCTAGGCTGGATCAAAAGTGTCCAGTACATAGAATGGGTCATCCCCTGTACATGAGGCTTTTACTAGATCTGTCCTTTCTCATAAGAATGTTAAGTTATATGAAAAGCATTCTGAACTGTTATTGGCCTCCATATGTTTTTTGACAGCAAATCTCAACAGCCCTAGGCAGCACAACCAGTGGTGAAGGGTCATGTAAGCCCAGCAACATCTGGGAGGTAGCCAGACACTTACCCATGATGCATGTGAAGGTCAGATTGAATGTGCAGCTACTTTATCAAATTGTGGCTTTCCCTTTGTGAAAGCTTTGTTATAGTCAGTATCTTGATTACTACTTTAAATGATTCTTGGAAATCAATGACACAGAGATCTAGTGGGCTGGATGATATACCAGGAGATTTTTTTTAAAAAAAATCCAGCTTGTACAAACTAGACATAGTTGAAGAGTTCCCATACTTTGAATCAAACATTAATCTGAATGGAGACTGCAGTCAGTAAATCAGAAGAAGACTATGATTGGGAATGGTAGCTACAGAAGAACTAGACATGATCCTAAAATGCAAAGACATAACACTGAATACTAAAGTTAGGATCATACAAACCATTGTATTTCACATCACAATGTATGGATGTGAGAGCTGAGGAAAGCAAATCAAAAGAAAATTAACTCATTTGAGATGTGATGCTGGACAGGAATGCTAAGGATACTGTGAATAGCCAAAAAGACAAATGGGTTCTAGAACAGATCAAGTCTGTTGGTAGAAACCAAGATGACTAAATTAAGGCTGTCATACTTTGGCCACATCATGATAAAGCATGACTCATTAGAAAAGACCATGATGATAGGAAAGGTGGAAGACAGTAGAAAGAGAGGAAGACCACATGTCAGATGGTTTGACTCAATCAAGGAGGTCATGGGCTTGAGCCTGCAGGACCTGAACAGGAGGACAGGGGGTCTTGGAGACATTTCATACATAGGGTCACCATGAGTCAAGATCAACTTGAGGGCAGTTAACAACAACACCAATGTTCAGGTATAACTCCTACCAAATCTCAAGGTTTTTGGCTATCTGGTTGAGCCCATAGAGAAGAAGCAAGGTGGCAACCTGAGCTGAGGACTCTGACTGTCAGGGGGACAATTAATGGAGTCATACAGAGAATACCAGGCACTGTGGGTAATATTTAGAGGAAGGAACTGGCAAAACCACCTTTGAGTATTCCTTGCCTAAGAAAACCCTATGGAATTCATAGGGTTGCCACAAATTGACAGGTAACTTGAAGGCTGGTAAACATACAACACACCAAGAAAGTAAGTGAGGAGGTCATAATTACTGAGGAGAAAACAGAGTCAAGAAATGAGAGGTCTAGAAAAAAACAGGGAGGCAGCCTGACAGAGAGAAATCTCAGAGGAAGCAGAACTGTACAGGAAATCGATTTCTGAAAAGTTACAATATAGTCTTGAACAAAACAAAAAAAAAGTAGATATGTCCTTTGTCTATTACTGTATTTCATTACATATAGCATACTGGTTTTTACCTGTTCATTTTGCTATTCTTATTTTCTATGTTTAACCTATGAATTCCTTAAAAAATAAGAATCCCTACAACTTCAATTTAAATTGACCTTTTTTTGGCCTATCTAAAGACTAAATGAAAAAGGTTTAACATTAAAAACTAATATTCCAAGCTCTGTCAAAAACTGCCAAAAATGACTCCAAAATGCCTTTGAAGGAACAATAAACACTGCTGATCTTTTTTTTTTAAATGACATTGCTAGCAATTATACCACTAACAAAACAAAAACAAGAACATTATTTACAATGGCATCACCACCACCACCACCATTGTATTTATTCTATTCCCCAAAAAACTAGGCTCAGAGTGGCACACACTTTAAAAGACCAATACAATTAAAAGCATACAAAATGTTAACATTGAAGTTAACATTAAAATAGAATTAAACTATTTACAGCATTAAAACAATTCTGCCGCAAGTTAAAATAATAAAATACAATGAAAAAGCTCATACAAACATTTCAGTTAAAACAATGCAGCACCCCCTAGCCCATTGTTTAAAAACTTTCTGTTTTAAAAGCCTGTCTCAGGATTTAGCCTGCCCACAGAAGAACAATAAGGAGGGTGCCATTCTGGCTTCCATGGGAAGGGAGTTCCAGGGTCTGTGGGCAGCTATTGAGGTGACATTCTCAACAGGCTTGCAATGATGGTGGGTCTAAGAGAAAGGACTCCCCTGTAGATCTCAGAGTGTGGGCTGGCTCATACAGGGAAAGCTGGTGTGTCAGATAGCCTGGACCTGAGCCATATAGGGTCACCCTTATAATAGTGGGGACCAGAAGTGTTTTGGATTTCAGATTCTTTTTGGATTTTGAAATATTTGCATGTATACATAATAAGACATCTTGGAGATGGGACCCAAGTCTAAACATGAAATTAATTTGTGCTTTGTATACACCTTATACACATAGCTGGAAAATAATTTTATACATAATGTGCATGAAACAAAGTTTGGGTTTCTTGAAGGATCAGAAAGCAAAGGTGTAACTATCTCAGTCATCCATGTGGAAATGTTGAATTTTGGAGTACTTTGCATTTCAGAATTCCAGATAAGGGAGACTCAACCCATATAAAGCAGCACAGCAGAGGAAACCTATTTTGGACTACTGCAGTTGACATGGAATCAAAACACACTGCAGACGTAATTCAGTTTGACATCACTTTAACTGCCCTGGCTCAGTGCTAGGGAATTCTGTGAACTGTAGTTTTGTGAGACATTTGGCCTTTTCTGTCAGAGAACTCTGGTGCCACCACAAACTACACTTCCCAGAATTCCCTACACTGAACCAGAGCAGTTAAAGCAGTATCAAATTGAATTATTTCTATAGTGTGTTTAGTCCCATTGTGGTTAGTCCAAGAGCTGTCCAAGTCCTGAAATTATTTGTGGAATAGAGCTCAGTATCCTGTATAGTTACTTCAGTTCTTTTGGATTGAAACCCAGAGCAGATTTACTAGTCCACTGACATGGAAGCCCCTAGCTGCCACTAAAAGAATACCAGCGACACAATCTTGTGAAACCTCTCTAACTAGGAACTGTTAGCACAGCCTGCATACCCCACACTGGATTTAAGCTTATCATGTTTTCATATTTCATATCTGGAGCAAGCACATGTTCTTGAGAGGTCATGATGGCCTTTAGGAACAATAGGTAAGGTTCCCAGAACAAAAGGAGCAAAAACTCAAGGCATGTGGACAATCCAGGTAATAATGCAATCAGGCTAGTTGCCCCTTCCTTCCCTCAAGTCCTCTGCATTTCATCTTGCATCAAGAGACAAAGGAGGTCTCAGTGCTCTGAAGTAGCAAACCAGTTCTCTTTGTCTACCTCCTGCAGTGCTTCCTGCCAACCTCCCTGTCCATTCACCCTGGGGTTGTCCTGATCCAATCACTATTTTTTCACCCGAAAGTTAAAACTATCCACCAGTCCAGAATCCCATTGTTGATTCCTGGGAAAGAACATCAAGCCTTTGTTCCCTTACAAGATAGCACATTCTCAGAGGCTAGTTTTCAGGTATAATATTGATCTCAAAAACCTATCCTCTGCACACACTGTACACATACAGCTGTCCCAGGCTGCATTCCATATACATTCTGTGTCGCCTTCAGACCTTGTCTGAGCCACTCTTGCTTTCCATGGTCTGCTCTTCAGACAGGTCAATATCATCCTCCTTAAATCCTTCAAAACTTTACTATCTCCTTTTCAAACCTCATTTAGGTTCAGTTAGATCTGTGTGAATTTCTGTTGTGTGTGTCTGATTGTACTCTGCATATTTTCTAAATAAGACCCTCTTAATTCACCTGAGGTTGGAGTTCTCCTCTGTTATTACTGGTACATATAAGTGCAAACAGTCATAAAGGTTACCCAGCCTCTTGCAAAGCTAATTGCCACCAAATATTAAAGTAATGGTGACATACTTTGTGGGGACCCCTGCTCCTCTCCCCCACCTTTCTTTGGGTAACAGAACAGAACCACTAAACTAACATACCATGCTATCAGCTCTCAGACAAGAAGTCTCCCAGACAACTAATTTAGAGAACTACATGGCTTGGGAAATCAAAAGCTGCCAAAAGGTTAATGAGAACCGATAGAGTTTCATTCTCCTTGGCCATCTCCTCAAATGCAGGTCATCAGTCATGTTTTCATGCACATTATACAACTGTTTTGTGTTACCTTTCACTTTACAGAAATGGAAACAAAATCAAAATGGATCTGTTCAATTATACTCCAATATTACAAAAGACACCTGCTTTTTATCAGGTGCCCAGAGGAGTGTGTTATAAAGATTTGATGACAAATATATTTAGCCAGCACTCAGAAGGCAAAACATTCTTTCCATCATACCTTTTTATCATTTTTAAAAGTGTGTTATATTACCTAGTCTGTGATTTTAGGTGAGATAAACCTCTCTGTATAAATATTGTATTTTCCCTCCTTGCTGTGAAAATTGCATTGTTCTTTCCTTCCCTTAGAGCTGTTTTTCATTCTTCAAACACCTCTAAAGTTAATAATCTAAACAATGAATTTTCTATAAAAAACATGTTTGGGGCAATTTAAATCAACCCAGCTTGAGAATTTACAATTGAATCAGCAACTTTTAAAATTTGCTATGTTTAAGCTGTCATGTAAATAGACACAATATTTTAGCTTGAGAAGACTTACAAATGTTGGTAGATTTTCTGAAGCATTTATAGTAAAAATTAACATGTCCTCAATCTCATTTCAGTTGCCTGGTGAAATGAAAGACAGGATTACAGGAGGACGAGTGAATCAGGCCCATTCTGCTTGCAGAGGCTACACTGTTGTCAGAATAAGAAAATATTAATCTGCCTTTAAAGTTAAGCGTTCTTGTGGGAGCTGTATGGGATATCTTCCAATCGTTTGTTGGGTCAATCATTTCTTACATTCTGGCATACGTCTGCTTATATTGTCCATAAACTGACATTACAAAAGGTTTGAAACAATACAGTTATCTCACGAGACCCACAGCTTCAGTGGGACCTCCCACTTGTGAAAAAGTAGCATAGGATTCATGCTTCAAGATAGTCATGAGATAATCTATTTATTATAGCTGTTTCTTTTAGTCAGTTATACAGTCTTGTTGCTCTTTTGTTTCTCAGGGAGATTCTTTTCTGTGTATTGCAGCAGCCAATATAAATCATATTTTTTTTATTCAAGCACCACTATAATACCTAAATAGTAAATAATAAAAATAATAATCTAGTGCTCATTTATGTTCTTAAGTGGAGCTGTAAAGCCTACAGCTTAAATCCTACCCAGACAAGGCCTTATGAATTTGTAAAACTCACAAAAATGATTTAACAAATTCCCATTGGTTCAGTGGGAATTCAGTAGATTCCGTTGAAACTAATCTATTAGATCTAATCTGGTTGGGACTAACAATTCAATTTATGCCTATACTGAAAGTTTGAAATTTAAGATCTCTGCCTCCTCATTTCCTTTTTCATCTCATTGATTTTTAGTGAGCCTATACCTGATGATATAGCTCCAAGGTCAAAGGCTTAAAACCTTCTGGCTTAATTTAATGTCAGAGAAGTTCTTGGTAACAGCCAGTGCTGGGTAGGCAGAACTAAAAGTACCAGCCCATTTTAGCTTTAAGTTCTTACTATCAGTAATCAACCTTAGCAGTGACATTTAAACCTTTTAGAGTGGGGAAAAATCTCATACAACAACTGAAAATATAGTAATCAGTGCTATCATGAGAAAAGGGGCAAGATCATTTGATATACTCTATAGGGCCTGAATTGGCCTCAGAACCTGAAAATCCCTAGCTCTGGCCTAGCAGTCCACCTAAGACAATCCTTTTGAAATAAATCATTATGGTCACCAAATAGATGCTGCTGGGAAATGGTCTGGCATAGTGATGGGCAGGACTGGAACCACCATTGGGCAGAATAGCATGATTGTTCAGGTTGAGGAGGATGAGAGGACGTCTTTCTTGAGCTCTTAGGGATTTTCTTTCATTAGAGGACAGATTTGTAGGTGCCATGCAAGTTGACCTGGGCCCCAGAAACTAACCTACTACCTCAGGTGCAGCACAAAATGCTATCCTGGCACCTGTGATGAAATATGATTCAACTTCAGTTGGCTTCTGTACACAGAATAGGAAGAGGGGACCATCTTGTCCCTTGCTTCAGGCAATAAAATGTTTTGGGCTGGCCATGCTGAGGAGTTTTGAAAGACGAAGGCTTTCATGGCTGGCATCCATAGTTTTTCATGGGTTTTTCAGGCTATGTGGCCATGTTCTAGAAAATTTTCTTCCTGACATTTCGTCAGCATGTTCTCAGCATTCTCTGAAGATGCCAGCCACAGACGCTGGCGAAACATCAGGAAGAAAATCTTCTAGAACATGGCCACATAGCCCGAAAAATCCACAAAAAACTATAGTTTTCACACCTCCTTCTTCTTAGTATAATCTAACATTTGACCTGATTACATGAACTGCTTCTCCATCACTGGTTGACATCTTCTGCCATCCACATGCTGGTGCTGATCCAAAAGGAAAACAACCTGCTCAAAACCATGTACCCCAACTATAGAGGATGTCTTTCCATTTATGCTGTCAAGTCCACTGCAGCTTATAAATGAGAGACCTCCAACAGTACCAGTCATCAACAGCTTTACCCATGTCTTGCATGCTGATGGTCATGACTTCCTTGACTGAGGCAGTCTATCTGTAATATGGTCTTCTTCATTCCTGCATTCCTTCCCTTCACTGAGCATTATAATATTTTCTAATGAATCATCTCATCTGATTACCTGTTCAAAGTATAGCTTCAAATTAGTCATCTTGGCTTGGCCTCTAAGACTGATTTGCTTTTGGATCCAATTCTTTGTCTGTTTGGCATGGTATCCATGGAACTCTTCTCTAGCACTACATTTCAAATGAGTTCATTCTCTTCCTATCTGCTTTCTTCATTATCCAGATTTCACAACCTTACTTAGATAGAAAAATTATGACATGGATGATTCTGACTTTGTTGTTTAATTATATAACTTTACATTTAAGGATCATATCTAGTTCCTTCATACTTGCCTTTCAAGCCTTGATCTTCTCCTGATATTCTGAGCGCAGTCTCAATTTTGAGTAATGACTGAGCCAAAGTATACAAAGTCTTCATCATCCACTTTTAAGTAACATAAATCATCTGTTATCATTATTTTTGTTTTTGTAGTAGAGCCAGTATGGTGTAGTAGTTTAAGCACTGGACTGTGAGTCTGCATACTAGGGTTCAAATCCTCGTTCAGCTATGGAAGCCTTGGGTGACCTTGAGCAGGTCACATTCTCTCAGCCTCAGAGGAAGGCAAAGGCAAGTCCCCTCTGAACAAATCTTGCTAAGAAAACCTGATAATAAGTTTGCCTTAAGGTTGATACAAGTTGGAAACAACTTGAAGACACATCACTACTACTACCACCACAATTTGCATTTTCTTTCTTAACTTTTGCAGTTTCTTCCTTAACTTTCCTCAGTAGTTGTTCCTAATTACCATTACTTTCTACTAGCAATGATGTGTCATCTGCATATTTTAAATTGTTGCTGAGCCTTCCCCCAGTTTTCACACCTCCTTCTTCTTAGTATAATCCTATTTTCCATACATTTTATATTTCTATTATTTCAGTCTACCTTCTCCTTTGGTTTCCAGCAGGGGTTCCCAAGCTTTGTTCCTCCTGGTGTTTTTGGCCTTCAACTCCCAGAAACCTAGCCAGCTTGGCCAAAAGTCAGGTACTCTGGGAATTAAAGTGCAAAACATCTGGAGGAGCAAAGTTTGGGAACTACGGGTCTACAGTGTAAACTAGTCATATAATACCAAGGTGACTTCTCATATTGGTATGAAGGCAGTTAGGAACATAGAACTGGAAGACAAGGATATATGCATTTCAACATCTTTCTGCCAGCACACAGTGAGTCCCTAAGCAATAACTTTAAAAGGATTCCTAAACAGGCACATCTGGTACAGTCATCAGTAGGGAGAAAGCAAATATGTCTTGATTGACACAACCCTTGCAAAGCAGCTTCTAAAATTAACCTTGAGCTGCTCCCTGTGCTGCATTTCTCTGAAATCAGATTTTCCAAGGGTTGTTATCTTATCTGTGACTTAGTGGAAAAGCCACATCTGTTTCGCCTAAAAGCAGAATACTACTGATGGCTCTTCACAATCTGAAATTGCCTGTGCATTTCTACAGATAAAAGACTCTTGCTTAGAATTGAAGGCAAACATCTGGCCAGTTTATTTTTAGCCATGTCTCATCTTGAGGGGTAACCATACATACCTTGAAACTATTTAATTCTTTTGTTTCCAGGAGTGCATTGAACCATTTTTGCACCATGATGTCCCTGGAGACAAACTAAAGAACAACTAACCTTTTGGTGTACATGCTTCCTTTTAATCAGATAGTTGTGTTCAGTTTTCACCAGTCTCTGTCTTCATTGTCCATTAAAGGCCTAAATCTCTTTTCAGCCCCAAAGAGAGTTGTCTTAATGTAACTTCTATGAATTTTGACTTAACCAAGGTCCCATGGATTCCATGAATTTATTCTAGGTGGAATTCACAGGTGGTTTTAGACCGAGATAGGAACAATAGAGTGCAGTCTGCTTTCTCTGTTAAGCAAAGAGAACAAGCATGGTATAGTTGTTTGAGAGTTGAACTGGGATTTTGGGAGACCAGGGTTCAAATCCCCACTCAGCAGTGGAAGCCCACTGAATGACCTTGGCCAAGTCACACTCAGCCTCAAAAGAAAGTAATGGCAAACCCTTTGAATTTTGCCAAGAAAACCACACAATAGTTTCACTTTAGGATCTCCATAAATTGGAAATGGCCGGAAGACACACAACAACATTAAACCAGTGGCAAACCTATATTGTTTTTAAGGGTTTGATGTACATCCAATATATCTACTTTTTTTCCTACAAAGATTTACAATTACAGACTTTTACCTCTGAATTCTGGCTTTAGGAAACTTTTGAAAGTTTTGGCTCCAGTCTTTGAGGTAAGAAAATTTGGAACTATTTTCCACTCCAAGTGCTTTAAGAATCAAACAATGAAAAGCTGAAGGCAAAATCTAGAGATTAAGGACAAAAGCGAATTGTTATTACAAGGATTCAACCTGTATCTCTGTTTGTGGTGGTGGGGGTGGGGGTATTTGTATTACTAATTGAAAGCCTAAATACCCTGAAGGCACTAGATCCTATATAATCTTGGAAGTTAAACAGGGTCAGCTCTGGTTAGTACTCGGCTGGGAGACCACCAAAGAATACCCTAGATACTGTAGGCTATATTTCAGAGGAAGACAATGGCAAATCACCTCTAAATATTCCTTGCCTATGAAAACTCTATGAAATTCATGGGTTCACCATGAATCAACAGGTGACTTGAAGCCACACACACACACACACACACACACACAAACACACACACACATTGACAATGAATTCAACATTTAGAATATTTAAATATATAAAACTCCTTCTAGCACTTAGTAGAGAATATGTAGCTAGTCTATCTTTTTCTCCTTAACAGATATTTTGCAGTAAGGACGAAGGTGATAGCGAAACTGGTGATCAATACATGATGCCCCATAAAATCCAGTGAACAATATATGGGCAGCAGCTTGATAAAAGCCTTCTCTCTAAACTGCATGGTTTGTCAAGAGACCTTGTTCTCCCAGATAAACAAAGGCTGAGTAACTGACTCTAGAACCCTCCAAAACAGAATATTGGCCTCAATGAGTTAAATTCACTATTATACAGCTTGTTGTATAGGTCAACTATGGAAAAGATCCACCAGGCCTTATGATAAGCAGCCATACAGAGAAAGAGAGAGAGAGAAGGCTGTTTCAGCCACTGGGCATATTCTGCATAGCTTCTGAAAGAACTGGTGGACATACAAACTAAAAATCCCCTTGCTGCATGTAAGAAATTGCCAGGTGACCTGTGGGCTAGTGAGGATAGCTGGACAGTTCCATTGCTCCACCATCAACTCATATATTTTCCAGCTGTGGGGAAGGAAAACTAATTGCAAAGAGGGAAGAGGGTCCCGAACGCCAGCCCTTCACAGCAATGGCAAGAAGAGACCTCCATTTGATGGACAAATGGAATTAGGCCAGGGTTCCCTGTGGGCAGTGCTCCGCACCGTGACACTGTATGGGGGTGAGGCTATAACCAACTTAAGGGGAGCCCTGAACCTCCATGTACCCTCTCTGCAACTCAAGCAGCGTGCCCCACCCTCCCACCCTTGGTGCAGTGTGGGCATTGCTGGTCCCTACGGGGCCAAGTAGGAATTTTCTCCCCTCTTTCCAAGAGGTTTTTTGCCTACTCCACACTGCAGCCAGGGGAGTTATCAGGACAACTGTCTAAGTGTGGTGGCTATGAATAGGCAATCATTGGGCAGGTAGTGGGGAGAATGTAAGAGTTTGGTGTAAACCATGCCCCCCCTTGTGGTGTAGGTAGAACTCTGGAACCACCTTTCTAGGGTTACCATGGACCGGAGATGGGGAAGGACTCGATCCTTGAGATAGACCTGGGATTTTGGCCCCCACTCCTAAAGTTACACAGTTTGGGTGGGGGTGCCTGGGTCTGCCTTCCACCAGAGGTTCAGCCTGGGGAACAGTCCAGTCAAATAGACTGCTCCACGGGGGGAGGGGGGGTGCAGGTGTTTTCGCCTGAGGGAAGCCTGGGGAGGTTGTCAGGTAGTGACACCTGGCCCCAGCTGATCCCCGACCAGGTTGCTCCCCCCTTTGTGGTCTTCCAGGATTTGTACATTATTTAATTAGGTCAATAAAGTGGCCCATTATCAACCCAATCTGTGTGTCTGGTCTCATTATTCCATTGTGGAACATCAATAGATTATTTCATTTCTCTTCCATCAGTCTGCTGAATAAACTTAGAAAAAACCCACTAGATTGCTAAGAGATAACAGTTTGTATATCTATGCTGGCTGAAAAAAATGAATCTATCCTTCCTCCTTGGCCATCACCTAATTATTTGAACTATATCTTGCTTTTCTCCCATATGAGACCCAAAGCAAGTACATCATGTCCCTAGATGATGGGAGTTACAGTCCAAATGCTCCTGAACAGCCACATGCTTCTTATTCCTTCTGTTATCATAAAAACTGGTGGCAGCTTGAATTCCTTAGATTAAGCTTTAATAGTCTGAATTCACTTTTCTTCTGATCCCTTTGGAAATCTGAATTTTCAGAAGAGTCCAGAGAACTCCTTTGTGCACTCTCAGATGTGATATTACCTGGATGTGGATGATCAAAAAAAGAACAGCTGTCACAAACAAACCAGTTCAGAGCATTGAAATTTTACCTTTTGTACAACAGTTCCCAAAATTCCCCAACCAACATAGCTACTTGTATCGATGACTAGGGGTCCTAAGAATAACAGTTCCAAACAAACAAACAAAATACTTTTTCAAACTCTGAAGCAGTTGAGGCTTCCAAGGTGGTGCGAAAGGGTGTTTGCACATTATAATTGCCACTCCATTCACAACATTCCATATTTTGGGAGTGTTGTTTATAATAAGTAGAAACCTTTGCGTTCAATCCACACTTTGCTATGCTGAGGGTAGATCCGTTGAATTGAATGAAGTCAAGTTTGCAGAGATAAGAAGAACCAACAGTCTGACTCTTTATAAAGCTGTTCCCAATTGCCTACTCATTTTATATAACAACATTATTACATTTATGATCATGATGTTCACTGTAGTCTTTTACCATGCCAGATCTGGAAAACAGATATCCCTAAGAATCACAGTATTTAAAGAAAGCTGTTTTTGTTAACATTTCAAATCCTCTTATTAGGTGATGACCCTAAATATTTTTGATCCGACATGGAGAAAAGTAATCTTCCAGTCTGTCCTGTATTTAAATTGAATGGCAAATGTTCGAAGCAACTTGTATAAGTCTCAGATGCTAGATTCTTATGCAAAGCTTAACACAGGCACACACACAAAAATACTTTTTGCACACTCTGATGCTTTTTCTTTTCTTTTCTGAAACAATCCAATGCATCTTGAATATTATAATCTTCTAAACAGGTTTGAGATGATGCAAAGGGTGTTTGTATATTCCTTGTCTGTCTCCATTGCACCAGTATAACTCCTCAGATCCTGAGATTGATGGGTGTTGCTCAAGCACAGCTGTGCAGATATAAGTCTGCACTCTATGCACAGAGTCATAAATATTTATGCCAGTGCCAAAAACTTATAGTGGTTATACATCTGCTGTAGAATGAGGTGGTAAACACAGTTTAGAATACTCTATTGGGAATTGTATTTTTGAATACTCTCTTATGCAGGGAAAGTCTTTCTTCACAACCTGCCTATCATAAAAACATGCTTTTCATTAATCATAAATATTGACAACAAATTCATCCTCTATGGATCTTTAACAGGGAGAGAGATCAGATTCAGGCAGGGCCTAAAGTCCATGACAGTTTGGGCCCCTAGAGACTAAAGGTCAGAAGCCAAATTCTCCTGGAATTACCAGAACCAAAGCTGGACCACACCTGATATATTATGTGGGCTTTGTGCTTTGGAAAGGCATAGGAAAAACACCCCCAAATGTCTTTTGGGATTTCTTTTTAAAATACACAGAATTGAGAAGTGGAAGAAAAGAAGGAATGTTTTCTAGAAAGTGACAGGTCTACCTTCTAATCTTAAAGCATCTTTTAACTGGAGTTTTCCAAGCATGATACTTTGTAGATTGAAATGTGACATTCCATTTTCCTTCATCTTTGCTGGAGAGAGAGAAAGAGAAACTGGCCATTTAGTAATGTGTGGGGGTATGTGTCTTCAAGCCACCTGTTGAATGTCTCTTATTAATTCTTCCCTTGTAGGACTGGGGTTTTCATGCATGACACATATGCAGTAAGAAAAGATGGGCTCACTAGATGCAAAGACAAACCTGCCAAAATGGAGCATTCACGGCTACAAGCCACACTATACCATTATTATTTTTTGTGTTCCACCACAAATGCATGTGTACAAACACATGGACACTCCAATGGCAGTCACCAATCACCTCCCACAGCTGCCAACCCATTGGACCAGCCAGGCAATTGGCCACTTGATCATATGATTGATTGATCTGGCCCCTTTTCTCATTTCCTCACCAGCATACAGTCTGCATGCCATGTGCAATAGTTCACACTTTCTAGCTTGAACCAGAGTAAACCAGGGGTTATTTTGCTCTTGTGTTTATCCCCAAAGTGTGGCTTGATTCCAATTTCTTACCATTCTGGCTACATACATTGTTCAATCAGGTAGATTTCAAAATGGGGGGTGAAGCCACTTCTTTTCACTCATGCACACAAAGGTCCCTTTCGGTTTTTCTTTGTATTAACAAGAAGCTTCTGTTGATAATAAAAACTGCCCACCCTCAAAAAGGAGTTAAAAACCCAAATAACTTCCCTTCTACAAATGTTTAGCTTCTCAAAACTGTTTCAAGGGAGGAAACTCCCCAGAGTTTCACAAATCAATAAGCATTAATGTAACATAACCCAAGAGAAGACACCTCTCAGCTAAAACAGCAGGCAGCTGCTTATGTTTAATTAAAACATAAAGGTCTTGGATGAGTCTCTTTCATTTTCTGTTTCACCATTTTTTCCCAGAGATTGAAAACCGTGTATCTATCAAAGTCTGAGCATGAGTGGAATGTTTATCTTAATAAAAGGCATTTACCAGACACATTTCCTTGGCTTTCAGAAGAGAAGACAAATTGTGAGCAGACCAGTGTTGATAGGTTCTGTGTTTGCTTTAGAGGATTGCTCTTTTTTGAACTATACTATAACTATACTATACAACTATACTATGATTCCACTTCCATGGCTGCATCCCATGGAATCCTGGGGTTTGTAGTTTGGTGAGGAACTAAAGCTCTCTGGTAGATAATCTTAATCCTTCCCTTTAAATTGCAAATCCTAGGATTCCACGGAATGGAACCATGGTAATTATAGTGGAATCATGACACAATAATTGTGTAATGTGGAAGGGTCCCAGTTCCAGGAGCTGTTTTGACTCCTTGCTTGGCAATTTCCACATTGTACACTAACAATTTATACTTGGATCATTCTCCTCCTCGCAAGTGCTGTAAGTGATAGGGCATACTCAATCCAACCAGGATTTCTGACTAAATAAGCCAAAACCAAATTAAATCAGAATAGACAAATGGGAACATAAGAAAACTATCTCATAGGTGATTAAAAAAAAATCTAAGTTTGCAGATACTATTGAAAAGAAAAGAAATTAAGACACTCTTTCAGTAAAGTAAGATTCTGAGTGGAAAATTCTGATTCTGAGAGGGGAAAAACACTCTTAGAGGCTTCTAGGAATGTATTTCTCGTATTGACCATATCTTTCCCCACCCCCAGAAGTGGCAATTAAAGTAGTGTCAAACCATGACAATTAAAGTAGTGTCAAACTGTGGTGTGGCACCAACCCAAGGCAACTGCCTCTGGTGATAGCAGCTGTAGAGAAAATAGGACTGAGCATGCAGCATGTCATTGTGCTATATCCCCCAAATTAATCTGGTGCTATCAGGAGTGATGGAGGATGTTGTTCTGTTGTCATTGTTGTATAAGGTCAAACTGCCATTCTGGTCACAGAACTGAAGAGAAAGCCATCATCTTTGGCTGCAAGCACCAAATTTTCTTGGCCAGCCCTGGGTACACCAGTTAATGGGGGAGGGTGGAGGGGGAACTAATATACTTATGACCTGTCTCCTCTCCCTGTTAACAACCCTTTGGTATATCTGGCTCAAGCTGACAAAACTAAATGCATGCCTCTCTGGGTACAGAAAAATATGTTGAGGTAAGGGATGACTGTGTTTATTAGCATTTAGAGAGGCTTCCAGTTTTCAGAAGTTCAGATGTTTTGACCTAGAATTCTCATCAGCCTTTGGCAGCATGTTGAGTGTTGGGAATGGTTGTGGAGAAAACCTACATGGATACAGCTGACTTAAAGCATGAAACAAGGAACATGCTGACATAATAATCAATTTACATTTTCAGAAGCAAGTAGAGGGAAACTTCTGACTATATTTTCTAAGCTGTACATGGGAGATAGTACTCTGACCACTTAATTTTTATCATGTGATTTTTGAAAAAAATAGTATTAATAGGACTGAGAGTTTAGTTTGGGCATAAAACTGTGGTCTGGCAAGGCCCTGTTGCCAAGGATACACATTTAACTACACATAAGAGTTGTTTTTGAAAGTTGCCAGACCCATAGGCAGCTTACCTGATACCAATTAAGGGAATGGACTCTTGTTTTTAAAATATATATAGAAAGCTAGGGGAAAACACAGACTTGGAGTGAAGAGCAAAAAAATAGAACTTGCATGGTTGTTCTGACAAAAAGTGGGACAGAGGTATGGTGCCTTGACCTCTGGAGAGAATGCACAACATAAAAGTAGCAAGCACATAACTATTTTCTTCCTCCCCAAAATCACAGTAGGAATAGAAGCCAGCCCTGATTAATTCAGTATATTTTAGAACTGCACTAAATTACTACCTGACTTGCAGACCACTAGAGTATTATTCATTAAGTATTCATTTGCTAGCCATGATGGCTGAATCTCAAAGCAGTTAAAGAGGAGTGTTCAGAAATATTGTGTTGTTAGGAGGTGAACAACTATGCATTGCTAATAAGGAGGAAATGTCTCACCTCGCCTTAAAGTTACCATAGGTCGGAAACAACTTGAAGGGACACAAGAAAAACAAGATACGTTAAGGATGACATCATATATATGTAGGGATGGCACAGTAGACATAATTTTAAAAGCAACAGGGAAATCTGTGATCTTGCATTCTGACCTGTGCTGAGAGCAGGTAGTCTGCTCAGTTTGCTAGCCAGAAGCTAAGTGTTGAAGACTTCAGTGCCTCTAGTTCTTCTTTCTTTAACTTAGTGGTACCCAAACGTTTTTTTTTTTGGGGGGGGGGGTTGCTGCACCCTTTCCTCTTGGATGACAACCCTAGTGCCCCTCAATGCCAATTTATTGAGATTAGGCCTACTGTTCTACTTGAAAACACAAATTAAAAACAACCAACCTTGGTCGCTGCTCCCTTTGCACCTTGTCAACCCTTGGAGCAGCAATCAAGTAACTGGTAAAGCAGCAACTGAGAAGCCTCTCACCCATGCCAATCTTGCAGTAAAGGTCAGCACAGATGAGAGGCTTCTCAGCTGAGTGCTTGGTCTTTGCTCCTTTTACTCTCACTGTCCTAGGAAAGCTGCCTGTAAGGTTGATAGCAACACACAGCTCTAAACAATGTCCAACTTAATGCAGTCCAGCAAGGCAAGCAAGAAAGTCCAAGAGCACAAACCAACAGAGTTGTCAGAGATCCAAAATCCAGAGTTCTAGAGAGTGATGAGATGTGTAGGTAAATCCAAGGTCAAGAAGTCCAGGGAGACAAGGCAACCAGCAATTTGAGGTCAGGATCAAGCGTGATTTTGCAGGGAAGCTCAGATAATCTCTGACACCAAGCCACGCATTCTGTACCTGTTTAAATTTCCAAGCTGCAGGAATCCAGCTATGCTTGATTATCTTGGTGTTTTAGATAAAGCCTTCTCGAACGCCAGTGGCCCTCCCTTTGTGCTGTACCGTAGGTGCTGCTGTCCCTTCTCCCTCATCCATGCCTGCAGGCTCTGTTGCCAGGAGGCTTGGCTGCTGAGCCTCCTTGGAAGCCGCAAACTCTGCTGGAGCTGGTAGGGGTAAACTATGGCCAGGCCCAAACTCAACTTCAGCATCAGACTCAGGTCCCAGTGGAGGCTCTAACTCAGCCTCCTTGCCCTCAGTGTCCTCAATCTGACTGGGCATGACACCCACTCACTCTCAGAGCAGCAACCAAGCAGTTGGCTGAGCAGTGACTGAGAAGCCTCTCACCCATTCTGGCCTTGTGGCAAAGGCCAGTGTGGGCAAGAAACGTCTTGATCACTGCTCAGCCAGCTGCTTGGTTGCTGCTCACAAAGTGACCAGGTGCAAAGGAAGAAGCTCCTCCCCAGTGAGGAAGGATTCTCAATTCTTCTTCATCTGAAGATCTGAAAGCTGTAAAATTAACAAAGGAACAAGGCAAGGCTGCCCTTTGTCCCCACTCTTGTTTATAATGATGATTGAAGTTATGTTAAAGAAAATTAGAGAAGATGACCAAATTAAAGGTGTACAGATTAATAATTATCAATTTAAGCTAAAAGCTTTTGCAGATGATATTGTTTTATTTGTAGATAATCCAATCAGCAGCATTTCTAGAATGGAGGCAACTTTGGAGAAAGCGTGTGACATGACTGGATTAAAAATTAACAAACAGAAAAGTGGCATTTTGACAAAAAATATGTCCAACTCAGAAGAAAAAGAATTAGAGGAGAAAACGGATTTAAAGATTGTTAAAAAAGCAAAATACTTAGGTATTACTATTACAAACAAAAATTCTGAGTTAATAGAAAATAATTTTACTATAACTTGGGATAAGGTGAGAAACAATTTGAAAAAATGGAAAAATCTACAACTATCACTACTGGGAAGAATAGCGCTAATTAAAATGTATGTGCTCCCTAAGATGATTTTCTTTTTCCAGACCATTCCAGTCATAACGTCTAATAAAATATTCAAGCGGTGGAATAAAGATATTCAAGAATTTATCTGGCAAGGGGAAAAAATCAAGAATCAGAATAACTTATTGGCAAGACCAAAGGGAGAAAGGGGGGCTAGGTCTACCTAATTTAGAAGTGTATTATAATGCATGTATTATAACATGGATAAAAGAGTGGATAAACCTAAACAATGAAGAATTGCTAGCGTTAGAGGGAATCAAACTGGATAAGGGCTTGCATGCCTATCTCTGTTATGAAAGGCAAGATCTTAAAGAATGGAATAAACATTTAATTAGGAGAACTCTGATTAAAGTTTGGGGGAAATATAAGAAGTTCTGGTATACCAAAATACCAGGATGGACTTCAATTCAGGAAGCATTCTATAAATCAGAAGAACCGTTAAATAAAAAATGGATTACATATTCTGATATCCTTATCAAAACAGGGAAAGGGCAACAAATCAAAACGATGGAACAACTTAAAAAAGAAGGGAAAGAAATTAACCGGCTGTTTTATTATAAACTAAAAGGAAGATACAATAAGGATAAAAAAGATATGGGTATCGAAACAGAACTGAATGCTTTGGACAAAATACTGTTTAAGGGACAAAAACATATGATATCAAAAGTATATAAAATGCTACTAGATATTGAATTAGAAGGAGAACTGGTAAAAGGAACCATGAACAAATGGATGCAAGATATTAAAGAATCTATCCCATTGAGCAACTGGGAAAATACTTGGAAATTTTTTTAAAAAATTTACTAAAAGTGCTAATCTAGTGGGAAATTATTATAAATTACTATACAGATGGCATCTATCTCCACAAAAATTAGCTAAGATTAAAAATGTGAAAGATAACAATTGCTGGAAATGTGGTGAGAGCAATGCAACCTTGTTTCATATGTGGTGGGAGTGTAAGTGTGCAAAAAACTTTTGGGGAGAGATTCACCGAACAATTCAATATACCACACAATGGGAAATAGAAAAGAAACCCCAAATGTATTTACTAAATATTACTGAAGACCTTAAGGGAAAAAATTTCTGTGAAGAAATAGATGTTTTACTGTATATAATAATTGCAGCACGCTTAACTTTTGCTAAGTATTGGAAAGGGGGGAAGCAAGATTTAAAGAAAGAATGGATAATAAAGGTAAATGAACTGAGGGAAATGGATAAAATAACCATGATGATTAACGGAAAGACAGATCAAAACTTCCAAAGGAAATGGGAAAAAATGAATAAGTTATGGGAATGAGAAAAAAAAAAGAATTAAGCAACAATAACCCTAATGGAATGACATGCTGCAAAATAATTTATAAGTAACGGATGACGACAGAAAGAAAATGTTGTATACCCGTTTAAATAACCTAATCATGCTCTTAAAACAGAGGTATCTAGTGTATAGACATACATACATATATAGTTAATGACAGTTAAATGTATCGCAATGTAAATATGTTTTATATGTTTATTTGTTTTATATGTTTTATGTTTCTATAAAATTTGTATGTCTTGTTAATCATAAATAAATAAATAAATAAATAAACATTCTTCTTCATCTGGGTGGAGAGGGGCACAGCCCATATGTGTATAGTGGGTTTACAGAAGCCACATGCTCTGGACTACAGACTGGCGTGGAGAGGGAAAGGGAGATATTTAAACTACAGAAGCTGTTCCAAGGCGAAGGACTCAGCCCCAAGAATCAACCCTGAATATTCGTTGCCCTCAATAAATGTCTTCCCTACACAGCTTCAAGTGTTCCCTCTCCACACATAAACATTGCTTCTTCTCCTACCTCTTCTTTCAGCCTCTCCCATGGAAGAAAGCAGCAGCAGGTTGGAGTGCAGCTCCAACTTGCCAGCCAAGTCCCCACAAAGCTCACAAAGCTTAACCAGGGTCTCAGATCTGAAAGGTCTTTTTTGCTGCCTCTTCTTCCCCACTGCCACATGCTTTAATTCCTTGTTCCTGTCAATGAGTCTGTCTCAAAATGGTGCCACTCCAAGCCACAGAAATGATACCCTGTATCTCATACCTCGCAAGACTTTTCAGCCACTACTAGTGAAAGATGTGGCTAAGAGAATGAGCTTTTGTGGGCAGGTGAAGAGCAGGAGACAAGACCACACAAAGTGAAGCTTTGTGGTGGCTTTAAGGGACCCTGAAAAGAAGTTTCATGCAACCCTCATCACAACCATGGTCCTAAAGGCCAGTGGTTCCGCTTGTCTTTCTTTGCCTCAGTCTTCTCAGAAAAGGCAAAGGGAACTCAACCTGAGGATAATGGAGCAGAGGACAGAAAAGAGGAATTTCAGCACAGAATAAGCAAAGAGATAGTACAGGAATACCTGTTTAACCTAAACAAATATAAGTCTCCAGGACCAGATGAACTACATCCAAGGGTATTAAAAGAACTGGCAAATGTAATATTGGAGCCATTGGCAATAATCTTTGAGAAGTCCTGGAAAACAGGAGAGGTGCCAGCAGACTGGAGGAGGGCAAACGTTGTCCCCATCTTCAAAAAGGGGAAGAAAGAGGATCCAAACAATTATCGTCCAGTTAGTCTGACATTGATACTAGGAAAGATTCTAGAGCAGATAATTAAACAAAGAGTCTGTGAACATCTAGAAAGCAATGCCATAATCACAAAAAGTCAACATGAGTTTTAGAGAAACAAGTCATGCCAGACAAACCTGATCTCTTTTTTTGATAAAATTACCAACTTGTTAAATGAAGGGAATGCTGTGGATATAGTATATCTTGATTTCAGTAAGGCCTTTGACAAAGTTCCTCATGATATTCTTGCAAACAAGCTTGTAAAATGTGGCTAGACAAGGCAACTGTTACATGGATTTGTAATTGGTTGACTGGTCGAAGCCAAAGGGTGCTCAACAATGGCTCTTTTTCATCCTGGAGAGAAGTGACCAGTGGGGTCCCACAGGGCTCTGTCCTGGGCCCAGTGTTATTCAAAATCTTTACCAATGACTTGGAGGACAAAATTGGGGGAATACTTATCAAATTTGCAGATGACACCAAATTAGGGGGAGTAGCTAATACCCCAGAGGACAGGATCAAGATTCAAAATGACCTGAACAGACTAGAAAACTGGGCCATAGCTAACAAAATGAAATTCAACACGGAGAAATGTAAGGTACTGCACTTAGGGTGGAAAAATGAAAAGCACAGATATAGGATGGAGGACATCTGGCTGAATGAAACTACGTGTGAAAGGGATCTAGGAGTCCAAGTAGACCATAAGTTGAACATGAATCAACAATGCGATGCGGCAGCTAACAAGGCCAATGCGAATTTAGGCTGCATCAATAGAAGTATAGTGTCTAGATCAAGGGAAGTAATAGTGCCACTCTATTCTGCTCTGGTCAGGCCCCACCTGGAATATTGTGTCCAGTTCTGGGCACCACAATTCAAAAAGGACATTGAGAAACTGGAGCGTGTCCAAAGGAGGGGAACTAAAATGGTGAAGGATCTGGAAACTATACCCTATGAGGAACGACTTAGGGTGCTGGGGATGTTTAGCCTGGAGAAGAGAAGATTAAGAGGTGATATGATAGCCCTGTTTAAATATTTGAAGGGATGTCATATTGAGGAGGGAGCAAGCTTGTTTTCTGCTGCTCCAGAGACTAGGACCCGAAGCAATGGATGTAAACTGCAGGAAAAGAGATTCCACCTCAACATTAGGAAGAACTTCCTGACAGTAAGGGCTGTTCGACAGTGGAACAAACTCCCCCGGAGTGTAGTGGAGTCTCCTTCCTTGGAGGTCTTCAAGCAGAGGCTGGATGGCCATCTGTCGGAGATGCTTTGATTGTGATTTCCTGCATGGCAGGAGGTTGGACTGGATGGCCCTTGTGGTCTCTTCCAACTCTATGATTCTATGACTCTTAAGCACCAATATTTTAACTGAAGGCTCCCTGCTTACCCCTTGTCACCTCACCACCACCCTGGATCTTTCCACTGTCCCCAGTAGAAACACTCCCAACTTTGGGAATCACTGCTAAGACTGGTCTTGAACTAGGCAGATCTTCAAATAGGTAGCTGTTGTCTATAAAGTAGAACACAGGAACTATGTTTGTAAATTTTACTTTTTGAACTGCAAGTCCCAGTAACTCTCACCCAGCATGGCCACTGGGTACCCTAGCTGTGGAGTCTGGTAGTTATAGCCCAAACAGTAAGTTTCCCCAAGGCCACAATCACCACCACAGTAGTGATTGCAGCAATAAAGAGTGTGGGCTTGCCAGATTCTGTGTTTTAAAATACCGAGTATTTTTTGCTTGTTTCATTTGTGCAGTGTAAGCTGAGGGAGCTTTGAACAAGGGCATCAAGAAATAATTTAGAGCAATAGAACCAATCTGGGCACTTCAGGGACAAGAATAAGCTGGAATGAGCTGCTCCGCATAAAGGCTAAATGGGGAAGCATCATTAAAAATAAACATTAAATCGAGTGAAGAGCTCCACAGTGGAACAATTTTCCAGTTAACACAGCAAGAGTATAGGACAAGCAATCACAAACAGCAAGATAAAGGAGCACACAAATCCACTATGGAGGAGACCAGAGGCCTGGAATAAACAAGGCTATATCCCCTTCCTTTCAGAGTTTGCCTTGAGATCAGAGAGGATATTTACTTGATTGAAAAATCTGGAGATTATAGAATTCAAAAGGAATGAATATAGGACATCTTGCAGAATGCTGTAGGGGAGGAACACAAGAAGAAACTATTAATTCTGACAAGGATCAGGGAGCAAGAGAGCTGGAAAGAAATATTAAAGTAGAAAATTGGACACATTGTTGCAGAATTTCTCCCTAGGTCTAGAAGCACTTTAAGATAAGTTTATTACTGTGTTCTGCAGATAGGAGCAGAGAAAAGCAACTGAACCAGTTGCAGGAGAATGGTGGGTGTGGGAGTGCACAGCACTCATTTATAGCAATCTGAATCAATAATTTTTTTTAAAAAAAAAGCCATGAGCAATTTGTGTTTGAATGAGCAACTTAGTGGGATGATATATATCTTTTCAAGGTCTTAGATGTAATATTTTTAGTTGAAAAATTCTGAACACAGCCATATTCCTCCTTCCTCCCCCAATTCCAGCTATCCAGACATGCACGCAAAAGCAGGCATACTTGTGCACAGCTGAGGTGGGTGGAAACGCACACCATTGTTCATGTGCGCAACAATAATCTGTCTGGATGAACCTTTGGCTATTTCCCCCCACATCCCAGTTCTCCAAATCATGAGAATTTCCATGGAAATTGCACTTACCTGATTTTGATACCCTTTGGGAGGAGGTTGCTAGAGGTTTGTGTGCAGTTATTGATAAATATTGAGCATGTGTTGAGCACAGAAAATCATAGTGCTGGAAGGGTCCTCATGGGTCATCAACCACCTGTTCAATGAAGGATCGCCATATAAAGCTTCCCCAGCAAGTAGCTCTCCAGCCTTTTTCTGAAGATGTCCAGAGAAGGAGACTCTATCATTTCTCTAGACAATTGGTTCCATTGTTAATCACTTACTGTCAAGAAATTCCTTCTAATGTTAAATCAAAATTTACTCTCCTGTAATTTAAAACCATTAGACTTGGACCTACCCTTTGGGGCAGCAGAATACAGGCCTGCCCCCCTCCTCTTTGCAACAGCTCTTGGAATATTTAAAGAGTGCAATCATATCCCTCAGTCTTCTCTTCACTAAACTGAACATACCCACCTCCTTCAACCTTTCCTCATATGGTTTGTTCTCCTTAACTTTTATCATCCTTGTTACCTTCCTATGAAACTGCTCTAGTTTATCTATATCCTTTTTAAAATGGGGGCCCAAGAACTGAACACAGTACTCCAGATGAGGCCTGACCAGAACAGAATACAATGGGATTATTACGTCCCTCAACTTGGAAACTATGCAACTATTAATGCAGGCTAAATCAGAACTCACTTTCTTTGCTTAAACATCACATTGCTGATATATGTTTAGTTTATGATCAACAATAATCCCAAGATCTTTTTCTCGTGTAGTACTGCTAAGCCACGCATCACTCATTTTATTTGTGCATTTGGTTTTTATGGCCTAAATGTAGCATTTTGCATTTCATTTCATTTCATTAATTTTGCACAGTTTTCTAGTTTATCTAGGTCCTTTTTTAATTCTGTCCCTATCTTCCAATGTGTTAGCCCCCACCTGCCAGTTTTGTATTATCTGCAAACTTTATAAGAATTCCTTCCAGCCTGTCATCTTAGGCTGCATCTGCACTGCAGAAATAAAGCATTTGACACTTTAACTTCCAGGACTCAATGCTATGGAATCCTGGAGTATAGTTTGTTTTTCACCAAAGCTCCCTGAAAGATAAAGATAAATATATCACAAAATTACAAATCCTGGGACTCTATAGCATTGAGCCATGGCAGTTTGTTATACAATGGAAAGGAGAAGCCAGGCATAGTCAGACACGCATTCTAGACTTTAGGAAAGCCGATTTTAGTAAACTTAAAGAAATACTGGGGGTGATCCCATGGTCAACAATACTAAAAGAGAAGGGAGTTCAAGATGGATGGGAGTTTCTTAAAAGGGAGATATTGAAGGCACAATTTCAAACAGTTCCAGTGAGGAAGAAAAATGGGAGATGTCTCAAGAAACCAGGATGGATGACTAAAGAACTTTCAACTGAGATAAGTTTTAAACATGACATGTATAAGAAATGGAAACATGGGGAAATCACCAAAGAGGAATTCAAACAAATAGCGAGCCTGTGTAGGGGTAAAGTCAGAAAAGCCAAAGCACAGAATAAACTCAGGCTTGCTAGAGAGGTTATGAACACCAAAAAGGGCTTTTTTGGATATGTCCACAGCAAAAGGAAGAAGAAGCAAACAGTAGGGCCACTGCGTGCAGAAGATGGCAAAATGCTAACAGGCGACGGAGAAAAGGCAGAATTACTCAACACCTTCTTTTCCTATGTGTTCTCAGAAAAGGCAAAGGGTGCTCAACCTGAGGATAATGGAGCAGAGGACAGAAAAGAGGAATTTCAGCACAGAATAAGTAAAGAGATAGTACAGGAATACCTGTTTAACCTAAACGAATATAAGTCTCCAGTACCAGATGAATTACATCCAAGGGTATTAAAAGAACCATCAAAAGTAATATTGGAGCCATTGGCAATAATCTTTGAGGACTCCTGGAGAACAGAAGTCCCAGCAGATTGGAGGAGGGCAAACGTTCTCCCCATCTTCAAAAAGGGAAAAAAAGAGGATCCAAACAATTATCCTCCAGTTAGTCTGACATCTATACCAGGAAAGATTCTAGAGCAGATCATTAAACAGAGAGTCTGTGAACATCTAGAAAGCAATGCCATAATCACAAAAAGTCAACATGGGTTTTAGAGAAACAAGTCATTGCAGACAAATCTGTTTCTTTGATAAAATTACCAGCTTGGTAGATGAAGGTAATTCTGTGGATATAGTATATCTTGATTTCAGTAAGGCCTTTGACAAGGTTCCCCATGATATTCTTGCAAACAAGTTTGTAAAATGTGGGCTAGACAAGGCAATTGTTACATGGATTTGTAATTGGTTGACTGACCGAACCCAAAGGGTGCTCAACAATGGCTCCTTTTCATCCTGGAGAGAAGTGACCAGTGGGGTCCCACAGGGGTCTGTCCTGGGCCCAATGCTGTTCAACATCTTTATCATTGACTTGGAGGACAAAATTGGGGGAATACTTATCAAATTTGCAGATGACACCAAATTAGGAGGAGTAGCTAATACTCCAGAGGAAAGGATCAAGATTCAAAATGACCTGAACGGACTAGAAAACTGGGCCAAAGCTAACAAAATGAAATTCAACACAGAGAAATGTAAGGTACTGCACTTAGGGTAGAAAAATGGGAAGCACAGATATAGGATGGGGGACACCTGGCTACGTGTGAAAGGGATATAAGAGTCCAAGTAGACCATAAGTTGAATATGAGTCAACAGTGTGATGCGGCAGCTAACAAGGCCAATGCAATTTTAGGCTGCATCAATAGAAGTATAGTGTCTAGATCAAGGGAAGTAATAGTGCCACTCTATTCTGCTCTGGTCAGGCCCCACCTGGAATATTGTGTCCAGTTCTAGGCACCACAATTAAAAAAGGACATTGAGAAACTGGAGCGTGTCCAAAGTAGGGCTACTAAAATGGTGAAGGGTCTGGAAACCATGTCCTATGAGGAACGACTTAAGGAGCTGGGGATGTTTAGCCTGGAGAAGAGAAGGCTAAGAGGTGATATGATAGCCCTGTTTACATATTTGAAGGGATGTCATATTGAGGAGGGAGCAAGCTTATTTTCTGCTGCTCCAGAGACTAGGACCCGGAGCAATGGATGCAAACTGCAGGAAAAGAGATTCCACTTAAACATTAGGAGGAACTTCCTGACAGTAAGGGCGGTTCGAAAGTGGAACAAAACAGTGTAGTGGAGTCTCCTTAGAGGTCTTCAAACGGAGGCTGGATGGCCATCTGTTGGGGATGCTTTGATTGTGATTTCCTGCATGGCAAGGGGTTGGACTGGATGGCCCTTGCGGTATCTTCCAACTCCGCGATTCTATGATTCTATGATTCTATGTGTCAAACTGCATTATTTCTAGCCATGGGATTCCACCCTATAATTCCCTGAACTTGTTAAAATCAGCTTTCCTGAAGACCAAGGTCTGTGTTTGATTATATTCTTCTTTGCTCTGTCCCACCATTATTAATATGAGGAGAGACACAAATTAATGCTCTAACCATCAGATGCTACACTGCAATGCCCACTGATCCCACACCAATAAGATTTTCAGACAGGCAAAAGTGATGGGAGCATAGTGGGATGCTCCCATCAGTTTTGTGCAATTAAACAGAGATTATCAGATGATGTCGCATAACATCGCAATAATCCCATCATTGACCCACGAATAAATAGGAGTTTTCCAATCACTATTCATTCAGGGGAAACTCCCATGAATGAAAAGTTTTCCATGAATAAATGAATGAATGAAAAGTGACTGCAAAACTCCTCTTTATTCTCGGGATAATGACAGGGTTATCACTACGTCATGCAACGTCATCTGATAACCTCTGTGCAATTGCACGAAACTGACAAGAGCATCCTGCTATGTTCCGATCACTTTTGCCCATTTGAAAATCTCCCAAGTGTCAAAGGGTATGCGCTTCCATCCTAAAGATACATCTAGTATTCCCAGAGTTCAGCTAATTCTCAGTTTGATTCCATTTCTAAATCTGTCATTACTTTACATCAGGCGTCGGCAACCTATGGCCCACAGGCCGCATCCGGCCCGCCGAGGCAGCAGGACCAGCCCCAGCCCGGTCCTGCCGCCGATTGCCTCCGCCGATTACCGCGCCCGCTGCAGCTTGGGCGCTGCTGCAGGCACCCGCGGGTGCCTCGCTGTCATCCTCCTCCTCCACCGCACATGGCCACGCTGAGGAGGCGGAGGAAGAGAAGGGCAGCGAGGTTTGGGGCGGAGGAGGCGAAGATGGAGGCGGCGCCTACTGTACGCGGCCGTGTCACCTTCCCCACCTCCACTCGGCCGCTAGCTTCCCTCTCAGCCTGCGTGGGGCCTGAGCTCCGCTGCGGCCTGGGCTCCACTCAGGCTGAGGAGAAGCCAGCGCCGCCACTGGCTTCCCTCTCAGCCTGCATGGGGCCTGGGCTCCGTTGGGGCCTGGGCTCTGCTCAGGCTGAGGAGAAGCCAGCGCCGCCACTGGCTTCCCTCTCGGCCTGCGTGGGGCCTGGGCTCCGCTCAGGTCGAGGAGAAGCCAGCGGCGCTGCTGGCTTCCCTCTCGGCCTGCATGGGGCCTGGGCTCCGCTCAGGCCGGGAAGGAGCGCGAGGAGGATGAGAAAGCGGAGGAGGAGAAGGAGGAGAAAGCGGAGGAGGAGAAATTGGAAAGGTGAATCATTTCAGGTCTGCCTTGGGTTTTTTTATTCATTTTTAAAATATAAAAATACTATTTTTGTTTTTTTATTACAGTATTGTTTATTACTGCTTTTTTAATTTATTTTCAGTATTTTTATTTATGCTTTTTTATTTTATTTCATTATTTTTATTATTGCTTTTTATTATATTTCAGTATTTTTATTATTGCTTTATTTTATTTCATTTATTTTTATTATTGCTTTTTTGTTATTTTTATTTCAGTATTTTTATTATTCTGCTTTTTTTATTTCATTGATTTTTTATTATTGCTTTTATTTTATTTCTTATTTTTATTATTGCTTTTTATTTATTTCATTTTTTTATTATATTTCAGTATTTTTATTATTGCTTTTTTATTTTATTTCATTATTTTTATTATTGCTTTTTTATTTTATTTCATTATTTTTATTATTGCTTTTTATTTTATTTCAGTATTTTTATTACTGCTTTTTTATTTTATTTCAGTATTTTTATTACTACTTTTTATTTTCAGTATTTTTATTATTGCTTTTTATTTTATTTCATTATTTTTATTATTGCTTTTTATTTTATTTCATTATTTTTATTACTGCTTTTTTATTTTATTTCACTATTTTTATTACTGCTTTTTTATTTTATTTCACTATTTTTATTATTGCTTTTTATTTTATTTCACTATTTTTATTACTGCTTTTTATTTTATTTCAGTATTTTTATTCTTGCTTTTTATTTTATTTCAGTATTTTTATTA
>NC_056522.1:31663127-31700948 GCF_019175285.1 Sceloporus undulatus | reverse complement strand
TTTCTGAAGGTGAGACAGTGTGACTTTCCAAAGTGCATTTCTGTGTATTTTCGGTGCATTTATTGCTGAAAGGCCTGCTTTAACAATGATAGTGGTGATGATGATGATCGATGATGATGATGATATCAGTCAGTTTCTGCGACAGGCACTCACTCTTTCTGAAGGTGAGACAGTGTGACTTTCCAAAGTGCATTTCTGTGTATTTTCGGTACTTTTAATGCTAAAAGGTCTGCTGTAACAATGATAGTGGTGATGATGATGATGTCAGTCAGCACACCCCTCCTCCTCCTCCTCCTCCTCCGGGGCTTCGGTGGAAGCTCCGCCCATGGCATGTGGCTCTGCCCCTGGAGGGTGGAAGCTCCACTCTCGGCATGAGGCTCCACCCCTGGAGGGTGGAAGCTCCACACACACACCTGGCTTTGGCCCCCCCAGTTGTCTGAGGGACAGCAACCTGGCCCCCGGCTCAAAAAGGTTGCCTACCCCTGCTTTACATGTTCACACAGTGTGATGATATCATTTCCTAGTAGGGTTACCAAGTAAAATAACAGGAAAGACACCTGTCCCTTTCATTATTGTATTGAAGAGAGACTTTCCTCTGTGAGAGTTTGTAGAACAAGCAGCACCTGCTGAAATTTCCTCTTCTACACAACCATATTTTACTGGCAACACAGTAACCAAAGGAAAGGTGGGTGAACCACCTTTCAGAACAGCCCTTTTCTTTTCACTCAAAAAGGCAATGTCACAGAAGTCATAGCCTTTATGGGAAGGAGTGCATCAAATCTTTCAAGACCTTTCTGTTAAATCTAGAGCCACTCACATTTATTTTAACTTCAGAGATCCCTTAGATGGAACATGCATCCATGAGGGAAGCTCCAGGAAGAGCATCTGTGGTACACACACAAGTGGTCTGATGACAAGGACCTTGGCAGGATACTGGTAAGATGTGAAGCTCAGGAAGTGATAACACTGGGAGATTTAGAGTCTGAAGTAGCAAAACACAAATAAACCAATAAATAGAAGACCCCTGAGAAAATATGAAAGGGTGCTTAGTACCAGCCACCCCAGACTTCTCTTTACTTTGCAAACTCTCCTGACTTTTTAAAAAAAAATACATGGGCTCATCTCCTGGGTCCCTATAAGTCTCTCTCTGCTTACAGCTCTCTTGGGTGTGTCCTGTCAACTCTGGCAGCCAGGAAAGGTCTCGGAAAAATTGTTCAGGTCCTAGGTGACATTCCTTTGCAAGTCAAGTTTTAAGAAGAACCCCGTGTCCCCTCTACTGTCTTGAGTTTCTGTCTTCCCAGTCTTCCTCTCAAGACTCGTAGTTGTCAATAGCTTTTTATTGCCCATCAACACACACACCCAGCTTTACCTGAGGCCAGAAAATGACTGTAATTCACTCATGAGGCCAGAGAGTTGAGATCATGCAAGGCAAGAGGGCCTCTTGTAAGTCCTACTTTTCCACAATCAGCTTCTTAATGCCATCATCCCAATTTTTATAATATAACAGGTCAGACATCTCCTAACCTATTCCTCTAATCTCCTGTTCAAATCAGTCTTGTCATCCTTTATACTCACAGAAACATAGAATTGGAAGGACTTCTGTGAGATCATCCAGCCCAACACACATTCTTATCACAATAGAAATGAAGATATTTCGTGACTACTAGTTGCTACTGAAGATGATAGTGTATCTTCTGACTTTGTATACTGAGTTGTTTGCCTGTTTGAGGCTAGTTGGGTTCTGAGCAGAGAGGCAGACTCAGTGGTATCTTCAACAATTGAAGAACTGTAGCTCAGTGATGGAAGGATTGATTTGTACGGAAAAGCTCCTAGAGAAAATCCCTGCCATCTCCTGTTATTTGAAACAATGGAAAACCACAGTCAAGTCCAGTGGGTTGAAAGAAAATGTTTTCACTGTTGCAGCAAAAGCCCATGTTGGTCCACTATAATCTCTGGTGGCCAGAACAATCCTGTATCTAGATCAAAGGTGGGCTAAGTGTGGTCTCAGGGACACTTCTTAGGCCCTGGGGCTCAATTTTTTACATTAATTAATTAATTAATTAATGCAAAACAAGCAAGCAAACAAACAAACTGCTCCAAAATGCCCCCAATGTGGAGAACAATTCCACCATGTTTGGCTAAAACCAAGTTTAGCAATAAATAAATAAATTGCCTGCAAAATCTAAGTGGTTTGGGTGCATTTACGCCATCTCTCTCTCTCTCACACACACACACAGAGGGCAGATTAAAGAAGTCACTAAAAAGTGACTTCAACTCATTTTGTGTTTCTAAAAAGGACTATCTCAGGCCTAAAATAGTCCAGGGAGGTCCCAAATGACTTCCTAGAGGGCATATGGGGTAAAATACTATATTTTACACTAGCAGTTGCAGTAGAGGGATATGGCCCTCCAAGATCTCCTAGGGAGCTAATGACCCCTAGCTTCCCACAGTTGCCAGTCTGCAATCTAGATCAATCAATAAGCCAGATCAATATTCAGTCAGGTGGTATTTATTTCTTTTCCACCAGTCCAATTTTCCATAGTGAGTTGCAATAGTAAATATTTGGTGTTTGTGTTGTAGTGTTTTTATTTCAAATGTTATCAACTATCCTTGAAAACTAGGTGGGAGGTAAATAAGTGCTATTCATAAATGAATATACAAACAGAGTTACTGGAAAATATTTGATGTGTGCTGATGTTTCCACCCACACTTAATATCCTTAACAAGTTTTTCCTCTACCTCTCTATATAGTGTAATTGCAAGCTAGAAAAATACAAGTCTCTCTGCTTTTTCTTTATCAGGTGCCCTTTCCCATTACATAGTTATAACACAATAATACCACTCAGCTGTGTCCTGTGGAATCTAGTTTATTGGGGCACTATAGCTCTCTGGCTAAGAATTCCAAATGCCCTTCCCTAAACTACAGTTTACAGGATTCCATAGGATCTTGCCATGGCAACTGAAGTGGAATCATAGCACTGCAATTGTGCTGTGTGTAAGGACCTTAGATCTTGCATCCTGGTATATTGACATGTATCATGACAGCAGCAGCTAGGGAAAGGGCAGACTTGGCAAAGTTACTTTTTTTACTCCAATTCTTATGTTCACCATGCTGGCCAATGGGGGATTCTGGGAGCTGTTGTTCAAAAAGGAATTTTCCCAAACTCTAGCAAGAGAAGTGTTGTGAAGGGGGCAATTGCAAGTGGTTGCACTGTCAGTTTGAGAGGTCTGTGTTGCACAGTGTTTTTAGAGGTGCAAAAGGTAAGTGAATGCAAATAGCATGGAGATCATTGAGAAGATAATGACAATGTGATGTGCCACAGATCGGTGGCTTTCCTTTCCTTTCCTTCAGTGGCCTTCAGTTGTTCAAGGTCATGGAATCTGCTGGCAAAACCCATGATAATAATAAAAGGAAGATCTTAAAAGGAGTCAATTAATGAGAAATAATGTGGTCAAAGAAATAAGCATTTAGGGCTCTCTGGTACATTGTCTAATTACAGATTGAATAGAGGTTGTTCAATCTGGAGATAAATTTAGAATAATGAGCCTTGAAGCTTGGGATATCTTCTAATTGGAAAGATGCTACTGTCTGCTGGCTAGGAAAAAGAAGGGTCTTTAAATTTAGAGAATCCCAGAAGGCTGCTTTGTTTCAGAGAAGAATATAAGATGTTTTGCAGACACAACAGTCTTTCTTCCTGGCCATACCTGTTGTAGAGTCCACTACAACTTCTTTATTAAAGAAACTATGGTGCAGCTATAAAATTTATATCAAATATGTTAAAGGTAGAATGCTAAAAAAAAGGATGCTTGTGGGATACTATTGGCCACTTGGAGTCCAAAAACAAAAAAGAAAAAGTCCCCTATTATAAGGCAAAGATGGAGAAGCTGTGGCCTTCTTGCTGATGAGCTCCAGTGCCCACCAGCACTAGCCTACCAGAATAGCCAATGTTCAGATGTGATGGGAACTATTATCAAAACTCTGAGGGCCCATGACATACCCTCCAACTGTCTTGATTTGGCAAGGACATTCCCAATTAATCCTCCTTAATCTCATTTGTTCAGCTACTTTTAAAAATCCCATGGTTTTCTCTTCTCCCTGCATTTTCTTACTTTGGCCTCATCTTATTTCAGTTGCTGTTAACACAGTTTAAAGTGCCAAAGTAGTTTGCACTAAATTAATTCAACAAGGAGAAAGGAGAAGAAGAGGCAGAATGTTGACTTTCCCTGTAAGCTTGCGGGGGGGGGGGGGGAAATTGTGGCAGCCTCTGCTAGGTGGAGTATTCTTCCTCTTTAATAACATTTGCCATTTTGACTACAGTCTGATGTTCCCTGGCCACATATGTCCCATTTTTAATCTATGACATGTTAGAGGGTATGCCATGAGTTACTCACCTCTGCACTACAGTCTTCATCAGCCATATCTTACCCTCTGTAACCCAACCATTCAAAAGATAGGATGGCATCAGGGAAGAAAATGCACTGATGAGAAACATTGTATTAAAAAAGATCTGTTCAATTCAATGCAAAGGTAATCCCTTGGAATTAGATTTAGCCTAAAAATACTGTAGTCCCCGAATCACCAGAATATTCCAGGAACTGCTTACAAGAATAGTTGCCAGCTTCACTGCTGTGCAGAGAATAATTTTATTATTACTTATTTATACAGTACTATTAACATGCATTGTGGCTTGCATAATTGATCCCCATGCCTTGGAGTTACAAGCTAAAATTAGACAAGAGGGGGAAAGACAAGAAGAATAAAAGGAAGGGAAAATGGTTACTTATCATTGTCACTAAATGTAAAAATTAAACTCGTTGAACTCATCTTCAAGAGCTGAGACACTGTCTGTTTTAGCACTCTATTTTAGAGCTTTATACCCACCTTAAATCAATTGTCTTGGAAAAACTGTGGGGGAGCAGTAGGCACATTCAACTGTTCTGTGTAATTTAGCTGAAATCTCCCAGATGGACACACTGTCTTCCAAGGGATACAGTTGTTTCTCTCATCAGAATCCATCAACCAAGTGAAACAAACTGTTATTTGAAGATACTCATTTTCAATCCAATGTATAATCTCCTGACAGGGTCAGAGACAGCAAATGTTCTTACTTTTTAAAAATATTTATCTAAAGATTGGTTTGTAAGGATAGGAAGAGCAGACTAAGAAAATCTGTAATAACAGAGAGACTTGGCAGGGCCAAGTAAAGCCACCTGCCCCCATCGTCTTGGCAGGGAAACTGGACAATGTACAGCCTGACACCCCCCCCAGCCCCCGATTCTGGTGTGAACAGACCAGATGATATCTGGTCTGTTCAGCACCAGAACTGGGGGATGTCCCTCTTAAAGCATATTAAAATAACTGCCTGTTTGCTCTGGATCTTTCCGGAAGATCCAGATCCCTCCCTTCTGATGTGGAGTGGTTGTTTTAAAACATGTACCCCTGTGCCACCCAGTGGCCCAGCCACTGCCACACATCACTCACTCTGAGGTCACAACAAGCCACCCAGCCATATGATCATCACTGGCTGTTTCATTCTGACTTCAGAATAAAACAATACATCATAGTGGTGGGTGCAGTGGGTGTCACAGCAGGACATACATGCCAACAGCTGCCCCATGTCAGAACGGAGGGCCAAGGTAATGGGAGGAAAGCAAGGCAGCTCTGGGGCCAGGATATTCTGGGCTGCCCTGTGCAGACAAGACCTAAATGTTATGGGTCTTTCAGGGGCATACTTCATAGACAGACAGCACCTAAATGAAAGACAAGGGTGGCCTTGTTTACTTCCAAAAAGCTGAGCAAAGCCAGTAGCCATAAAACTGTGTTTGTCTTCTGCTGGAACTTTCACTCTGCTTGTTCCTGCTTTGTTCATTCTCTTTACTTTCCTCTTCCAATCTGCAAGCATATGCAAGTTTGTCCTTGAAGCGAAAGCCTCATTTTTAGCATTATAACTGAATTAAACTATTTACAGTAATAAAAAAACCCTAAATACAGTGGACCCTTGTTATACACTAGGGTTTGGTTCCAAGATCCCCCAAGGATAACAAAATCTGTGGATGCTCAAGTCCCATTAAATATAATCACATAGCTAAATGAAAAATCATGGTTTGATATTTGAAATTTATACTTTTTTTGAACATTTTCAAACCATGGATGCTTGAATCCATGTATAAGAAATCAGTGTATAAGAAGGGCCAACTGTATATTCAGTAAAAGAACAAGATGCAATTTTAAAAATTAAAAAGTGCTTTAAAACAGTTCACTTAAAACAATGCAGCACCCATACCCAGTTCTTTAAAAACTTTCTGTTTTAAAAGCCTATCTGAAAAAAAGGTTTTGGCCTGGCAATGGATGGACAAGGAAGAGGCCATTCTGGCCTCTTTCGGAAGAGAGTTCCAGAGTCTACTCTAGGGATATCCACCATGTATAGTCCTCTATTCCACCTCAACTACCTTGACAACATTGTACAGAATCCTTGAGTGTATAGTCTGGTGATGCTCCAGAGCTTTCTGACTGAGAATTTTAAATACTCTTCTCTAACCTGCAAATCCCAGGATTCCACAGGATGTTGCCATGGCAATTAAGGTGGAATATAGCCCTATAATTGTTTAGTATGAATGTCTCAGCTCAATGCCACTGCTTTCTTTTCTTCAAAGCCCCAATAATCCACTTGGGGCAAAAGTTGTAACTGTTCACATAAATGGTTGACAATGGTTGCAACCCTTTTCTAGTATGTTTTCTGGTGCAAAAACTTATACTTCTATATCGCCCAACATAGATGGAGGGAAGGTGCTTCCACTGGATTCCATGAAGAGAAAATTATGGGATGGAATCATTCCCAATCCCCAAATTCTGATGTGTTTTCTCTATGTGTAGTATTTTTCCATTCTAGCCATGGCTCATATTGAATATCCCTTTGGATATTCATAAAATGTCTCTTCCCCCACCATCTCTTTTGAAGTACAAAATATTCTCTTCAGCATATTTGCCAGTGTCAATGTAATTTATATTAACTTAAGATCAGGTATTTCTGAAATTGAAATGAAGCTCTTTCAGACAGGCTTTAAATTGAGTACAAAACGCATCATGCTCAGACTGAAGCAGCAAGCATGGGGTCATCCAACAGGGAAAGAGAAACGTGTTCCTCCTAAATCACAAAATTTATTAGACAAGCTAAAACAGTAAGAGGTCAGAGTACTGAAACTTTCTAATTTCCTTTAAGTGACAAAATGCTCATATATATGAAGGATTCTAATTTTACAGCTCAATAATAATAGCTAAGAACCTGAAGGCTTTAATAATACATCAGGCTGCCTATGATGTTCCAATACTTGATAGCACTCAATCAAATGGAGGTAAATTCAAAAGATTTATGTCTGTTGCACTATTTGAAATAAGGTTTCATCTACGAAAGGCCTTTGCTTCTGCATCTAAGACAATAACGATTCTTTGGTTTGCCATGCATCCAAAAAGTTCATATTTCTGAAAGTATACGGGCAATTTAAACATAGAAAGCAGCCAGTAACAGCTAAAAACTCCAGCTCAGTACTAAGCGAAATGTGCCATCAGAGCAGATAATCACTTCTTCTGCATAAAGAACTACTGTAGCATAGTGACATCAAGTCAACTTTGTTTTATGACAACCCTATAAAAGGAGACGCAATATCCCATGATCATCTACTGCCCTGCTCTATGTTTCTCTCTGGCTCACCTATCCATCTGGATGGTGGTTTTTTCCTCTTTTTCTCTGCCCTTCTGTCTTGCCATCTAATTGCCTCTCTCTTTTGGATGCACAGGAAGCCAGTTTTGTCATGGCCCTTTTATACTTGTCAGTCTCAGGAACTATTACTGGAAATAAGCGTTCACCCAAATGATCAACCCTTCCGCGATGGGCAATTGGTTAATCCTCCTGCCAAAGACTACAGGACACTGTGGCATTTTAAAATATCTGCTAGCCAGAATGTATTTGTTTTTTCACACTTTAATCCATCTTTTCACCTAGGAGTTCACTTTTCACTGTTGAGTTGCCAACAGTGAAGCCCACGGCACACCAAGCAGTTTCAAAACGCTGAATGGGGATCCAAACAGGGACAGAGTTTTCCATTCTCCTTTCTCTCATGCGAGAGACTCCCAAAATGGCTTTTAAAAGAGGTACTTAGCAACTTCTGTGACTCAACATTTTCATTTTATAACAATTTTCTCCTGGATGATTTTCAACAACTTTGTCTAATGAAGAATTCAGGGGAGCTTTGAAAGCCGCTACATGTACAATGTGCATTTGAGTTAGCCAAAAAGTTATCATTAGCCACATATAGACAGGCCAAAAAAGCTGCTTCTAGTCCATTTGGAGTAAATTGCATGCGTCCCTAAGAGTCCAGAAGCTGCACCACAGCTGCACTCCAGTCCTTAGGACTGAGCGTGTCTTTGGCACGGCTTCTGGCCTCTTAGAAAGCATGCATCTTAAACATCATACCTCCAAACTACCCAAAGCAGCTTTATTTTGGCCTGTTTGCATGGGGCCGTGTTTTGAACGTTTGTATTAGACAGAATCTTTACTATAGTCATATTTCAGCACAGTATTTTGGTGTAGGACCTACATGGCAACCAAATACTTTCATGAACCTTTGTAAGTCACCTTGGATGCCTTCACTGAATTGAGTCAGGCGGATATTAAGTAAGGGTTCATATAATAATGAAGTGCCGGTCCCTTTTAGGTTAGTAAGGCCTCACCTCTGTCACTAATACTAATTTGGAATTGCCTTCTTTTTATGATTTAACAGGTAATTTTGCTTGTTTTACTTTGTGATGTTTTTTAAATGTTCAGATGTTAGTAATCGTTTGTAACAGCTATCATATCCTGGCCTATTACCACAATAAAACATTACTTACTTACTAGGAGCACACATTATAAAATAATTATTTCAAGTGTGGGTGGTTTCATGGTGGGACTGGTGGCCAGATTCAAATCCAGCTTGGCCATGGAAACCCACTGGGTTTCTCTCAGCCCAGAGGATGGCCGGGCCAAACCCATCTGACAAATCTTGCCAAGAAAACTCACATGATACCTTTGGCCTTAGGGTTGCCATAAGTCAGAACAACTTTGAAGGCACACAACAACATAACACAAGGTGACACATAAATAAAAATTATTTCGGTATGCTTGTGTGTAGAAACCACATTTCTGAACTCTCGGTGCCTGTTCCCAGGGGAAGTAAACCTAAGCTTGCAGCTGAGCTGCACCATCCATACTTCGATGCCAGTCCCAGCCAGTTGAAGGCAAGCACGCCGGCAGAGTGGGAAGTCAGCCCTGCTTTCTCTACATGCTTTTTGAGTGCCGAGTGGTTGAGTATTGAGCCTATGACTCTGCAGTCCAGGGTTCAGTTCCCCCCTTGGCCTTGGATTCAATGGGGTGACTTTGGACAAGTCACAACTCTCTCAGCCTCAGGGAGGGCCATGGCAACCTTTTCTGAACAATCTCATAGAAGCAGAGCTGGAAGAGACCTCAAGGGCCATTATTGCATCTGTCCACCCCCTGCCGTGCAGGAAGACATAACAAAGCACTCCCGACTGATGGCCATCCAACCTCTGGTTAACAAGGCTGTTAGAAAAAAAGATTATTCACACAACCGATGATGCGGATCTTTTTTAAAAACTCGGGGGTTATTCACACTGTAAAATAATCCAGAGGAACTGAGTTGAATCTCCATTCTTCACTCGCATCCTGAACACACTAGATTAAAGTTGGGCTGGGGCTACCAAAACCTCACTTTATGCAGATAATCAATATTGGGTTTCCCCTCGAGTTTTTTTTTCTAATGCCCACATCATCATTAGTGTGAATAACTGATGCAAACGGACCTGAACAGACCTGGGATAAAACTCTGCATCACTGTTGGTGAATGGGTTGATTTACTACTCCTGTGAGTCAATTGGATGAAGATCTGTGGCACCGTTGAGACTGACTGAAAGAAAGCAGTGGCCAGCATGAGCTTTCCCAGACTTTCCTTTGGATGTATTTGGTGGAGTGGAAAACCAGGGATAGGCCTATACAGCCCGCTGGGGGAAAGCGATGACGAAGAGCTATCTAGAGCTGGAAGTTACTCTAAGGGTCATATAGGCCCCCCTTCGGCCATGCAGGAATACATAGATCCAAGCGCTGGAAGTTATACTAAGGGTTAAGAGGCCATCCTTCTTTGGCTGTGTAAATACACAGGATCGAGAGCTAGAAGTTACTACTAAGAGCCATATAGGCCTAGCCCTCTTTGGCGGGCAGGAATACATAGATCCGAGAGCTGGAAGTTACTACTAAGGGCCATATAGGGCGACCCTCTTCAGCTGTGCAGGTATACCATAGGATCCTAGACCTGGAAGTTACTACAAGGGGCATATAGGCTGACCCCTTAGGCCGTGCAGGAATACATAGGATCCTAGAGCGGAAAGTTACTACTAAGGGCCATAGGCCGGCTCTCTTCAGCTGAGCAGAAATACATAGGACCCTAAGCTGAACGTTACTACCAAGGGTGATAGAACCAACCCTCGTTTGCCGTGCAGAATACAGAAATTAAAGACAGTGGGAAGGGAAAGGATTTACTGGATAATTGGAGAGTTCGCATGGAAGGAAGCTGGGATGAAGGAGAAAGGAAGAGAAACTGTACATTATTAAAAGCAGCTAGAAATTGGGAGTATCAGAAGGTCTGAAGAAAAAACACAACAAAGTGCATGAACACACAAATTACTATTTAACATAACTATTTTTATTATAAAATAACCATACTAGAAATGTCTTTCGCCAGCCTTTTTGGACTCTCTGCTGCTGGCTTTGTCTCTTTGGCTGCTGTGGCTCATCAATAGGGAGCTGGTTCATCATCATCCTTCCATTTTCTGCTGCAGATGGCAGGCAGGCAGGCAGCGGAAAGAAGGAAGGATGGAAGGAAGGAAAGGAATGGAAGGAAGAAGGAAGGAAGGGGAAAAGGAGATTTCCCCCTGAGACGGGAGCTGCCCCTGAACAAAGGGGATGGCAGCAAGCAAAGGCCATGCCAGTCTCAGATTGTAAGCCTGAGGGCAGGGAACCGTCTAACTAAAAAGATTGCATGTACAGCCGTGTAAATTTACAGCGCTTCATAAATAAAGGTTAATAATAATAATAATAATAATATAAGAATAATATAATAGTCTTATTCTGATATGGGAGTCCTCTTCTTTCATGGAAGAGAGGGGAGGAAAGGGGAAGGGAAAGGGGAAGAAGGGAATGGAGGAGGGAAAGGGAAGAAGGGAAGGAAGGAGGGGAAGGAAGGAGGAGGAAGGAAGGAAGGAAGGAAGGAGGAGAGGAAAAGTGATGTAGGGAAGGAAAGAAGAGGAAGGAAGGAGGACAGAGGGAAAAAAGAAAGAAAGAAAAATGGAAGGATGGAATGAAAAGGAGGAAGGAAGGAGGAGAAGGAAATGAAAGAAGAAGGAGAAGGAAGGCATGAGAAGAAAGAAACAGCAGAAGGGAGGAGGAGTGATGGAAGAAAGAGAGGTCATGAAGGGGGGAGGAAGGCAGAGAAGACAGGAAGAAGGAATGAAGGCGGGAGGATGAATCAAAGAAATAAGGAAAGAGGCAGGAAGAGACTAAGGAAAGAGGAGTGAGGCAGAAAGACGGAAGCTATAGAAGGGGGGAGGGGGAGGACGTTCGTGCCAAACTGAAAAGACTCCGGAAGGGCCGTCCGTACGAATCAGACAGCCTTAACCGGCAAACACCCGGCCTTGGGCGGGAGCAGATGCGTGAGCCGCACTGGACGTTCAGGAAAAACCGCAACCGCAGGAAACGGCCCGCGGCGAACCACAAAGGAACGGCGGTCGGCCCACGCAGAGGACGGCGGGCGGAGTCCACACCCCACAACGAGGCAGGCCGCGGCCTGCAGGACGGGCCGCCGTGGCGAGTAACCGCCGGCACGGAGGAGGAGTCCGGCGGAGTCCTGGGTCTCTTCCCGACTTACCGACTGTGCCCATACCGGCTACGAGGAGTCCTCAAGATGCGGCTATAGTCGGAGGATGCTAGGGTGAGTTCGGTAGGGATCGGCTCGTTGCCGCCTGCCACTCCACCCTTCACGTGCCTGCTTAACTTCATTAACTCTTCTTGTACGAGGTTGACAGTAACAGATAAGAGGAAAAGGAAAGAGGGAGGAAAAGAGGAGAGGAAAGAGGAGGAAGGGTGGAAGAGGAAGGACAGAAGAGAACTATATCTCCCAGCACCCCTGCCCACCATCCCTTCCATACTGCCACTGCTGGTCAGTTGGCTGGGCGCCAGCCCAACTGACCGCCAGTGGCGGATGGAAGGGCATGGTGGGCAGGGGCTGCTGGGAATATAGTTCTCTCTTCCCTCCTCCTTCCACTCCTTCCTCCTCTTCGTTACTCTCCTCTTTGGTTAAGCCGGGGTTTGAATCCAGCAGCGCTCAAGCACCTGGCAGGACTCTGAGAGTTAAACCCCAGAGTCAGTCCAACCCGGGGTTGGGTGCTAGGGGGTCCCGTCGTCTTCCCCATAGTGCAGAGCTGCATCCCGCCATGAACCCGGCACAGGCACTCGACCTGGATGGGAATTTAAGCCGGGTGGAAACCGGTGGGATTATCCTGCCCCAAATGGGGAAATGTCCACACCCAGCATCCGAGTGGCACAGCTTGGAAAGGCATGATGGCTCTTCCTCTGCCATGCCATCCTGCTGCTGGCTGGCCTCTTGTTCTTCTGTGCCCCTGGTGGAGTTGAGGGAGAGGGAGACTTGCTACTGGCTTGCTTGCTGGTCTTCTGAGGGCTGGAGGAGTGGCTTTTAAAGCTTACCACTCCTGCAACGTCCTCCTGCTGCTGCCAGGCCTCTGCTGCCTTCTGTTCCCTGGTTGAGTTGGGGGAAGAGGGAGGCTTGCTTCTGGCTTGGCTGTTGGTCTTCCGAGGGCTGGAGGAGTGGCTTTTAAAGCTTACCACTCCTGCAACACCTTCCTGCTGCTGCCTGGCGTCTGCTGCCTCTGTGCCCCTGGGGGAGTTGGGGGAAGGGAAGGCTTGCTTTTGTCTGGCTGTTGGTCTTCCTGAGGGCTGGAGGAGTGGCTTTTAAAGCTTACCACTTCTGCCATGCCTTCTTGCTTTTGCCTGGCCTCTGCTGCTTTCTTTGCCCTGGTGGAGTGGGAGAAGTTGGAAGGCTTGCTTATGGCTTGGCTGCTGGTCTTCCTGAGGGCTGCAGGAGTGGCTTTTGAAGTTTACACTCCTGCCATGCCCTCCTGCTGCTGCGCCTGGCCTCTGCTGCCTTTTGTGCCCCTGGGGAGCTGGGGGAAGAAAGAAGGCTTGCTTCTGGCTTGGCTGCGGTCTTCCTGAGGGCGGAGGAGTGGCTTTTAAACGTTAAGACTCCGGCCATCCCACCGCTGCTGCCTGGCCTCTGCTGCCTCTGGATTATAGGGAGCTCCTCTTTTATGGGAAGGGGGGAGGGAGAGGGGATGGGAAGAAGGGAAGAACGAGGGGACGGGAAGAAAGGAAGACAGGAAGGGGGAAGGAGGAAGGCACTAGTGAAGGGATGAAGCAGGGAGGAATGAGGAGAAGGAAGGAAGAAAGAAGGAGGAAGGAAAAGAAGACAGGAAGGAAGAAAAACGACGGACTAGAACACGAATAGAAGCGAAATACGGAGGACGGATGAAAGAAGGAAAAGGAAGGAATAAAGAAAGCAGGAGGCATGGAAAGAAAAAAAGAAAGGAAACAGATGAGGTAGGACGTTTATGGAAGGATATAAGGGGAGCTTATTTTTAGGAGGGATCGATGGATGGGATGGACGCAAAACGGAGCAAGGTATGAACCGGCGGAGGAGAGGTAAGTATGTTAAGGCTAAGCGTAAACACTAGACAGCAGGTGACAGGCGCACAGGGACTATGAATAGGCGTAGGAAGGAGGATGTGAAGAAGGAAGGCGAAAGAAGGCCGAAGGGAAGTTGGAGGCGACGGCTGATGGCCGCAGTCTACAGAATAAACAGGATGGAAGAGGTTGGCCTCGTGATCTCCGAATTTGGACGCGGAACGATTGGCGAGAACGCGAGTTAGGAATGTGGATGCTAGAAAGTAGCTGAAGAGAGAGGAGGATTGGAGGGGACTCTGAACCGACCTCAACTCATTCTGAAGCCCGACAGTAACCTCTAGGGTATTCGTGATTTTAAGTAGTCGGATGGTAGCGGAGGTTAAGAAGTCGAAGACGCTCTAATCTCCCCCCCCCTCCCACTCCACTTCCTCTCCCTCTTCGTTGGCTGGGCGCAAGCCAACTCCGAGCAGTGGCAGTATATAAGGGCATGCTGGGCACTGTTCTTCGCTATACTTTCTCTCTTCCTTCTTCCTTCCACTCCTTCCTCCTCTTCGTTACTTTTCCTCTTTGGTTAAGCCGGTTTGAAACCATGCAGCGCTCAAAGCACCTGCTGGACTCTGAGAGTTGAACCCCAGATTCAGTCCAGACCCGGGGTTGGGTGCTGTGGTCCCCCTCTTCCCATTTGCAAGAGACTCATCCCGTCACTTGAACCCGGCACAGCAGCTCTAACTGGTGGGACATTTAATAAGCCGTGGCTTGTAACCGTGGGATTATCACCTGCCCCAAGGGGGAAATAGTCCACCCCAACGTCGCGAGTGGCACAGCTTGGAAAGGCAACTGATGGCAGCCTTTCTCCTGCCCCCTTCCTGCTTAGCTCCTGCCTCGGCTGCTGCCTTCTGGCCCTGGGTGGAGTTGGGGGAAGGGAAAAGGCTTGCTTCTGGTTCGGCTGCTGGTCTTCCGGAGGCGGGGAAGTGGCTTTTAAGCTTACCACTCCTTGCCACGTCCTCCGTGCTGCCTGGCCTCTGCTGCCTTCTGTGCCCCTGTGGAGTTGGGGGGAAGAGGGAAGCTTTGCTTTGCCTTGGTTGCTGGTTTTCCTAGCTGAGGACTGGCTTTTGAAACTTACCACGCCTGCCATGCCTCCTGCTCTGCCTGGCCTCTTGCTTTCTTCTGCCCCTGGTGGGTGGGGAAGGGGAAGGTTGCTTGCTGCTTGGCTCCTGGTCTTCCTGAGGGCTGGAGGAGTGGCTTTGAGCTTACTCCCTGCCATGCCCTCCTGCTGCTGTCTGCCTCTGCTGCCTTCTGTGCCCCTGGTGGAGTTGGGGAAGAGGGAAGGCTTGCTTCTGGCTTGTGCTGGTCTTCCTGAGGCTGCAGGGAGTGGCTTTTCAGCGTACCACTCCTGCCATGCCCTCCTGCTGCTGCCTGGCCTCTTGCCTTCTGTGCCCCTGGTGGAGTTGGGGGAAGAGGGAAGGCTTGCTTCTGGCTTTGCTGCGGTCTTCCTGAGGGCTGAGGATGGCCTTTATAAGCTTACCATTCCTGCCATGCCCTCTGCTGCTGCCTGGCCTCTGCTGCCTTCTGTGCCCTGGTTGAGTTGGGGAAAGGGGAGAGCTTGCTTCTTCTGCTGGTTGCTGGTCTTCCTGAGGGCTGGAGAGTGGCTTTTGAAGCTTACCATTCCTGCCATGCCCTCCTGCTGCTGCCTGGCCTCTTGTTCTTCTGTGGCCCCTGATGGAGTGAGGGGGAAGAGGGAAGGCTTGCTTATGGCTTGGTCCTGGTCTTCCTGAGGGCTGGAGGAGTGGCTTTTGAAGCTTACCATTCCTGCCATGCCCTCCTGCTGCTGCCTGCCTCTTTTCTTCTGTGCCCCTGATGGAGTTGAGGGAAGAGGGAAGGCTTGCTTATGGCTTGGCTCCTGGTCTTCCTGAGGGCTGCAGAGTGGCTTTGAAGCTTACCACCCTGCCATGCCCTCCTGCTGCTGCCTGGCCTCTGCTGCCTTCTGTGCCCCTGGTGGAGTTCCGGGAAGAAGGGAAGGCTTTCTGCTTGGCTGCTGGGTCTTCTCTGAGGCTGAGGAGTGGCCTTTAAACTTACCATTCCTGCCATGCCCTCCTGCTGCGGCCTGGCCTCTGTGCCTTCTGTGCCCTGGTTGAGTTGGGAAAGAGGGAACTTGCTTCTGCCTTGTTGCTTGGTCTTCCTGAGGTGGGGAGTGGCTTTGAAGCTTACCATTCCTGCCATGCCCTCCTGCTGCTGGCCGGCCTCTTGTTCTTCTGTGCCCCTGATGGAGTTGAGGAAGAGGGAAGGCTTGCTTATGGCTTGGTCCTGGTCTCCTGAGGGCTGGAGGAGGGGCTTTTGAAGCTTAACCATTCCTGCCATGCCCTCCTGCTCTGCCTGGCCTCTTGTTCTTCTGTGCCCTGATGGAGTTGAGGGAAAGAGGGAAGGCTTGCTTATGCTTGGCCTGGTTCTTCCTAGGGCTGCAGGAGTGGCTTTTGAAGCTTACCATCCTGCCATGCCCTCCTCTGCTGCCTGCTCTGCTGCCTTCTGTGCCCCTGGTGGAGTTAGGGAAAGAGGGAAGGCTTGCTTCTGCCTTGGGTCTGGTCTTCCTGAGGGCTGGAGGAGTGGCTTTTGAAGCTTACACATTCCTGCCATGCCCTCCTGCTGCTGCCTGGCCTCTTGTTCTTCTGTGCCCCGATGGAGTTGAGGGAGAGGGAAGGCTTCTTCTGGCTTGGCTCCTGGTCTTTCTAGGGCTGGAGGAGTGGCTTTTGAAGCTTACCATTCCTGCCAGTGCCCTCCTGCTGCTGCCTGGCCTCTGGCTCTGTGCCCCGGTTGAGTGTGGGGGAAAGGGAAGCTTGCTTTGGCTTGGCTGCTGGTCTTCCTGAGGCTGCAGGAGTGGCGTGGAAACGTCCACTCCTGCCATGCCCTGCTGCTGCCGGTGGCCTCTGCTGCCTTCGTGCCCCTGGTGGAGTTCCGGGAAGAGGGAAGGCTTGCTTCTGGCTGGCTGCTGGTCTTCCTGAGGGTGGAGAGTGGCTTTGAAGCTTACCACTCCTGCCATGCCCTCCTGCTGCTGCCTGGCCTTGCTGCCTTCTGTGCCCCTGTGGAGTTGAGGAAAGAGGGAAGGTTTTGCTTTTGTCTTGGTTGCGGTCTCCTGAGGGCTGGAGGAGTGGCTTTTCAAGCTTACCACTCCTGCCATGCCCTCCTGCTCTGGCTGCTCTGGCTCTTGTTCTTCTGTGCCCCTGATGGAGTTGGGGGAAGAGGGAGCTTGCTTATGCTTTGCTGTTGGTCTTCCTGAGGGCGGAGGAGTGGCTTTGAAGCTACCACTCCTGCCATGCCTCCTGGCTGCCTGGCCTCTTGGTCTTCTGTGCCTCTGATGGAGTTGGGGGCAAGGGAAGGCTTCTTATGGCTTGGCTGCTGGTTTCCTGAGGGCTGGAGGAGTGGTTTTAAAGCTTACCCTCCGCCATGCCTTCTTGCTTCTGACTGGCCTCTGCTGCTTTCTTTGCCCCTGGTGGAGTTGGGGGAAGTGGAAGGCTTGCTTCTGGCTTGCCTGTTGGTCTCCTGAGGGCTGCAGGAGTGGCTTTGAAGCTTACCACTCCGCCATGCCCTCCTGCTGCTGCCTGGCCTCTGCTGCTTCTGTGCCCCTGGTGGAGTTGGGGAAAGAGGGAAGCTTGCTCTGGCTGGCTGTGGTCTTCCTGAGGGCTGCAGGAGTGCTTTTGAAGCTTACCACTCCTGCCATGCCCTCCTGCTGCTGCCTGGATTCTTTTTCTTCTGTGCCCTCGTGGAGTTGGGGGACGAGGAAGGCTTGCTTCTGGTTCACTGCTGTCTTCCTGAGGGCTGGAGGAATGGCTTTTGAAGCTTCTCACTCCTGCCATTGCCCTCCTGCTGCTGTCTGGCCTCTGCTGCCTTCTGTACCCTGTGGAGTAGGGGAAGAGGGAAGGCTTGCTTCTGGCTTGGCTGCTGGTCTTCCTGAGGGCTGCAGGAGTGGCTTTTGAAGCTTCCCTCTCCTGCAACGCCCTCCTGCTCCTCCCTGGACTATTCTGCCTTCTGTGCCCCAGAGGGAAGGCCTCCTTCTGGCTTGGCTGCTGTCTTCCTGAGGGCTGGAGGAGTGGCTTTTCAAGCTTACCACTCCTGCCATGCCCTCCTGCTGTGCCGGCCTCTGCTGCCTCTGTGTCCCTCGTGGAGTTGGAGGACGAGGGAAGGCTTGCTTCTGGCTTGGCTGCTGGTCTTCTGAGGGCTGGAAGAATGGCTTTTGAAGCTTCCCTCTCCTTCCACTCCCTCCTGCTGCTGCCTGGCCTCTGCTGCCTCTGTGCCCTGTGGAGTTGGAGAAGAGGGAAGAGCTGCTTCTGGCTTTGCTGCTGGGTCTTCCTGAGGGCTGGAGGAGTGGCTTTTGAAGCTTACCACTCCTGCCAGGCCCTCCTGCTGCTGCCGGCCTCTGCTGCCTTCTGTGCCCTGGTGGAGCTGGGGGAAAGAGGAAGGCTTGGTTCTGGCTTGGCTGCTGGTCTTCCTGAGGGCTGAGGAATAGCTTTTGAAGCTTACCACCCTGCCATGCCTCTCCTGCTGCTGCACTCTCAAGCCCAACTGCCCAAGTGGACGCATTTGGAATCTTTTCAGCCATGTAGCTGACCTCCCATTGTGAGTTCAAATACCTCAGGGTTCTCTGCTGTGCTGTCATAGTGATTCAAACATATATGCCCTTGTTACCTGTTAAATCAGGGTCTCGCAGCACCTTTGAGACCGAAAGAGAGAATTGGCAGGAGGAGCTGGGAAATCTCCTTTCTCGTGTCCATAAGGGTCACAAGATGGGAGCCCCTTGCCATTTATCAGGATTGGCGGATTAGCAAAAGCATCCGTCCCTTCAGATTTTAAAGCAGAGCACTCTTTAACGCTGGGTCTACATCGACGACATCCCTTATTAGATCAGTTCATACCACTGAACCTCCATTCTAGGGATCCTGGCATTTGAAAGTGGTATGATATTAAGCCTTCTCTCTAGAAAGTCTGGTGTCACAGCAAACTACTGCACATCACCAGGATAATGAAGCCATGGCACGGTCAAGCTGCATTATTTCTATAGTGCAGACGCACCCAAAGTTAAACCTACACTGGAAAACGTGGGCTGTATCTACACTGTGGAAGTGAATGCAGTTTGACGCTGCTGTCAAGCACTGTGGCTCAGCGCTACAGAAAGCCTGAGATGTGTAGTTTTTGTGAGATGGCTTTGGTGCCACAGCAAACTGGGCCCCAGATTTCCATAGGATGGGACATGGCAGTTAAAGCGGTGTCAGGCTGCATTGATTCTGCAGTGTGGCAGTACTTGGGCTTGAAATGGAATTGCTGCTGTGAGGCATTTCCCATTTCACTCAGTTCCCAAAGAGGATCTGGCCGACCAAGCCGCTGGGGCTGATCTGTAAGTTGAAATGGATGAAGGCATTCAGATGTCAGGCAGAGGTTGTTCACCCCCCCTCGCATTCGGCACATGGCCAGGGCCCTCTTTCGCCTCTATTGTGGTTCCATCCAATTTAGACCAATGGCCTTGAAGTCGTTTCCAACTTATCAGGGGGCTTCCTGGCATCTTTTCTGGGGGAGGGGGTCTTTTGCCATGGCTATATCTGAGAATGAGAGAGTGTGCCTTGCCCAGGGTCACCCACTGGGTTTTCATGGCCAAGGCAAGATTTGATCCCTTGCCTCCCAACTTCCTAGTCCAACACTACATTGGCAGTCTGAATCCTCTTTCTCCTTCTCTTTGCACAAATATCTCCTTATTTTGGAGAGATTTCCCCACTTGGGACAGATGGTTTGGACTCCAGAATTCTTGACTATTTGTGATAATTTTGTGCAAAGCAGCATGCCAAGAGGTAGTTGGCGATATTTCAAGTCCAATTGTGTGGTTGAGTCAAACCCTCACCCCCAAAGACTTATTGGCAGTCAAAGTTCAGAAACGTGAAGACCCCTTTGATTTCAATAGTAAAATCTCATCGTTTAATTCTCGGCAGCTGACTGGTTGCTTAGGAATTTCTTGTGAAAGGGACCTAGGAGTCGGGGTAGACTGTCAGTGTGATGCTTCAGCTAAGAAAGCCAAGCAATTCTTGGTTGCATCAACGAAGTGGTAGTATCTAGATTGAGGCAAATGATAGTACAGTGCGCCCTTATTACCACTGGGGTTGGGTTCCAGGATCCCTGCAGATAACAAAGTCCATGGATGTCTCAAGCCCCACTGAATAAAATGGCATAGCAAAATTGTGTCGTTATATAAAAGAAAAATCAAGGTTGCTGTTTAAATCTGTGGATAAAAAATCCATGGATAAGGAGGGCCGACTGTATTCCAGTCTATCTGCTTTGGTCAGGCTTCACTGGAATAATCCTGTGTCAGGTCTGGGCCCCACAATGCCAAAAGGATGTTGAGAAGCTGGAACGGTGTCCAAAGACAGCGACTAATAAGTGAAGGGTCTTGAAACCATGAAGCCCTATGAAGCTTCTTAGGGAGCTGGGGATGTTTAGCCTGAAGAAGAGACGATTAAGAGTGAATGACAGCCCTGTTTAAATATTTGAAGGGATGTCATATTGAGGAGGGAGCAGCGTGTTTCTGCGGCTCCAGAGAACAGGATACAGAACAATGGATGCAGTTACAGGAAAAGAGATTCTAGTTCAACATTAGAGGCAGTCCTGACAGTAAGAGCGGTTTGACAGTGGAATATGCTGCTGCCTTGGAGAGTGGTGTAGTCTCCTTCTTTGGAGGTCTTGAGACAGAGGCTGGATGGCCATCTGTCTCAGGGAAGGCTTGGATAGTGTTTTCCTGCATGGCAGAACGGGTGTAGATTGATGGTCCTTGGGGTTTCCTCCAACTCTATGATTTTAGGATTACAAAAAGGCAATAATTAAATAGCAGCAAGACTGAGAATCCACATAGGCATTCCTGTGCATTCTGGCACCTCCTAGCCGGCGTCTGGATGGCCATCAGGATGCCTCAATGCCCATCAGTGCCTGTTGCACATTGGTTCCATGGTGCATGAGTTACTCCATGGTTTCTGTAGAGTCACACATTCCAACTTAAAAACATACCCCATACAACAAGTGTAGATGGGACCGGTGTTAGCTAGTGATGTAGTGGTTTGGGTGTTGGCCTAGGATCCTGGGAGAATAGAGTCCAAATCCCCACTCAGCCAATGGAAATCCAATGAGTGACCTTAGGCAAGTCACACACTCTCAGCCTCAGAGGCAATGGTAACCCCCCTTTGAACAACTCTTGCCAAGAACCCTCCTTCACATTACGGTCGCCCTAAGAAATTATTTGAAGCCCATAAGTGTTAGTCCTTCCTCCCCACTCAGTCAAATGGATATAATCAGACCCATTTGCACACTCGTCCTTCCACATTTACGACTTTGACTTGGGTATTTGATTATTCATGGATTTTATTAATATGTCTCTCTAGGAATATCTAGGTCCTCCAATGCAACGCTGTGGTCAACTTTAACCAAAAGTCGCACTGAAGGATCTAGAGATCTAGAGAGAACACTCCGCTAGGCATTTGTAGCCCTCCAGCTCAATTGTGGTCAAGGTCTAGCAGATGTTGACCACAGAGTTGCACTGTAGGACCTAGAGATTCTAGATAGGTGTCTCTCAGGTAAAAACAAGTGTTTTTGTTATTTGCGTTTTTTTTTCTGCATTCACAGGGGTCCTGTGCCTCAACCTCAGAAATGTGGAGTGATGAGTGTATTAACATCCCCCCCCCGCTACTTATAATTTTGGGGTGAGGAGATCACTGTCAGGGATCTCCATTATCAATGTAATTTAGACTCAATGGTGAAGAAAATTCTTTCTGTACAAATATTCTCTTCATAAATGAGTTCTGAGTTGGCTCAAGGAGGCTGTTGGGAGACAACACGTGGACTGTATCATCATGGGTTCCTGGAGCGTTTAGGCCAATCTGTGAGATTTAGCTGCGGTCTGCTGTGAGTTTCCATGAAAGAAGCAAAGAGTTGTAGTCAATGGGCACAAACAGGGGACTGGTCTCTGGCAACTGGGGGAAATACCCCATCTTTCCAGTTCCCTGCATCAGACACTTAAGAATTATTGCTTTAGAGCAGTCTCCTCAAACCTGTTGTGTGATGGAGCTTGGGCAGTAGGTAAGAGATGTCAACCTTAAAAAGTGAGGACATTTTGAAGCAAATTTAATCCGCCTTTAAGAACTCTTCACAGTGTTCCTGCTTTTATTTCTTCGCAGAACATCTGTACCTTTTACAAGAGAAAAAAGAAGGAAAAAAGGTGGCTTTCTCCCTATCACACAAATTTTAGAGGAGGAGTGAGAATATGTTGCCCTCTAGGTGCATTTGGACTACAAGTCAGAGCAGCCATACGCAGCATAGGCAATTGTGAGACATGTTGGGAGTTGCAGTCTATCGACATATTGTTTGTTCTTAACTGCCATCAAGAGACTGTGGTTGGCGAAACAGAAAACCAGTGATTCAGCTCACTAGGAAGTCTTAGGTCCAGTCCACACTTCAGAAATAAGTCAGTTTGACCCCTTTTAATTGCCTTGTATCAATGCTAGAGAATCCTGGGAAGTGTAGTTTTATGAGACATTTAGCTCTGGAGAGCTCTGGACCCACAATAAACTACAATTTACAGGATTCCCTAGCACTGAGCCAAGGCAGTTAAAGCAGTGTCCAACCATTATTTCTGCAGTATGGATTGGACCCTAGGTACAGTGTTAGCGGGTGGACACCACTTCAATTGTAAACATGCCCCTTGCTGCGACCAGCCTTAACATTAGGCAGAGTGACACAGATGCATCAGGCAGAAGGGGGAGAGTGAGAACTGTAATGGCAGTGACCATTATCATCTGCTGGCAGATAAAAATATCTGCTCCAAGCTGCCTGGCCTACATCCTTGAATCTATCCTGCTACCTTAACTGGCTATGGACACTGAACTGCTATTTTATATGTGGAATTGAAGAGTGATCCATGTCATCCTGGCCTATTCCTCAGGCAGCAAGAATTCTTCAACTGGCCCTGCATCTTGCCTACTTAAGATCTATGCAAAAAAACTCTTGTGGGCCAGCTTAGAAGAGCCACGGTTAGAATATTTGACACACATGAACCAGGCTTTTCTGTGGCCTTATCCAAACTCCCTCTGACAAGCTTGTATTTTATTTTGTTTTACTTTAGTCTGGTTTCATAGTCCAACTGTGATGTTTTACTTTTTAATGTGGTATGATTGTTTTTGGCTTTTAGAATACATTCGGTCTTTTAAAATGAAGCACCATGCTATGTAGTGGTTTTCCTGGGGAAGATGAGGACAGACCTATTCCAACATATTTTATTAAAAAAATGTTACATCACTATGGAATATTTATTTGGTTTTGTTCCTGTGGTACTGATGAAAGGTGGCAGAAGCAGGCTATGTCAGGGAGATTTGCTAAAGGTATTTTCCTCTTCTTAGAACATTTGATCTTTCGAATCTCCTCAGCTGTGCTAGAGTGGATTCCACTATTTTTCTTGGCTGCTATATTTGCTCTTGTTGTTATTAGCTATCAAAATGACTTCAATTTATGGTGACCCTACGAATGAGAGACCCCCAAGGGTCCTGTTCATCTATAACCCTATTCAGGCCTTGGCTTCCTTGATTGAATCAGTCCATCTATAAAGTGGTTTTCAATTTTCTAAACAGTTGGGGGGAATCCATTCAGTAATAGCTTGCCATTTCTGTGCAAATTGTTGGCTCAGTTTAAATCAAACATGGAAGAACTGTTAATCTCCAGTAGAATTATGTTTGTATCAACTCAGATTGAGTCTAGACAAAATACAAACAAATTCTAACCCTGATATATACTGGTAAATGACCAAATGACTCGTGTTGCATACTGGTAAATACTGACCAAATGGCTAGTATTATATATTGGTAAATACTGGTAAATGACTAAACTGAGACTGTCATACTTTGGCTATATTATGAGAAGAAAGGACTCAGTAGAAAAGGTAATAATACTTGGTAATGTAGAAGGCAGTAGGGAAAGAGGAAGATCACATTCCAGGTGGACAGACTCAATTGAGGTAGCCATGGCCCAGAGTTTGCAAGACCTGAGCAGGGCTGTTGATGACAGGATGACTTCAGTCTCTCATTTATGGGATCGCCATAAGACAAAGTAAACTTGATGGCAGTTAACAACAAGAAAATACATTCTTTAGACTACATTCTCACCACAGAAGTTAAACTCCTTCAAAAGATGAGTAGAATAAGCTCCATACAGTCTGATTGAGCTGCTGTGACATCACGGATACTAACAGTATCTGCAGGGAAAGGGAAAGGTCAGTATGGCTGGTGAAAAGTTAACATTGGGCTAGAGAACAAAATGAAGAAATAGAGGCAAGATGTCTGGGGAATGAAATCCTGAATTTCTATGAGCTAGGAGGTAAGGAAGCTAACCAACAGGAGGCCAAAGTACAGGGACTTTGGGAAAGCATACGGGGGGGGGGGGGGGAGGGACAGAAAAGTGTTATTTTGGGGTAAATGAAAAAATGGTTGAATTTAGGTACAAGAGTCTATGTGATGTTGCACTGGGCAACAGAGGCAGGCTAAGGATCCATCTACACTGCAGAAATAATCTGGTTTGACAACACTTTAACTGCCAGCGCTCAATACTATGGAATTCTGGGAATGGTAGTTTGTGGTGGCACCAGAGCAACAAACTACCACTCCCAGAATTCCATTGCATTGAGCCCTGGAATGTGGTGTCAAACCAGATTATTTCTACAGTGCAGATGCAACCTAAGACCCCCCAACTGTCCTGATTTGGCACTCCAACAATGTATCCATCCCTTTATTTATATCCCGTCCACAGCTGATTTTGTTTGCTGCAGACTGAGTTCAAAATACACAAGTATACATTCAGTTAAACCCAGAAAAGAGAGAAAGTGGTGGAATCTTGTCCCAGAAGGCTCAGGCAAGAGCAAACTGCTACAGCCTCTTCTAGATTATTCATTCTGCCTCAACAATGCCTTTGGCCATCTTGACGATACCTTGATTGCTAGTCCACACATTTCACAGTTTTCATCTGTGAAATACTAGTGGATATGCAGACCTCTAACTAAAAGAACAGGCTTCACAGGAGGTAAAATGCATATAATGTATTAAAGAAAATCTGATGTTTTGATAATAGCTGTAATCCTAGGGTAATAGTGGGTGGATGCTGTCTAAAAGTAAATGTTCTAAACATAAACTGATAGCTCAAATAATAATTAGGTATCCCCACATCACAAAATAGCATTGTTTGGCCTGTATTTTTTCCCTTTTCCCTATGTAGTGTAGATATGTAAGATTCGGAGCTCTCTGGAGGCAAAAAGACAGGACTGGGAGTATCAGGAGACTTACCAGCTGATTTACGATACATTCCAACATTTCATAGATGTACTGTAAACTGGGAAATGTGCATCCAAGCAACATCAGAGTGTTGCCAAGATGATGAAATCACAAAAAACATGAAAAGCTGCAGCAATTTGCTTTTATCCAAGCCTACTGGGAAGAGCAAGACTTCTATTTAGTTAATTTAATGTAAACTACTTTTGAACTTTGAATTCATTTTGCAGCAAGTGAAGTAAGCTGAGGACAACAGGGAAAATGGAAGAAGGAGGCAGCAATGGGGATTTTTTTAAAGCATCTTAAAAATTAGGATGACAGGATAAATTGTAATTGTCCCTGCCCCATCAAGACAATTGAGAGTACAGGACTTACTTTAAAGAGGGCAGTTCTCTGTTTGAAAGGTTGTCAGAAGCCATTCTTTATTTGAATGGGTGTCCAACTTAATTTAAAGATGAGAAATGAATTAGGAAGGGAGAGTTTGGTAACCTATTTGTCCCTGCTATTGTAAAAACCAATTTATAGGATTAGCATCCCCATCTCTGACAGATTTTTTCACTTGTTCCTAGATTCAGTCCATAGTATGGTTGGGAGTAGACCTAAGCCTTGTGCATAAAGAAGAGCCCACATATATCTTGGAAAGGAGAATGGACACCACAAAGAAAGAGGACTATCATTCCCATTCCTCAGTTTGATGGACTGTTTCTATTTCAGTAAATTGAACAAGCATTCACTATTGCCTTCCATGCTTAAAAATGCATGCATGCATGCATACATACATACAGGTTTGTAAGACTGAAATTACTGTGTTGTATGCAGTGTCACTGACATGAATTCCAAATCCTTATGGAGGTAAGATACCAAGGGATACATCTGTTTATGACTAGCCACTTGATATATTTATTTTGCCTCACAGGTGGAATGAATGGATGAAGTGGCCATAATTTAACTGGTTAGAATGGATAAACTCAATAGGAAACTCTTCATATTTCTCTGGCATTAAATTCCATTTAAGCCTATAAGCCATCTGTATGTTTATATTCATATATATGAATTTAGTTATAAAGTGACTACCAGTACCAAAAAATTCTTTGATAGCAATTTCTTTCCAAATTGAACTGAGCGCTGTGGAAATGTCCCATTTGTATGCTCTTCTGGGAAGCTGAACATTTAGCTTAACAAGAAAATGATATTTTTCATATGTGAACAGATCTGTCAGTTTTATTTTCACAGGGCTTCTCTTTTCCCCATTAGCATTTTCATTTCATGTCTGCCCTGCATAAGATTGCAAGACAGGTTCTCCTCCTATATGCAATGTTGTATTTATTTATTTATTTAAAAACTGCAAACCTTTAATGTCTTTTTGTACACTACATTTCACAGATTGAAATATATGTGTGAGCACCTTTTGAATATATGTATGCTCATTCATCGATACTTCAAATGTATATACGGTTTTGTGCACATTGGAAACACATTGCAAATCTTGGGTGTGTATTGATTTCTGCGGCAAATTGTATTCTGCTCAGTTGGCATTCTCAGATGTTGTATGGTGGATATTTATGCAATTAAATATGAATTCATAGAGTTTCTTACCCATCCTGAACATTTCCTTAAATCTGATGAACCATTCTAAAAAAATATTGTTGAGTTATTTTCTAATTTTTTTTAATATGCCTTCAAGCCAACTCAAACTTAGGGTAATCTTTTCATAAGGTTTTATGAACACTGCCTTCTGAGGCTGAGAGAGTGTGGCTCACCAAAGGTCACTCAGTGGGTTTCCAGGAGTAAGTGGGGATTGAAACCCTTTCACCCAGAGTCCAACACTCAAACAATTACACCACACTGACTCTGACAATCCCAATGCTTTATTATTAGGCTTGTAGTTAAACATTCCCAATGATAATTCCAATGTTCTCCCATGGACAAAACTTTAATTTCCTTCAAATAGGTCCAAATTACTGACAACCAATGCACATAATTAGCTGAACATTAATAAAAAATAATGACCAAAGATGATTTACATAACTTAAAAGTAGATAATGTAGATAATGAAGATATGGAAATCATTGAAGATTTTGTATATTTTTGACTTAATCATAACCAAAATTGCAACTGTAAACAAGAAATCAGAAGAAGACTAAAACTTGGAAGGGCAGGTAGGAAGAAACTATATACAATCCTCAAATGTAAAGTTGTCTCATTAAATACCAAGTCAGAATCATCATAATATTTATGGTTTCTATGTAAGGTTGTGAAATCTGGACAGTGAGGAAAGCTGATGAGAAGGGAAACATCTCATTTGAAATGTGGTGTGGAAGAAGGTTCTGAGGATACCATGGATTGCCCAAGATAAATAAATGGGTCCAAGAGCAAATTCAACCTGAACTCTCACTAGAAGCCAAGATACCTAAATTGACGCTATTGTACTTTGAACGCATCACGCGATGACATGATTCATTAGAAAAGATTATAATGCTCAGTAAATTGAAAGGCAACAGGAATTAAAAGGGAATGGATTTGCTTTGATAAAGGAAGCAATGGCCATGAGCTTGCATGACCTGAGTAGGGTCATTGATGATGGAGCTCTTGGAGATCTTTCATTCATAGGGTTGCACTAAATTGAAGTTGTCATGATGGCAGTTAATAACAGTGCTGCATTATGATTTGCTGGAAATAGGGATGGGCATATATTGGCTGAGACAAAGAAGTGCCAAAGAAGCCAAAGAAACAGATTTGTTGAGACATGATGTCCCCCCCCGATTGGTTTTATTTGAAAATAAATAGTAAATGACAAATATCGGTGATACTTGCTTACAGGTAACATTGCCACATCATGCCTACACTGAAGAGCTAACTCTTTTGTGGATTCGGTAACAAAAAGTTTTTGGGTGGCATTAAAATGTCCTATCAGGATGCATGAGGGTTAAAAAATGAAAGATATGTGTGAGTTCTGTTTTGCTGTGTGTTCCTTGATGTTTATCTGCTTATTAGTGGTTAAAAATGCATTAATACTACTTTTGACTTCTGGAAAGACAAGGAAGTCTGGACAGAGTAACCCAGGTTCAATTTCGTCACTGCCCTGATAGCATAAATAATTACTATAATATGTAGCCAAAGATAAGCTTGGTTAGTTCAGTCTGGATAGTAGGGCAGTGATGTAAAAATAGAGCCTTGTATTTTCATTTTGGCATCTCTATTCTGCAGTCATCCAGCTTTCAAAGCAACCTTTTCTCTCGTACCTTTGTACCAACACTGTCAACTCTACTCTCTCACTCTCTCTCTGTGTGTGTGTGTGTGTGTGTGTGCGTGTATGTTCCCCACCTTTTGTTGTTTGGGGCCACCTTTCTCTAATGCTGTGTCTCTATCTACTGTTCCTTCAGGTAGTTGTTATTCAGCCTACTGTCAACTCAGTCCCTCTTCATTCACCACCATGCCCTAGCTTTCTTGCCTGCCCAGCAACAAAACAAAAATGAAGGTTGGGTTGGGTGCACATAGTTTAGAGCAGCAGTTCTCAACCTGTGGGTCACAACCCCTTTGGGAGTCGAACGACCCTTTCACAGGGGTCGCCTAAGACCATTGGAAAACACATATTTCCGATGGTCTTAGGAACGGAGACCATCAGTTGAGGATCACCACCACATGAGGAACTGTATTAAAGGGTTGTGGCATTAGGTAGGTTGAGAACCAGTGGTTTCGATAGGGGAAAGTAATTCTCCCCCACCCCACCCCATGGTCTCTTGTACACCTGAGACTTATGGTGCCTCTATAGAATCAAATGATGACTCAAATACTGGGAGAAATAGCTCTCTGATGGGGTGGTTGATGTCAGTGCAGTGTCCTGGACCATGGTTGGCCCCCAAATAATAATAATAATAATATATAATTTTATTTATACCCCGCCTTTCCATAGGTATGATCAAGGTGGCTTACAGAGGATTAAAACAGTAAAATACAAAGTTAAAAACATTACAGTATAGGATTAAAAGCATCACTACATGGGAATAAACAATACAAATTACATTTATCAGGGGCAAGAAATGGAAAAGTCAAATTACAACAGTCCGAGTTCAGAAGGAAAAACAAGGGGCAGAGAAAAGAATAAATTATCTAAGGTGGTAATGCTAACTGAAATAAATGCGTTTTTAAGTTCTTTTTAAAAGAAACTAACGATGAGGAGGAGCGGAGCTCTACGGGGAGCCTGTTCCAAAGGGAGGGGGCGACGATGGTAAAAGCCCTCTGTGAGGTCCTCACAAAATGTGACTGAGGACCTTTAACAGATTTGTCCCAGATGTTCTGAGTGTGTGGGGTGGATTATATGGGGAGAGACGGTCCTCCAAGTACACTGGGCCCAAGCCATTTAGGGCTTTATAGGTCAAAACCAACACCTTGTATTGAGCTCGGAAGCGAATAAGCAGCCAGTGAAGGTCTTTTAAAATAGGTGTTATATGGTCCGACCTGGAGCTACCAGCGACCAATCTTGCTGCCATATTCTGCACCAATTGCAGTTTCCGGGTTTGGTACAAGGGTTGCCCCATGTAAAGCGCATTGCAGAAATCCAATCGAGAGGTTACCAAAGCATGTACAACAGTTTCAAGGTTCCTACGGTCCAGGTAGGGATGCAGCTGACGTATCAGGCGAAGCTGATAACAAGCACTCCTGATCGTCGCATCCACCTGAGATGTCAACTGGAGCGACGAGTCAAGGAGTACTCCCAAGCTGCGCACCGAGTCCTTCAAGGGGAGCGTGATCCCATTCAGGACCGGGTGACAGATCTCACCACCCGGAACTGGGAAACCTATCACCAGTACTTCCGTTTTCCCTGGATTCACACTGAGTTTGTTCTCCCTCATCCAGCCCATTACCGACGCCAAGCAGGCATCTAGGGGAGAGATGCCATCCTTAGTTACTGCATCAGTCGGAGACACAGAGAAAACTATTTGGGTGTCATCAGCGTACTGATAACACCGCGCCCCGTGTCTCCGGATGATCTCTCCCAGCGGTTTCATGTAAATGTTGAAAAGCATAGGGGACAAGATCACTCCCTGAGGGACACCAGATGTAAGGGCCCTCTTATCAGAGCGACAGTCCCCCCAGCTCCACCATCTGGAATCTGCCTGAGAGGTAGGACCGGAACCACTGCAGAGCAGTGCCCCGGATCCCCAGCTCCCTCAGGCGCTCCAGAAGGATACCATGGTCGAGGGTATCGAAAGCCGCTGAGATGTCCAAAAGCACTAACAGGGACACGCTTCCCCTGTCCATGCCCAGACGGAGATAATCAACTAAGGCGACCATGGCAATCTCTACTCCATAGCCCGCCGGTTTGAAATGGGTCCAGAAAATCGGTGTCATCCAAGATCGATTGAAGCTGGAGAGCGACTGCTCTCTCGATCACCTTCCCCAAAAAAGGCAGCAGCGAGATTGGCCGATAATTGTTGTGGATCAGGGGGTCTAAGGAGGGCTTTTTTAGCAGGGGTTTGACCACTGCTAATTTTAAATTGGATGGAAACTGACCCTCTCTTAGAGATGTATTAATAATGAGATGCAAGAGTGTTAACACCGCATCTCCCCCCTGAGCTGCCAGCCATGAGGGACAGGGATCAAGGGAGCAAATCGTCCTCCTAACACTTCGAAGGATCTTGTCCACTTCCTCGGTACAAATCATTGTCTGCTTGTCCGTGGTGAGTTTCCATGGAATAAAATAGTTGTAACCAATGGACACAATGCCGTGCCAGTTCCCAGCACAGTGGGAAAAGAGGGATAATTTCCAGTTCCCCATATGAGATAGCCTGAGAAGCACTGGATTATAAGGCCTCTCTGTATGTTGAATAACTTGGAGGTTTCAGGCCCATGGAGGCTAACCTTGCCACAAACAAACCCAATAGCCAGAGATCCAAATCTATTTGCCAGTCCCAGCTAGAGCAAATCCACTGAATCAGCTGCTGAATGGTAAGTCAACAGTTTCGCAAATCTCATTAATTCAGTAGGTCTATTGTAGTTGGGTTTAGTAATTGGGTTTAGGGTTTTTCTCCCACCATATGCATTTGAAACATACCAGAAGAGCCATAGACCTTCACTTGGAATTCCCGCGTTAAGTGCAGGAACTCTATGAGCATACACTGGGACATTGTATGGGCATAAACACTAGACACAATGTACCCTTTGAATATACTATACAAAGTGTATAGTCTATACTTTGGTACATTGATCATTCTGACAGGCAGTGAACAAGGCATGATTGTGTACCCCTGCAACCCTCTATGCTGAAGTTTTAGTTTTATTGTTCAGCTGAGATATAAGATTCAAAGATCATGAATGAAGAGTGCACAACAGGACACTATGAAGCAGTCTAGAGGAGTGAATATACTTAGTTCTAAATAATGCATTTTACCATATCACAGAAGCTGTTACACCAAAACATACATCACTGATAAATCAATGACAAACAGATAATATATTTTTGAATGACAATGCTAGCATTTTATTTAATAACCAATGCAGAACATACTACTTGGTCTTCTATTGGACAATGTGTCCTTTCCAAAATACTCTGTATTTTAGGTACAGGCAATTGATTAATATTTTAGAGATTGTTTTTCTTATAGGGTCAGGGACAATCTTGTTGGTATTTTAGTGCGTCCACAGCAGCCTTCCCTGATTTTAATGTGTAGTGAAATATATTGCCTATCATCTCATTCTATATTTCACTTCCCTGTTTTAATGCAGGAACAGGGAACCTGCAGCTGGCCTAAAGCTTATTTTGCTATCGTCTGTAATCAGTGAATTGAACTGTAGTTTGCAGTCCAAAAAGTTGACACATCTTATAAATTCTGTTCCTTTCCATTCATGCTTGCTTTACTACAAACACAAGAAAATCAAAATAGGATGCAGCTTATCATTTATTATTCTTTATTTGCTTTTTCAAAATTATGATGCCTTATCTGAGTGGTACCCATGGTGGTGTGAGTGATAGTTCTGCATCTGTTCAGATAACTGATGCAGAACTGTGATAGATAAATTGTATACCATGCAGTGAGGTGGCAGCAAAAATCCCAGAAGAAAATTTGATTTGAAGTAAACAAGGAAATGAGTGAGACTGGGACAGATGTATTTGTTCATCCAAGCAGAAGTCCAAGAGACAGGGCTTGAGTAAAACCTAAGAAACTCTCACCGATTATAAGGAATGCAAGGGGAAAAAAGAAATGAAAAAAATTAATTAAGATAAAATAGGGAGGGAGCATTTGAAAACAAAACAGGGAAACTTGAGATTTGCAAAGGAATGAAGTTGAATACTTTAAACTGCAAAAAAAAAAGATTCTGTTCAAATATGCATTTTGCATGTTGTCATATATAATTAAGCCACACTTTCATATCTATTCTACTAATTTTGTTCCACTCTGTTTATCACCACTAGCTCACTGGAGTAAATTTGATAGATATTAAATATAACTTATTTACTATAACTTGGCTGTCATACATTTGGAAAACATTGGGTCATTTATAACGATCATGTAGTTCATTTTCATTATCAAAACTCAAAAGCAAATCATATAAAGATGTATTTCATATTTTCTATTAAAAAGACAAGACAAATCTGAAATGACCCAGTATTTATTTCAATGTTTAAACAAAACAAACTTCATTACAGAGAGATTGGACCAGGGAAGGAGGGTGGAGTTAGTGCTGCCACACTGTATCCATCTTCATGACAACACTGTATTTCCAAGAGATGGGCTAACAAAGTGTACAGATTTTCAGAGAAAAAAAGTTATCTGCTCATTGGAATAAGGTAGCATTTGACAAAAGAAAAAGCAACTCTACTCAGAGCATTCAACAGAATTTGAGGCCAACCACTGTATTCTTATGAAATGTGTGAAGAAAAATAATTTATCTGCCATTTTGGATTGAGCCAGTATCATAATTTTGCTTCTGTAAGTCAACCCTTTGCCCTTGTTCCTGAGAGGCAGGGAGGGTGAAGTAAAGACATAGATCAACATACAGTGGTACCTCGGGATACGAAATACCCAGGTTACGAAATTTTCGGGATACGAAAAAATCCCATAGGGAATTATTGTTTCGGGTTACGAATGTTTTTTCGGGTTACGAAAAAACTTTTGGTGCTTTTTTCGGCTTTTTCGCACGGAATCGCGGCTTTTCCCCATTAGCGCCTATGGCAATTCGGCTTACGAAGGCTTTTCGGGTTACGAAAGCGGCCGCGTTACGAATTAATTTCGTAACCCGAGGCACCACTGTAACTCCATTTCCAGTTCCCATCATGAACTTGCCATGCCTTGCTCTTTGGAACTTACACAGACCATTCTCTATTTCATAGTGAAGGGTGCCAAGAATGCAGAATGACACTGGAAACTGTGGCTTTTCCCCACCTCCTGGTACTAATTTTGCTCTCCTCTTCCTAAATATTGAAATGTCATTATTCTCCTAAATTATCTTCCTTAATCTCAATATGGAATCTCTGCTACAGTCACATGACTGAAGTGGAACAGCAGAGAGTTAAATGCAAACTCTCTGTCTAGAGGATAGTAACTAGCCCCCATTGGTCAGATATTCACTTCTGTCTTTTTGGATGGGCAGCCATGTAGAGAGCTATCAGACAGTAGATGGTCCCTCCTATTGTTAGTGCCATTGTGGTCCGGTAAAGAAGCTGATCAGGAAGGCCCCGTTTCAAATGCACCGGCAAACCATCAGGCTTCTGTTAGTAAAACAGACATGATATAAACATTAAGAAATTCATTTACACTTTCACCCCAAGTGACTTACTGAAACCCTAATCCAGAAAGGAAAATTTATTTGTGCCAAGCTTGACCAGCAACTATGAAACTGAGGACGTCTGTCTGCTTGTCTTTTGGGAATCAAGCAATGCATCTAGGGAAGGGGTGGGAACCTTGAAGCCCTCCTGATGCTGTTGGACTGCAACTCTTAACAGTCCTCCTCATTATGCTGGTCAAGGCTGCTACACTTGCAATCTAGGAACATCTGGTGTGTTTTTATGTGACTTTCAGTCACCTGAGAACTGCACAATTCCCACTTCCGGACTCTCTCCTCCCACCTGCATAAGGCAAAAAGCATGTATGCTTGAGAACCATTAGATATAATGGGGCTCATGTATGCACCATTCTCCCATTTTCCTGGCGACTTCCGCATAAGCTGGAAGCCATCTATAACAAGCTCACGTATGGCATGGGCTCACTGTAGAATTATGTCATAAAAATGTAGAGTGCAAAACCTAAGAAGTGCTAACTATCAATTACATTAAGAACACAATGTGAACCTTCTGAATTTTTCTAAAAAAGTATATTTTTCTCACCTGAAAGAACTTCTGTAGTTCTGGTACCTTGTTTTTACCCCAAAACTCAACCGTTGGTGGTGCTTCTGAGGCAATTTTTGTTGGTGTTCCAAAGATGAGAGGTGGTGATTCCACAGATGTGACTGGCTTGAGTCCCTACATAAATAAGATAATTAAATTGTTTTATATTTCTGTGGTATGTTTTGGACTGTAGTTGAATATATTCAAGTTTCATTTCTGTTATGGATGGCAGATGGGTTTAGTAATGCCACTTTTACTCAACATACCATGTGCAAGATGTGAAAAATCCACCACCATTTTATAGAGCTGTACTTAAGGATTATTTAGGTAATGTACATGATCAGAGAACTACTGAGCACTCTTAGTATTACTTGAAAAAGGAAGTTTGGCAGGTACACCTTGTCATACAGGAGTAAAATCAGCCACACCATTAAAAGATTGAAAAAACTCTTCATCTCATCATGCAGCTCTCCCACTTGCTTTCTGTTGCTCCATTTCCTTATACAAAAGGCAAACTACTAAAATCCTAAAATAAGGATAACATTGCAGTTCACTTTGGTGCATACCTGTGGGTCTCAAAACAGTGGCTGGATGTGTGTGCGCAGTGTAATGTAGCATTTAATGCTGCTACAGAACTGGAAAGATTCATGTTCAAATTACTTTGAACATGGATGACTTAAAGAAATCACCTTCTATTTCATAGCACTGTTGATAATATGATGGGATGGGAGGAAGCATGTATGCTTCCCAGAGCACCACAGAGAAAAGGCAGAACAAACAAAAGAAGACAGAGAGGGCTGGAATCCTGCATCAGAAAATGTAAATCTTGCATGTAGCAAAGTACCTATTCTAGTGTTGCTATTCCCAAACCCAACCTTAAAGTGAGAAAGCCCCCTCTCCACCAGGCTTTTTTCATGGCATTTGAGAGTGGGTGATTAGCACAGAGGTGTCCACCTATCTAAATGTACACACTGCAACAGGCACCCTGAGGGACCTCCAAGGTGTGTTTAGGAGGTCCATGCAGATGACTCCTGTGTATAGGATTGTACCTTGAAACATTCTCAACACCCACTGGAATGCACACACCTATTCATTTATGACAAATGAGTTTTTTTCCAGCATTTAGCCCTTATCCCCAGAAGTTTTGAACACAACTGTGAACATTCCTTAAGGAAGATGAATTCAATTAAGAGCTGAAAGCACTGCCTTTGCAAGGCAGTGTGTCTTCATTTATGCATTCAAGCATTGCTGATGAAAAGCCAAGATGTTGTTAATTCTGGATGGCTTTGCTTCACACACAGGGAATTTACAACCCACTTACTCCTGAGCAGTTCTACTGAATTTAATAGGTCTGCACTGAAGTAAAATGTCTACGAAGCGCATCCAAAATTACCTTCAAAGTCTCTGCCTTATTATGCCAGACAGCAAATGTGAACACAATATGTTTCATATCAAATTTGCATTCTAACAAGGCTAATAACTGCATGCTTAGAATGAGTGTCTACTAATTACTTTCTGTTTGTTCATCTATCAAATCGTCTGCCAATCAATGACTTTTGATAAAAACAGTTTTCATATGTCAGGGTATCATTATTTGAAACTATTTATGTTCTGTCTTGTTTGTTTGTGCTTTTTTTAAAAAAAACACACAGTATGGATTTTGTTCACCGCTACATATGAGATTTTTTACCAAGTTAGTAACCATAGTTAATCTCTATGTTCACACATTCAGAATTCAGAAATATAGCCTATGATTAGGTGTATTTTGTAGATTCATTCTGTACATGTACAGATAATACATTAAACTGTGACAACCCCCCCCCCTTTGACTATTCCACGAGGTGCTATGAAAGCACAGAATGATCTGCATAGTGAGAAGCAACTGTATTACAATAAACTGAGAATGAAGCATGGTGTTTCCAAGAGAGAAGTGAGAGGGCAATCCAGATGGAAGAAACCCATAAAATGTGCTTTGTAATCTTGGCAGTAAGAGACGAAAGGATACAGAGCAAGATGCCAGATGGGAGGCTGAGTAGCAAGACAGCCTAAGAAAGGAAAGAACAAGGAGAACCCATCAAAATGGTCATAGAAGGAAAAAAGGAGTGGGCCGAGAAGCTATTACTTGGATCAAGGGTGAGTAAAGGAGACCTAAGCAAAACAGGACAGAGAAACAAAGCTGAGAGACAAATAGCAACTGTGACAAATATTTGCACATAACATAGAAGCTCAAAAAGATGTGGACTGCTTGCAAGAAGGTTTGGTATACTGAACTGGATCCAGATTCAGGCACAGACAACTGGAATGGGGAAAGTACACTCCCCAAACTATTCCATATGGCAGTCTTCCAGCTGACTTGCTGGTCCTTCCAGTAGACAGTTCCCTGATCATTTAATGCTTTATATGTAAAATCTAGCAGCCTAAATTGGGCCAGAAGTCTGTCCGTAGTCACTGCTATGTTTGGTGAATATGCTTACATCCTCCGATGCAATTATAAGAGGAAGAGCACTATTTTGCACCACTTGAAACCTTTGTGTCATCTCCAAGGGCAGCATGCCGTAAAGCGTATTATAATATTCAGACTTGGAAATCAGAAAAAGATTGGTCAGTCTGACAAGTTCTTTAGCCAGAAAGTCACTGAAGTCTTAAAAAGCAAAACTTTGTTCCAGGTAATCAAAAAGGTCCTAACTTAATAAAGTGGAAATGTAGATTAATTTCCCTTAGATATGAAAGTTTTCCAACAACATATCCTCCATTTTGTCTGGATCCAACTTTAACATATTTACCCATATCCACTTGAACATATCCTCTGAAAAGTAGTTCAGGCTGAGATGATTGCTCCCAGGTAATGAAATTCAGTAATAGATTTCATCAGTGTTATTTATACACAATCCAAGGAGCCAAATAATCTCTCTCAGTGGTTTCATACAGATCTTGAAAGAAAATTTGTATGGACTTTGAATTTTCATTTCACTCTGTCTCAGGTATGGCAACTAGGAAATCTCAGATTTTTAGGATTACATTAAGACCTGTCCTAACCACAACAACCCACATCTCTCCAATACTAGCACATGGTAGTGTGCTGCCATACTTAGTAGTGCCTTTGTATACTTAACATCAGCCTGGTTTGAACATTTCCACGTTCAAAGGTCTGCTTTAAAAGAGATACTTGAATCGTCTACTTGCATTCAATGAGCTATCATTTTCTTAATATTTGCTGAATAGAAGTTTAGATTTTGTTTTCTAATTAATTAGGAAGTATTGGATTTTGCTGTGTAAGTGAATATAACTTTATGACTATATAACTCCCTCCATAACTGTAATCCTCCGGCCTGCGAGAGAGTTGACCAGGCAGGCCCAGCTCCAT